>NC_082686.1:40402410-40763604 GCF_949987515.2 Delphinus delphis
AGTTCTTTATAGAAACTATTGAATATTTACATTAAAAACTTGCTAGAATGATTCCACAAATGAATATTTCAGTAGAGGCTTATTAAAAGAGAGGTGTTAGGTTTAAACATACATGAAAAGCAAAAATTACAATTTAAAATAGGTGATTCATCAGCCTTCTTCAGCTTCTCAGTTTCAGAGGAATATTTTAGAAGAGATTGTCTATAAGCAACATAATCCATTGATTTGCTGCTACACCAAAATGATTTTGCTGCTCTCTTTAACTTCATAATCTAATAAAAACGATAGGCTGTGGTCCTGATTCTTCCTACAGTATGAAGAGGAGCCTATAAAATATATCCCACCCCCTTTCATGCAGGATGCATCCTTCTGTTAAGGACCTTAACCCTCCATGTTGCACCATGCAATGATTCTGCCCACTTTCACCATTTGACTGCTGGTAAAAAAGTATATTTTACTCTTTTCCAAAAAGTTTGAATCCTGTTTTATCTCTGATTATAATTAACACTTGTTTCTGCAAGATTAGCAAAATGATGACAATTGATGAAGTTCTGTAATGGGCACATGGATGTGTACTGCATTATTCTACTTTGTGTTTGAAAATTCTCAGAATAAAAAGTTTAAAAAAAAATAATCAGGGAGGCATCAGAAGAAGAGCTAGAGGAAGATCATTTATTTGAAAAACTCCAGGAAATAAGAATGTGAGAAAGAGAGATGCTGACAAAGTTGTACAGCAGAAATGTCAGAGCTGCTCTCTGACATTTATGAGAGGAACTCATAAAGGCTATAGCGGTGAAAGGATTAGACAAAGAGTTGAGGAAGAACTGTATTGATTACCTGCCAGAAACCTGACTCCTTGGACAAACAGCATCAGCATCATGTGGGATCTTGTTAGAAATGCAGTTTTGAAGGCCCTGCCCCAGATTTACTGAATCTCAAACTCCAGAGACTGGGACCCAATAATCTGTGTTTTAACAAGCCCTCCTGGTGACTCTGAGGCAAACAGAGTTCCAAAACCACTCGTTTAGAATTTCTAAGGAGATTGTAGCCTCCATTCTTTATCTGAAGTTGTCTTAGTTGCCCTTTACAAATGGGTAAGTGTTGATATAAATAACTTAGATATACAACTCCTTCTCAGTTACATATGGGACTATTTGTATTATGGGTCTCATGTATTCAGATTTCTTCTGTCACTCAATTTGCTTAGGAGAAAGCCATCAGCACCTGCCTTCAATGAATATGAGAAAAGAAAAATTAAATTTAGTACTGGTAACTCAAACACTAGGATATTAAATATGCTGCACTCCAAGTTTTTATAATATATATATACATAATCTTATATGTATACACACACACTTCATAAGAAGTATTTGATATAAAAATATCAAGTATTTTAAATTTTGTTCTATCAGTTCCAATTAGTAAAACATAACCACTTTAAAGTAAAAATAATTCAAGGAATATAGAGGTACAATAATAGTTATAACTATAGCTAAGAATGAAGTTTCAGGTTTCCATCTTTTCTCTGTCTTTTCCAAAGATGCAGGTAGCTACTAAAGAACTATTAAAGAAGGAGAAAAGTGCTGATTTTGGAAAATAACAACTATTTATAAAAACGATTAATCTTATTTAATTACACCCTAATTGCTCGTATTTGACTTGCAATTAAGTAATAACATGGACTGAAGTAAAAATTATAAGCCATGTTTGGAGGGTTCCCTTTCAAAAGTAAGGTTACATGGTCATTACGATGGCATCTTGTAAAGAATAATTTCCATTTCAGGGTGTGTGACGTTATGAGTTTTTCTTACTGGCAAGGTTCACCTCGTTCAGTGGTTTATTTCAGTCATATACGTCATTATAATTATGGGCAGTGTTGTATGGTTATTTGGTTCCAACTAGTTTTATTTCGTCTTTTTAAACCAAACTAACTACTTATAGCCACAAAGACTACTAAACACTCTGATATTTTCCTAATTTCATAAAATGATCATGGAATGCTAGAAATACACTAAAAATATTTTAATTTTGTTTATTTTTCTTTTTATAACCTTTATATCCTGATATAAAATACATTGAAAGTTCCTTTAGTCTCCACAAGCCCAATGAAAATGTTCTCAGTGTAACTAAGTACAAAATTGTTTATGATTTTGAATACTGCCTTTAAAATGATATTTTCTTATATTACATTATATAATGCACAAATATATACTAATGACACGTGCTTTTAAACTTTTTCTGCTGTAGACAAAGAGAAAAACATAGCTAATATTAATATAGGTTTTAAACACTTTCATAATAGTAAAGATTTTAGTGATAGGTTATTTTATGCATAAAAACTGTTTTATTTGAGCCCTATTTTAAGAAAATGTTTTTAAAGCTATTGTTTTTTACTGTTCTTATTGTATTTCTTAAATGTAAAGAAAAAGAAAATCTGCTATCTGAACTCCATGTTTTTAATCCATAGACTATTCTGGAAAAAGATACATGTATACTTTAAAAAAAATTATTCTGAAAGGAAGAGAAAAATCTTTGAAGCCTTCTCTGAACTGTTTTTCCTCTCCTTTGTTACAGGTTTCCATTCTTTCAGCTATATTAATCTTTTAAATCAAACAAAAAATGGATTTCTTAAACTCATCTGATCAAAACTTGACCTCGGAAGAACTGTTCGATAGAATGCCATCCAAAATTCTGGTGTCCTTCATTCTCTCTGGGCTGGCGCTGATGACGACGACCATTAACTCACTTGTGATCGCTGCCATTATTGTGACCCGAAAGCTACACCACCCAGCCAACTACTTAATTTGCTCCCTTGCAGTCACAGATTTTCTTGTAGCTGTCCTGGTGATGCCTTTCAGCATTGTGTATATTGTGAGAGAGAGCTGGATTATGGGACAAGTGGTCTGTGACATTTGGCTGAGCGTTGACATCACGTGCTGCACTTGCTCCATCTTGCATCTCTCTGCTATAGCTTTGGATCGGTACCGGGCAATCACAGATGCTGTTGAGTATGCCAGGAAAAGGACTCCCAAGCATGCTGGCATTATGATTACCATAGTTTGGATTATATCTATTTTAATCTCTATGCCTCCTCTATTCTGGAGGCACCAAGGAACTAGCCGAGAGGATGAGTGCATCATCAAACACGACAACATTGTTTCCACTATTTACTCAACATTTGGAGCTTTCTACATCCCATTAACATTGATTTTGATCCTCTACTACAAAATATATAAAGCAGCAAAGACGTTATACCACAAGAGACAAGCAAGTAGGATTGCCAAGGAGGAGCTGAATGGTCACCTTTTGGGGAGTGGTGAGAAAAGCATTAGACTGGTCTCCACACCGTACATGCTAGAAAAGTCTTTATCTGATCCATCAACGGACTTTGATAAAATTCATAGCACAGTGAAAAGCCCCAGGTCTGAATTCAAGCATGAGAGATCCTGGAGAAGGCAAAAGATCTCAGGCACAAGAGAACGAAAAGCAGCCACTACCCTGGGATTAATCTTGGGTGCATTTGTAATATGTTGGCTTCCTTTTTTTGTAAAAGAATTGGTTGTTAATATCTGTGAAAAGTGTAAAATTTCTGAAGAAATGTCAAATTTTTTGACATGGCTTGGATATCTCAATTCCCTTATAAACCCACTGATTTATACAATCTTTAATGAAGACTTCAAGAAAGCATTCCAAAAACTTGTGCGATGTCGATATTAGTTTAGAGAAGTTTATTATGGAAAGATTGGGGTTCTTTCGAGGTGAAGTAACTAAATGAATGATAAAGAATAAAACATTTAGAAGGACATAAATTAAAGCCACTAGAATATTAATATATATTTTAATAGCAAATACATATAAAATGTATTGATTTAAAGACTTTTTTGACCATTATTCTAGAGTATGTGAAATTAGAAAATAATTTATTGTTTATAAACAATATTTTGCCTATGCAATGTCCCTAAAAACTAACTGGAAATATATATATATATATATATATATATATATATATATATATATATATATAATTATTAACAGTGATTTTTCAGGTTTATATCTTATAACAACTACAGAAGAATTTTCAGTTAACAACATACCTCCATCCATAATTTCTACATAATCTTATTGTTTTATTATATGATTCTATTATTTTATAGACAAGATAAAATTCACCACAAAGCACACATTTCTCCTACCTAACCACTCTTGTCCCCTCTCCATCTTACCCTAGGCAAAATAGGAGGGGAGAAGGAGCTAAAAAAAAAGACTCTTACTTAGTGTGACCAGAGGAAACATAAAAGTCAGAGGTTGATACTGTCTTTGTATTTTGATAGTAAGGAGTAATCATAAAATGAGCTAGGTACTGCAAAATAATTCTGGATACTGAACTTGTACATATTTACCATATTCTTTTTGTTTAATATGAATTCCTAGAAGAATATTTTCTTAATCATATATTATCAACATTTGAAATCAAAGCCTTACCCTAGTAGAAATAACTCAGGGAGGGTCTGGGGGTGGTGTTCTAATTTTGCCATGTTTAGGAATCAAATTTAAGGCACTAAGTACCCTATGTTACTTGCCATAGATATTATATGCCTGACTTTAAAAAATATATAAGATATGTTTCATTTCTGTTAATGTTAATAGGCTTAGTTACTAACTAAAATGTCTGTGATACTTTGTACTTCAGCAGCTATTTCCCTTTTATTAGAGAGAATGTGGTAGGGATTCTTAGACTTTTCACTGACTTCAAAAAAGTCTCTAGTTTTCCAACTGATAGAAATGAATAAGCAAAGATGACTATTATACTAATTATATATATTATATATGTATATATCTCCCAGTTGGTCACTCCACAAGTTCAGTGAGCCAAAGCAATTTCCTAAGTTTATCTACCATATTTATATAGGGATTTGAAAATAAAAGAACCATGCTTCTGAGAAGATTTCATTTCATTTGAACCAGCAAGGTCATATACCACCTTTTAATCCTACCATCAACCAAAATCATTTGAAAAAACAATACATTCCCTTTTATTCTAAGCTGTACCTTCATGTGTATTCTAAATATTCTTTCCCAGTGGGATGCTTAAGAGTACATTACATCAATTTTTTATGTATCAATGACACATTACTCTCAATCTAACAAATATTTACAGAACTTTAATTTTATATAAGGCATTGAGATGTACTCTCAATGTATAGAAGATGTATAGAAGATACGGGAAATAATAAAATACTGTTTCTTCCTTTAACATGTTTACAATCTAAAAGGTGAAACAAATAAAAATATGAACACTATAATAGAAAAGAAAAAACAAAGATCAGCATGGAGGTTGTTTACATTTTTATGATGATTCAAAGGAAACACTGATCACATCTAGTTGAGAAAAATCAGGAAATTTTTGTAAAGAATGTATCTAAAATGGATATTTAATGAACAGCATTTGAGCAAGAGATTTGGAAGAGCATACCTCAGGTGGTGGCAACATAAAGATTTCAGACTGCATCCTGCAAGCATTTGACAGGACATGATCATAAAATAGCAATAAGTTGGGCAGCTATTTAGAATGACAGTAGAAGAGCTTAAAAGAGAAACTGGCCATTATTGTGGCTGACTCTGAATGTCAGCAAAGGAAGTCTATAGTCAATTTGGTTGCTGTCTGTCAATGAGTGGTCACTGATGTTTTGTAGCAGAAATAATACAAGTTTAGGGCAATTCTAGAGAAAAAATCTGAGTGGATTTGAGCAGAGAGAGTATTGGACATAATAACTTCTTGTTAGAAAGCAATTATTAATCTGGGCAAGAGGTGATAAAGTCCTGAACTTGATTCTGGCAATGGGAATGTAAAGGAAGAAATAGATGAGAGGTATTGTGGAGGTAGAATCTGCAGGTTATAGCAAATACGTTAATAAGCAGGCAGACAGACAGAAAGACATGAGTCACTAAGATAACTAGTTCTCAACTGAAATGAGGAACTCAAGAGAAGGGGCCTATTGGTGCAAAGGTGACTTTTCTTTTGGGTATGCTAAGCACATAAAGACATGTCAGAGCTCACAGGCACTTCCTGAGCAGTCTGGTCCAAGCAAAACTAACAAGTAGATGAGATTTATCTAAGGCTCCTGCAAGTTCTTTTGTCGTCTTCTCTTTATTTCCCAGGGCCCGTGTGCTGTGTTGACAGTCCAAAGTTTGTTTGAGACCCTATCATTCTCTACTTATTTCTCTTTCTCCTTCTCACCAAAATTTGATTCTGTGATTTATTTACCCAAAGGCCTTGCTAAAGTTAAAATAATCTGTTAAATTAATTTATTTACACTCACCTCAGGAATGTATATATTTATATTGGAGAACCCTAAGAGACACAGTCCATCAACCCAAAGGAAGAATTCTCAAGCAGGGTGAGGCTCACCCAAACATACATACTACCCTCTACTCTGAGTTGGACTGAAGCTCAAATCTAGGAAAATAATACTCTAAGTGACAGGGAAGTCAGATTCTCCTTTAGAGCTCTCTGGAGAATCAAGTTTATTATTTCTTTGTGTTTAAAGCATTTTTTTAATCCAAGGGGGGTCACAACACATTACAGTAATTATCACTTCATCTATGGGTTTTCCCCATATGCTGAAGATACAGATCATGCCATTCCTCATGAACTGATATGAGTGATTTCTCTTTAATAGATTTAAAGGGTAGGAATGTAGGGGCTAATAATCTGTAATTTGGACTGTTAAAAAAAATTTATGAAGAACAGATTGCATATAACATGATATGCTTCTCTGAATACCTACGATTTATTCTCTCAATGAAATTTTTCCAAGTTACTAAAAGCTGAAGATTTCTACTGAAGAAAATAAATTTTCACATCCATAACGAATGTAACAATTTAATAATGCATATATTTAACGATAAAGTAGAAGAAAATATATAAATATCATAGAAAGTGGTTAAATATTAGATAATGAAGGTTAACTTCCTGCTATAATTTTAAATAGACCAGCACCAGAAAAGTAAGTGGAGGATTTGGTTTTGCTCTGCTTCTTCTAAGTATTTTCAAATGAAGGATGTGTAAATGACAAGGTCAAAACACCAAAGAAGAGATAGGATATCAAACTACTGAATACTAAATTCAGTCCAATATATCTATCATTTGGCATAGCTATGTACAAATCATGTTTGAAAATTCACTTCTGTTTATGAAATATGGTCTTTTTTATAGGGTTGGGATGGGAATATGGATTCTCCGCCCTAATTTTTTGTTTGTTTTGTTTCGTTTCACAATAGACGCCCCCAGGGTCAAATCCATAGCATCAACAGTTTATCCAGGTAATGGCAGTTGATGGGTCAGCCCTTAAGTAGGATGAATTTCCATTTGAATCTCCAAAACCAATCTTCCTTTCATTCTTCCGGTGAACTTGATTCACCCCCACTCCCACCTCAACCCACTCCCTATGCTCCAGGTTACACAAGTTCCCCGCTTCCAAGTGAAGAAAAGCTTCTTTGGGACTCACTTCCAAATTCTTCTAACAGTTCCGAATTTTAAAATTCCTTAGCAAAGCATAATCCCCATATTCTCAGGCTCAAACTTAAGCTTGCCCCTCTTTATCAAGAGCTTTATGTCAAAAAGAAATAGAGAAAAATTGGAAGCCAGTTAACAGGACATGTGCTGACTTGCTTCACCAAATATCATGAAAAGTGAGAGTGGTTATTTGCTTCCTGCTGACATGCTTTCCTCTACCTCAAGGAGTGAACAGCTTCCTCATGAATTTACACAAGACTTTTTTTGACTTGCAGTCAGAAAATCAGGTTTACTGTATTGCAGGAAAGGAAACTTGAAGGATTTTTCCTTAATATTTTCTAAAGTCCTTCAAAAATAATCCTGCACAGGGCTTCCCTGGTGGCGCAGTGGTTGAGAGTCTGCCTGCCGATGCAGGGGATACGGGTTCGTACCCCGGTCCGGGAAGATCCCACATGCCGCGGAGCGGCTGGGCCCGTGAGCCACGGCCACTGAGCCTGCACGTCCGCAGCCTGTGCTCCGCAACAGGAGAGGCCACAGCAGTGAGAGGCCCGCATACCGCAAAAAAATAAAATAAAATAATAATCCTGCACAATTCAAAATGTGTCCACATTAAATTGTTTTAGAAAATGTGTCTCTAATACCATCCTAAAAACTCAAATGATTATATTCAGACCTTTATTTTGCCAGAAAATATTTCCAAAGACAAGTTAATATTTCTGTCATGAACAAAGTAATACTTTCGTATGGCATTGTGATCATTTTTCATGGGCTTGTGAATTCATATGCTTCCCCCAATTATTTAAATGAGGCACTTGTTGAGAAAAATACTTTCCAACATTATAATAAATGTATGGTTATTGATAAAGAATATCTTCTCTGTACAAAGCATGATAGTACTTGAATCCTACCTGAGAAAGATAAAACTTTTTCAAAGAATTTGCATTCCCTGATTAGGCCAGAAATGATAAAAATTCTGAGGAAAAAAATGTATAATATTATTTTGATCAACAATAAATCCTGTCAAACTAGCCTTTCAGTGAAGTTTGTGTCACAGCTCTAATTTCTACCATGGAGAGTTTCCACCTCTGCAAGGACAGTAAGGTGACCTTATTGGTTTATGTAGATACAGAGCAAAGCTTACTATGTCTTTCTTCTTTTGCTCTCCAATAAACTTTTCACTATATCCTGTTAATATTCCTAAATTATATGTAATTAACATTCATTCCTAAAAATTATTTATTATATCATTTTATATATATATATATATATATATTTTTTTTTTTTTTTTTTTTTTTTTTTTTTTTTGCTGTACGTGGGCCTCTCACTGTTGTGGCCTCTCCTGTTAGGCTCCGGACGCGCAGGCTCAGTGGCCACGGCTCACAGGCCCAGCTGCTCTGCGGCATGTGGGATCTTCCCGGACAGGGGCACGAACCTGTGTCCCCTGCATCGGCAGGCGGACCCTCAACCACTGCGCCACCAGGGAAGCCCTCACTATATTTTATTTCATATATTGCATCATTGATTATTATATAATTATAATTGCATTATATTGCTAGGTCTTGCTGCCTTGGGGTTTCCCACATCCCCCCATACACACACAAACATTGACAATTTCCTCTTTGTGTTAGGTGGCTTGGCTTGGATTTGAGTGGATCTGTGACCCGAGTAGCATGTGTGTGTATGTGTGTGTGTGTGATTTTGCAGATGTTAAGAAGGACTGAACTGGAAAAAAGAAATGCTCTTCTTAGCATAGCACACTGTTGAACTTGAAGATGAAAATGAAAGAGGAGGAGGAGAGGGGGTTTTCAGCAGGAAGGGAGTCATTTAAATTTGAGCTTTTTAAAATCAGTGTGCAGAAGAGTCACCTGAGATGCTAGTTACAAAGGCAGATCCCAAAGACTCTGAGTCTGTGAGTCCTGAATGGAACTCCAGAATCTGAGTCTTTAGCAGGATTTTCCAGCTGTTCTAATGAAGCTGGAGCTTGGAGCCTTTCTAGAGACCATTGCTTGAAAGCTCCCAGCTAGCTAGATAAGAATTTTATAGGACACAGTTATATAACTGAAAATGAAATTTCACCAACATTTCACTAGTTGAGTTCCAGTCAGAATTGCTACTATATGAAAAGTACCTAATACAAAACTGAACAGAAGTAAAAATCACATCAACATTGCTCAGTAAATTATAAAGCCCTCAGTTAGAAAAAATATTAAAGTCTATTCTCAATCAGTATATTATTTAAATTTTGCTAGGACAAAGAATGAAAGCGTTTCATCACATATGAAGCGACAATTTAAAGGAGTAAAGAAATCTCTAGATTTGAAATCAGAAAAGGCTAAAAGAGAATCCTGATTCTGCTCATCACTGACTTGATGCTGAGCAAGTTTCATCTATCCTGCATGCCTCAAATTAGAATTGAAAGACTAAGGAAGTAGAGTGAGATAAAGCAAACACCCTTGAAAAACACTAAAGCACCACAAAATGTAAATTAGCATTGTTATTATTCTCTGTGGCGGGTCTGGAATGTTGTCAGAGCACACGACAGGGAGACGGGTGTTCTTGATTGTGCACTGCCTTTTCTGAGTCTGGAGAGAAGTGAGTGATTGATGGCCTCCTGCTTCTGACTCTCCCTCGAAGCTCTGTCCTTAGTAGGGCAATAACTCCCAAAAACCCCATCTGCAGCTATAGAAATGCCGCCCTGCTGGGCACTCACGAGTCTCTTCCCTTGCTGTATCCTGCCATCTGTATTACGAAAAGCCTGGCATTGTTGAAACTTGGTTAGCTTTCTTGAAGGATGCAATACAATCCTTCCACCCTATTAAAATCAGAACCGCAATTATTCCAGCATGGATTTCTCCTGTCGATATATTCAAAGGTGATTTCCCGTATGTTTCAGGATCAGGGCTTTAGTTTAATCCTTTAAATACTAAAGGGAAAACCTTCATTTGAAATGAGAACGCTAAGTTGCTGAAAATAAGACTGGAGGCTTAATTTTAGGCTCTACTGAGTGTATGAAAAAAACACTACTAATTCATATAAAAATATTAAAATTTAAAGTATTCAATAATGGCTCCCTATTGCTTATTACATTGCATCGAGACTCTCTGGCTTGGCTCTAATATTAGGGCCTTAATATTAATAACAAAAGATAACCACCCTCTATAAAATCTTATTTCCCACTATCCTCTCTACCCCAACAAGTGCTGTCTTCTCCAGTCCGGTCCCTCTCTTCACTGTCCTCACAGTGTGCCTTTCTCATTCTTGTCTCAATTACTCTTTTAGCACTTTTTTCCCTTCCACCTGATGTGCCCTCCACCTACTTGATCCAGCTTATCTTTCAAAGCACAGATTAAATTCCACTTCCTCCTTGAAACTAAATTTGTATGCAATTTCAATATTGTGAGGACACAATATTGTCTTCAATAATTCCTTATCTGTTTTTCATATCACTAGTTTCTTCATGAGTGTTTGGTTTTTATACTAACTAAAAAGAGTAATGTTGGGGCTTCCCTGGTGGTGCAGTGGTTGAGAGTCCACTTGCTATGCAGGGGACACGGGTTCGTGCCCCGGTCCGGGAAGATCCCACATGCCGCGGAACGGCTGGGCCCGTGAGCCACGGCCACTGAGCCTGCGCGTCCAGAGGCTGTGCTCCGCAACAGGAGAGGCTACAGCAGTGAGAGGCCCGCATACCGCAAAAAAAAGAAAAAAGTCATAAGCAAAACACTGCAGGCTCAAGTTGGATCATTGACTTCTTATGTTTTGTATTTTCCACTGAGTAATCAGTGAACTAGAATTGTATATGTGCACTATTAAACCTGAGGCAAAACTTTAAATGCATTTTCTTTCTCAAAATCTTCCCATTGATGAAAAATAATATATAGTGGTTATTATCTTTAGTAAAAGACATGAAAAACCACATACGTTTATTTTAACAATTTTAATAGCGATTGCCCAAACTATAGAAAATGTTCAAATATGAATTTTAATAGTCTATGAAATATGAAAGTCTGCTCAGGTTGTTGCTGTTAAAAGGGTAACAAAAATAAATATATGCTGAAATTTGATGTTGCTTAGCCCTGAAACAGTAAAATGTGAAATAAATCATATCCTTCAAATAATGAGTGTTGGCTTTCACTTTATCATTTTAAAACATCCTATAGCATTCTATTTAAAAACTACAAAGGAAGAATAAAAATATGAAGCAGACGTGGATTTTAAGTGTCCGAGTGTTTTTCCATAAGTGTTTGTGGAAGACTGAGCTATGAGTTTCCCTTATTCGACAATATAACCTACAATAACTTCACTTCTGGTCCTTCAGTTCACTCAAAGAATTTACATTCTCACTTGTGAAGTTCTGTTTAGAATGAAGACACTTCCTTTTATTTTCCTAAATTTAAAAAAAATCAGTAAAAAGTACTGATATATTGTTACTAAGTAATACTCAAGTGCAAATGGAAAAGAAGGATGGGAGTTCTCTCCATCCCTGCATTGTGTTCTCTTTTGAGTCCCAATCTTTTAAGAACGTTTTGAGTGTAATCACATTGTATGTATGTATTAGGTTTTGAGAAATAGCTTATTTCAGCTTTTCCCTCTCAAAATAAACCTTGATAGAGACGAAGTGGAAAAAATGTTGGCACTTAAAAGAGGACAAGAAGAAAAGGTTATAGTGCCAGTTAAATAAAACATGTTTGCATATATTCCATAGAGAAAGATATATATTCATCAGTTATTTCAAAAAAAAAACTATGTTAGAAGGAAACAATAGGGGGAAAAATAAATATCTCCACCTATTCCCAAATATTTGTGAATAGGTAATTGTACTTCCCAGAGAGATGTGAGTTTGTTTGGTTTTACTTGGTTCTTCCTTACTCCTTCTCCTCCACTCTCTCCATCCTTCTGCTTCTTTTGATTATAGTATCAATTTAGTATACACAGCTGCGATTTATTTATTTTTTAAAAGGAAGATTTATTCAACAAGTTTCACTTAGCACAATACACCTAAAAGGAAAATCACAATACAATGAAAGATTTAAATCAAGGCCTCCAAATTTCATACAAACACCAAGACCAAAATCCTAAAGTATTGGTATTGCGTCTCAAATTTTCCCCGTTAACTTAAAAAAAAGCTTAAACTTACGTGCCATCGAGGTTATTAAATGAAACTAGAATTAACAAACATGCGAAATGTTTCACTTTTAATTGTACACACAGATCCTATATTGAGTTTTACAAAAAAGCATGTCTTTCAACATGCATCCAGTGTTCAATGTAATGTGGTGTAAGAGCAACATTTAACATAATTCAACTGCTTTAACCTAAATACACCTACTGCTTAAGTACATCCTACAATAGAACTTGAGAACAGCTGAAAATTATTTAACAGTAATAGATTAGATTATGCAACCTAGTTGTTACATCCTAAATGAATGTTTGTGTTCAAAAATACTGAAACTTAAGTCTTTAAAACACTGCTGATTTCCACTTAGAGTAAGCATAAATCACAAGCCTGTATTGCAAAACTGTTAAAACTTAAGTTTTGTTTTTCTTTTAAAAATGTTGACCAAGAATCAGCGATCAGGATCAATTACATTCCCCATCCACCACTCACACTGGACATGCTATAGACATCCCTCCCATTCCGTTCACTCCCATAGATGCTCGGCTTCCACTACTGTAGTAGCTGCTGTTCACTGCTCCTTGACTGCCTATGCAATGTTTGATTGAAAATCACTGATGTGTTCCTGTAAAACTTGGTCGTATCCACTCATCAGGCTGCCCTGGCCAACCAGCAGCCTCCATAACCTCCACTCAGCTGCAGGCTGGCTGGCTGGGCCGCCATAACTGGACTGGTTTGCTAAGCCCATGCCTCCCATCGTTTAGCTACCATCAGCACCACCGCTTGCTCCTGCCCTAGAATTAGATAGTGGAGCTTTCGAGAGTCTCAGCGACTTGCTTGCTGCGGTGTTAAGTGGAACCTGAAGCCGCCTCTGCAGAGCCGAGCCCGCAGCCACACCCGCCCCCTTGCGTTCGCTTGGGGGATTGGCTTCATTCCGAGAAGATAGCGAGCCTGGCGTTTGGAGCATGCGCACTCACAGGAGCTCGCGGGTTCTGTGAGTACCCTGACCTCTGTGCTCCGCGTCAGCAGCTGGGTTCGTGCAGAATTAACTTGACTGTTCAGAGACGGGCGACTTTACTTCAGACTACTCAGCTTGCTGGTAACGATTTTGCCACGGCAGTGGATCCCCGTGATGAGTCTTTAGAGCAAACTTTGTCCTGTACTTTGTCAACTTAACTCAGCTGAATTTAACTTTGTGATAACGGCACAATTGGAATACCAGGTTAGCCTGCTTGAAGATATAGATGCTCATACTATGTCTTGACACTGGTCTTAAAAGATCTCACAGGTGTCCATTAAAATAGAACTGTTCCAACTGACAAAAAAAAAAAAAAAAATCCATATTCAGGAACAGGATTTATAGCATGGGTTTCTCTATATACTTTTCCAAGTATTTGTGGAAAGAATAAGACAAAGTATTTCTTAGAGATAAGGCAGAGAATGAGATTTGAATGAATTTCCTCTTCTGAAAAAACTGTCATAGAACTTTAAAGAATTTTTTTCCTCTTCTTTTCCTTTCTTTTTTTTTCTGTAAGGGATCTGCAGTTTAACTATGGTGGATCTTAAATTTGGATTTAAGTTGTCCTCCTTGAGGTTCATTGGAGTTCCTGCTTCTAATGCTCATATCCTTTCACCAGTTGTGAAAAGTTCTCAATCCGTATCTTCAGATATAGCCCCTACCCCATGCTCACTCTTCCTTGCCTTCTCCTGCTCTCTCTCTCTCTCTGTCTCTCTTTCACTCTCTCATTCTTCTCCTTCTGGAATTCCAATTCGATATATGTTAGACCATCTTATTCTGTCCTTCATTTCTCTTTCATATTTTTCTACTGCTTTGTATCTCTGGACTTCAATTACAGACAATTTGGTATAAACCATCCATTGAGTTTTAAGTTTCTATTAATTTTTCATTTCTAGAAGTGTTGGGTTTTTACACATCTGTGTATTCTTTACTCATGATTTTCATGCCTTTTTATATTTTAAAACATTTTAAACAAATTTTTTTATTTTTTCTCTCTGACAATTCCTGTATCTGAAGACTCCTGAGGCTTAATGTTGTTTGTGCTAGCTCTCATGCGTGGTGCCTTGTTTCCCTATGTGTTCATTGACTTTGTTTTTCTTTTTACGTTGAATTCTCACTTTTATTTGAACTTTCTCTGTGGAAATTCTTTGAGGCCTGGGATGAAGGTGGATTCCTCCATGGGAGGATTAGCATTTGTTACTGTGAGACACCTGTGGTCATTATCAGTGCTGTATTAATTTAAACTAATTGTTGATTTGAGAGGTTTGCTTTTGTGTGTGTGTGTGTGTGTGTGTGTGTGTGTGTGTGTTTCATAATATCATGTGATGTGTGTTCAGGATACAAATTAAATGGGAGCCAGATTGTGGTTATGAATTTTCAGGAGAAATCCTTTTCTACCTCCAATCAGAATCAAGGTTCAATGTTCATGTTTCAAGATGGGCAATTTTCTTTTTCTTTCTTTCTTTCTTTCTTTCTTTCTTTCTTTCTTTCTTTCTTTCTTTCTTTCTTTCTTTCTCTCTCTCTCTCTTTCTCTCTTTCTTTCTTTTCAGTTCTAGATTGGTGTCAGTGTGTATTTCTAGTTCATTCTTAAACTGGAAGTATAACACCTTGGGGTCCAGTTTCATTTGAAAGGGGTCTCCTAATATAATCCCTACTTGAGTGGGGTGTGGGCTTTGTCTTCCATCCCTGAAACCTTAAAAATTAATGCTTGAGATCATCTGAGCTCAGCAAATGCCATTAAGGCAAAAAACAACCTCAGTGCTTTACTTACCACTTGGAGTTCCTGCCGTTAACTTATTTTTAGCCTAAGTAGTATTAACTTTTTTTGGTAGCATTTGCACGCATTTAAGATTTTTAAAAATATTTTTGCTCAGCAGTTTTAGTTGTTTTCAGCAATTAGGGTCAGTCCTGGTACTTAGTTAACCCTGTTACCAGTAATGGAAGTAAAGTTGCCTAAACTTGCTTTTTCTTCTGTACCCATTACAGTTTTCTCAAGCCTTTATTCCGTTTTATTATAATTTATTTTTTCCCTTGGTGTTTCTGGTATTACAGTTTATTTGTTACATCTACAATTATGGCTCAGATTGTTTTCTTATCTCTGAATCTCCCTTTAACCTTTTAATTTTAATCATCTTTTTAGCTCTTCTTTTATTACTTACTTATTACTTTGACATTAT
This sequence comes from Delphinus delphis, assembly GCF_949987515.2. NCBI lineage: Eukaryota > Metazoa > Chordata > Mammalia > Artiodactyla > Delphinidae > Delphinus > Delphinus delphis. The sequence continues at coordinate 40,418,235 of NC_082686.1, forward strand.
GTTATTGTATAGCATAAAACACTTGGGGACTCTGCCTCTGTAGTTTGAGTTATGCTAACTTCCAGACTTTTGCCTGTTATGAACTATAAGTCTCTCTTCCTTTTTTCCTTGTTTTCTTCCTTCCTCTGTATTCCCTCCCTCCCTCCCTCCCTTCCTTCCATCTTCATTTTTGCTCTATCATAGTTCTGTAATGGCCATGTGATTTAGTTTTACCTTGGTCACATTTATCATCAGGTACTGCTACAATTCAACATAATACGGATTTTCTTTGAATCACTTCTCATTTTATCTATAACCAGCTGGTCTTTCTTTCAAGCTTAAGAGCATGTAGAGATGGCAGAGGTGTAGGCCGAGCGTGTGGAGATGGCAGGGGTGGAGCCTTGCTGTGGAGGAGTGTTACCCTTGCTGTAGATCTGGCATCTGAGTTCTTCTCTGAGATTCTGTCATGGATGGATTCTTGGGTTGGCTGTCATTCCAACATTGCACAGTACCATTAAAGATACTATTAAGCCATTGGCCCTTCTTTTCACTGATGAATTCTGAAGCTAGGGTTGTACTTTTGTGGCTCTCTCCTTCATTTTTCTCAGGGATACCTACTTAACTCCTCAGTCCACATATTTCTAAATTAGATGACATTAGTGAGAACTTTCATAATACTCTAGACTCATTTTTCATGATAATTCTTCTGGGAGATGAAGGCAAGTTTAGGTGTAATGCAATGTGACAGTATTTTCTATGTCTTTCTTTGACCCCATTTCTTTATGGCATTATGTTGTGACCCTTTATTTATTTTGTTGCTGCTGGTAAGTTTTACCCTCCCCCCTTTTGTAGGTTTACAATCCTGGGAGTTTTACCCTCCCCCCCTTTTGTAGGTTTTTGTAGTTATTTATTTGATCACTGACTTAGGTATTGGGGAATCTTGCTTCATACCTGTCTTCTTAGGCAAGTAAAACTTACTTAAAAATACCACCCTGCAATAAAACTTATTCTTTTTATGAACAGCTTTATTTTAGATACTTAGGTTTTAAAATATATATCTGTTAAGGATAGTGAGCATATAAGAGTAGTTATTCTATATAAATTATCACTACCCATAGAAGAAAATACAGGTAGAATTACAAGATAATTATTTTTATTGGAGGGGGCATAATTCTGAGTGCGTGGCATATGTGAGAACCCACTGGGAGAGCCAGTGTTCTCAGTATCTAGAGGCAGTGAGCAGGTCCTGGTTGTCTGGAAGAAAGATCTAGAAGTACCAGAGGAATAAAGTCCTACCAAAACCAGATTTGACTACTTCTTTTTCAATAACAAGCAGCCCAGCACTTATTTTTACTTAAACAAAAAAGCCACTAAAATCTCCCTTACATTAATAAAAACTTTCAGTGCTGACTTTAGATAATGTGAACTCACATTTATGCTTTATTCCTCATCAACCGCTACTACAATCCTGAAGTTTATAAAGCACAGGGATTTGCACTACTATTTGCTGCCCTCTGCAGGTTGACTTAAAACTTACAGATAATACTGGAATTGCGGAAAACGCAAAACCCCCTATATTTCAGTACAGATATATATTCGTGAACTTGAAGCAAGAAAGCTCATGAAATCTTACAAAGTATTTCTATTTCTGCTGCATAGATGCCATGTGGCTGGGAACTATTACTTGTTAGATGATTGAGAAATGGAGACCTCTTTTGAGGAGTTCAGCATTAAAAGGAAAAGAGAAATATGCTTGAGGTAGAAGTTAAGTGTTGATTTGGGTTTGATTCTTAAATCACAGTGTAGTTCAACCTATGGGTCCATATGTGAAACATTGCTTGTTACTTTTTTTTTTCCCTGCATCTTCTTTTATTAGTTGACCCTTCCTCATTCAAGGAAATTTCTCTGGAATAAATGCTAAATATTGGCTTTCAAATTCAGAAACCTTGATGCAAGTATAACATAGAAGGAATTAAAAACAATATTTGTCTCATTCAGTCTCTCCAATGGTTAAGTCGCAAAGTATGTGGATAGATAGTAGAAAATCCAGAATGTATTGAGGGGACTCTGAAAGTGACGGGTTTCTGCACCTACTTTCCACTAGGACCCTGAGCATCTAAGAGTTCCCACAGAATCAGCTACTCTAGAAGGGTACAGTAGCAATCTCTTAAACATAGTTAATAGGGTATGGGGGCAGAAATAAGGCTGACGCAGGCCCAGTGAGCATCCTATGGCCTGTGGTGGCATGAGAATTCCCCCCAAAGACCCCAGATGTAGAAGTGAGGGAGAGAGAGAAAGAAGCATCTGTCCTGCAAGGGCCCTAGGGGCACAAGAAGACATTACAGAAGATCACATCTCAGTTGCAGTCACATCTTGATATTGATGCCAGCATGGAGAAAGAATGCTTGAGTACCTTATAACATGAGTTACATTTCAAAGATTGCAACACAGCATTGAGACAGACTGAACAAGAGAAGTAGATGTACTTTCCCAAACACAGGAAGAAAGAGGGGTGTGGAGGGCAGATTCTGAATTTGAATAAAGCATGAAATACTCAGAAATCCCTGGAGCAATAGAATTTATTGGAAATAATTAAGCTTTATCCTTCAGAAGAATGGGGTCTTAAGATAGAGATCTCATCCAGATATAAGAAAAATAAAGTTACATTTTTTTCATACCAGCATTTGTGATTGGAAAGATTCAAGTGAAGGTTTTGAAAGAAAGTGAAAGATTTAATGACCTTATATGGGAAAAGAATCTAAAAAAAGAGTGGTTATATGTATATGTATAACTGATTCACTTTGCTGTTCACCTGAAACTAACACAACATTGACACAACATTGTAAAGCAACTCTCCTCCAATAAAAATTTTTTTTTAAGTGAAAGATTCGGGGCTTCCCTGGTGGCACAGTGGTTGAGAGTCCGCCTGCCGATGCAGGGGACACGGGTTCGTGCTCCGGTCCGGGAGGATCCCACATGCCGCGAAGCGGCTGGGCCCGTGAGCCATGGCCACTGAGCCTGCGCGTCCGGAGCCTGTGCTCCGCAACGGGAGAGGCCACAACAGTGAGAGGCCCGCGTACAGGGAAAAAAAAAAAAAAAAAAGTGAAAGATTCAAAACAATGTTCTGAAGAAATCACTCCAGCACTAGGACTTGGCACTTGTCCATCCTTCACTAGCATCTTACTCTCTGTTCACATTTGGTGTTCAGAGTGTCTCCTTTTCTTGTCTACCTTTAGCCCCTCTCTTAGTTTGAATAACTTTCCCCAGCTCAAAAGAAAGTAGCAGGAGGACAGGTATTGTATCGGTTTTGCTTATCATTTGTCTCCACTGCCTAGAATGGTTGCTGGCTTATGGTACATGCTTAATAAATAATGATTAAAATGAAATAATTTCTTAACTAGATGACTAAAGCTCAGATGAGAAACAGTCTTTTGTGAGAAATGCAGAATTAAGGCAAAATATTACCTTTTCCTTCTCATTAATGGCCTGTGAATAAGTTTTGTGGATACTTAACTGGGTGTGTGGCAGTTCCTAGGACCCAACTTGGAAATTATAAGAGATTCACCATTTGTCAACACAAAGGTCTGGCAGATTTTATCTTTTCTTAGAATTATATTTTAAATGTTACAGTTTACTGTCTTCCCTTTTAGATGACCCTTTCATCATCAATTTCTCTAGCTCAGCATCACTAGAAAGAGTGGGAAAGGGGTCAGAGATGTGTTCATGAAGCAAAAAATAAAAGGACAAATTCCAGATTAATTTAGCTTAGTATTTCAAACAAACATTGTTGTTTGCTGCCCCTTACTGGTAAGATAATAAAATTGCTAAATCACATTTTAAAAGTGTAGTTCTTGGCACTGAAATCAGATTTTACAGGAAATAGCTCCTTTATCACACACACACACAAAATTACACAAGTGAATTGTCTCAAATACTGAACACCATGTGGGAAGACCACTTAATCAAAAGCAGTTTTCTGGCCTTCAGTTTGGATAATTGTGGAGAAAAGTTAAGTAGGAAAAGTACGAAAACAAACCTCATATGTGTAAGATGCTCTCGCTTGCTTGAAAACTTGGAAGTTTTCATTGGCAACGAATACTGTCAGTTGATTCACTTGAAGTGACAAGCTCATTTATGAGAAAATACCTGCCAGGTGCCCATGTCTGGATAATCAGGGTTTGTCTGCCAGTCACTCTTTCACATAAAACTGGCATTCGTTGAAAAGCAGCCGCTAATTTAGATTTCAGTTGACACTAGAGCCCAAGAGCTTTTGTCATGATAGCCATCATAATACATCATTATTCAACAAAAGAGCGTTATGCACGCTTCCCATGTTATCACACAGAAGTTAGCAGCAGGACTGAACCGCTGGGAAAACTGGCAGCAGAACTTGGAGGGCTCTCAGAGCCTTGGGGGTTGGGCCTCTGAATGTAGAGCCAGCAATTCTGCCCTGGTCTCTGTTAATGGTTAAAGAGCCCAGGGATTCCAGTTATTAGAGTAATGTTCTACCTCTAGTGCCAGGTTGGCTAGCCATGGAGGAATTTAATTTGGACATGAAAAATGGCCATGGTTTACCAAGGAGGTGATCCAGAACTGTGGGTTAACAACCTAATCTGTGGTTTTCTCTGCTGTATCTTCAGGAAACACCACATCTCCTGGGGCTGGATTGAGATAGGCAGCCCAAAGCAGGGTACAGGAAGGACCTAATTCTTGGAAAACAGGTAGATAAGAATATGGGTAAGAAGACAATGCTGAAAATCTAGTCTAAAAGACAAGGCAAGGTTGAAAATGGAAAGTGAACAATGAAGGCCGAAGTCGGGATAGCGGAGAACAGACTGAAGGAGGAAGCAATTGAAGAATCACTTTGTGCAAAAGCTGAAGAAATAAAAGCCTCCATCAGCACAAGAGTTCCGGCAGTCACCTCTTTGTGGTACCTGATTTGTGACATGGGGCTTAAAGGCAGTGCCCTAAAGGAATTGTGCAGGGCCAAAAAGAACAGCTAGGCGGGGAAAGAACTACCTGAAGCTAAAAGAAAACAGGATCAGAAAAAGTGGCCCCAGGAAGGGAGCTAAGAGTCAGATGGTAATTCTAAGCAGAGACCCATCAGGTCCTGTATTGTTTCAGATATGCATGTTCTCCCCTGTCGCTGTCTCTCCTCTGTCTGCCCTTTGCAGTGAACTACTGGAAAGAATAACACTGTCTCCTCTTACTCGTTTTCAGCCCTTTGCACTCAAATTTCATGCCCTGCACTCCACTCAACATTGTAAAGGTGGCTTCCTAACTGAAAAATCCTATAGATTTATTTATTTTAATCCTCATTTTGCTACTTTATTTCCATCAAGCCTCTTCTCAAAAGTCTCCTGATCAAAAGTCTTCTCTCGAAAGAGAAGCCTTTCCTGATTCCCCCAAATAAAACATTGCTTACTGTCATGGTGTCGCCTTTCCCTATGTTGTCCTCTTTTTATGTTTATTTTAGAAAATTCCGGATATAGGAAAGTAAACAGGTAATTCAAAAATTACCTAATTCATGGGCAAACTTGTTTTACCTAGTTCCACACCAACTTTCCCCTCCTATGCTATCTTGAAGTAGTGCCCAGACATCATGTCTTTTCATCCATAAATACTTCATATGTATCTCTATAAAATAAGGAAATTTTTTGTTAATCATAATACCATTATCATAACTGAAAACAAGATAATAAGTCTTGGTATATATACAATGGAATATTATTCAGCCATAACAAAGAGGAAATCATACCTTTTGCAACAACATGGATGGATTGTGAAGACATTATGCTAAGTGAAATAAGTCATACAGTGAAAGACAAATACTGTATTATCTCACTTATGTGTGGAATCTAAAAAAAAAAAGAAATAGAGCAAGAGAGAGAAAACCAAACTCATAGAAAAAGAGATCTGACTTGTGGTTACTAAAGGCAGAGGGTTGGGGGAGGGTAAATTGGAGGAAGGTGGTCAAAAATACAAACTTCCATTTATAAGATAAATAAGTACTAGCAATGTAATGAACATGATGGCTATACTTAACACTGCTGTATGATATATAAGAAAGTCATTACAAGAGTAAATCCTGATAGTTCTATAAGGAGAATTTTTTTCTTTTTTTCTTTTCTTCTATCTTTTCCTTTTATTACATCCATGAGTAGATGGATGTTAGCTGAACCTACTGTGGTCATCATTTCACAATATATGCAAATCTAACCATCATGTTGAACGCCTTAAACTTATACAGTGTTGTATGTCAATCATTTCTCAATAGAACTGGGAAAAATATAATAATTCTTTAATATGGCAAATAGTGTTTAAATGACCAGTTTACTCATTAATATCATTTTCTGCCTTGTTTGAATCAGTATTTAAATAAGGTATATAACTGATTTGTTGAGAAGTTTCTTAATTCTCTTTTAATCCATAAGTTCCTTCTCTCTCTCTCCATATTTTTCCCTCGGCAGTCTATTTATTGAAAAAAAAACTTGATCATTTGTCCTGTCTAGTTTCCCATTCTGGGTTTTGCTGATGAGTTTCACTACTACTTTCCTCGTGTATTTTCCTTCTGTATTTCCTGTGCAGTGATGGCTGGATCATATGAGGTTTTCTTGGTGGAACTGCTTCATAGGGGTTGTGGTGTTCTTCCAACAGAAAGTATACTATCTGCTTTTGTGATGTAGGCAGAAATTGGTTGGTATTGACTTGATCCATTAACGCATTAGGAGTTGCAAAATGATAAATTTCAATTCTGTTGTTCTATCTCAGTTTATTAACTGGACTACTGCTATAAAGAAAAACTTCCCCTCATCAGTTTTTTAGTTACCCAGCAATAGAGTTCATATAGGAAAGATGGGATAAATGCTTGATTGCTTCTCTTGTTTAAAATTAAGTTTCAAAATAATGAGTTCCTTAGCATCCTGCAGCAGTTACCAGTTAGTGTTGTTATTTATCTCAGTTTGTTAAGAAAACTCCCCCATTCCCCACCCCTACAAACTCAATAGCTTAAAAGAATAAAGCACTTTTGATTTTCACCAAGATGGAGAAACAATTTCTTGTTTCTCCACAATATTCTTCTGCCTAAAATAATTTTTTAAAAATACAAAATATATGAAACAACAATTTGTAAGACAGTGGACATTAGACAACAAAGGACAATTATCTCTGAGAGACATGAAGCAAACAAGGTAAGTTCAGTGAATGCTCCACTGTACTAACTTGGGGGAATTTAGAGGCCACAGCAAAGGGAGGGAAAACTGAGGCAGATCCCAGCATACTCCTGGAATGAGGAGATGCAGCTAAGATTTTAGCGAGTCCAAAGAAACTAGAGTTCTCAGGACGTAGTACCAGAGAAGAGAGAAGTGTTCATCTAGAGAGCTGTGGAGATAAGCATAGGTACATCCTCAAGTATCAGCTTAATACGGATCAGTATATGCATGTGAGGAAACTCCCTGAGGTTGAAGGAAGAACCAAAAGAAAAGATTAGAGGCAACAGTGCCCAGCACTCACACAGGGCCACAAATAGTGCTTGTTTCCACCAGCCAGCTTAGAAAACCCATGATTTATAAAACATTAGGAACAGTACATGGAAGGGCCTTATCTCAAGAGTAGAGATTATGTAGCTCTGGACTAAGCACTGAGCTGATCTCACCTAAGAATCTTAAATTCAAGAGTCTGAAAAGTCAAACCATTTTCAGGTCACATAACTGTAACCCAGAACAAAGTTTAAGAATCCTTATAGGAATGCAGAAAATATCCAATACCCACAAGGTAAAATTTACATTGTCTGGCATCCAATACAGTATTATTAGGCATGGAAAGAAGCAGGAGAATAAGACCTATTATTATGAGGGTATAAGCTATTTAAAACCCATCCAGAATGGACACACCTGTTAGAATTAGTGAACAAGAACATTAAAAATTTATTATAACTGTATTTCATATATTCAGAAACTTAAGAAGAGACATGGAAGATGTTAAAAAGACCCAAACCAAACTTTTAAAGATTAAAACTGCAATGTGTGAAATGAAAATGTTGACTGTGAGTAATGGCAGGTTAGAGATTCTAAAAGAAAAGATTAAGGATTATTTACCTTGAAGGTACAGCAAGAGAGCTATTCAAAATAAAACACACAGAAAAGAGGGGATTTTTTTTTTGAATGAACAAAGCTGTGAGTTGCAGCACAATTGAAGCAGACTAATCTACACATATTTGTAGTCCCTGAAAGAGAGGAGAGAGAGAGAGAAGGAGACAGAAAAATTACTTGAAGAAATATGGCTAAAATTTTCCAGATTAAATGAAAGCTATAAAGGCTCAAATCCAGGAAGCTCAACAAATCTTAAGCACAAGAATCATGAATAAAAATATACCAAGGCAAATCATAATGAAATTGCTCAAAACCAGGGTAATCTTAAAAGCAACTACACAAATGCACAATACATACAGATGACAGCAAATTTCTTGTCAGAAACAATGCAAGTAAGACAACAATGGAGCAAGCACTGAAGAAAAAGTGTCAATTCTATACCCAGTGAAAAATGTTTCAAAGATGATGGTAAAATAAAGACCTCTTCAGACATATAAAAGCTGAAAGATGTCCAGTATACCCACACTGTAAGAGATATCCAAGGAAATCCTTCAGTTAGAAGAAAACTGATGGAAATATTATCAATACCAAGGAATGAATAATTCCAGAAATGGTAAATTCATAGGTAAATAAATGTGTGTTTCTTTATTATTTAAATCTTTTAAAAGATAATTGGTTATTTAAACAAAAATAGTAACAATGTAGGGTGGAGTTTATAACACAAAAACTATATAACAAAAACCATAATGACCACAATAGCAAAAAGGTCAGGTGAAGAGAAAAGGAAGTATGTACTATTGTAAAGTTCTCTTGCTATATTTTAAGATAGACTGTGAAAGTAAATGTATATACTATAAAACTTAAAGCAACCATGAATATAACAAAACAATAAATTACAGATAATAAGGAAACAATGGAAATAAAATAAAATTATATAAAATATTTACTTAAATGAAGGAAGAAAATGATGGAAAAAGGAGAAAAAAACAGATGAATAAAGTGGAAAAAAACAAGATGATGCTGTAAAATCTCACACTAATCACATTAAATGCACATTGTCTAAATACCCCAATTAAAAGGAGAAAATTATCAAATTGTTTTAGAAAATCAGGACCCAACTGATATGCTGCCGACAAAAAACACACTTCAGATATAAAGATACAAATAGGCTAAAGGTATAAGAATGGAAAGAGATACATCATGCTATTAATAATCAAAGAAGGTTAGAATGGCTATGTTAATATCATACAAAGTAGATTTCAGAACAAAGAATTTTACCAGGGCAAAGAATGTCATTTCACAATGATAAAACTGTCAATTTATCAAAAGGACAAAGCATTCCTAAATGTTTATTCACCTGATAACAGAGCTTCAAAATACATGAAGCAAAAATTTATAGAACTATAAGGAGAAATGGGCAAGTTTGCAAGTATACATAGAGAGTTCAATACTGTTATCTTAATAATTGTTGGAACAAGTAGATGGAAAATCAGTAATTGTTCTTAGATTTCAGGAATCCATGGCCTGAGAGCTAAATCCATCCTCTCCCTGTTCCACCTGTTTTTGTAAATAACTTTTTATTAGGTTAAAGACAGGTTTTTTCACTTATATGTATTGTCTATGGCTTCTTTCACATCATAACAGTAGATATTTATGGCTGTTTTCACATTGTAACAGAATAGTAGTATTTAGGGGGAAATTTATAGCACTAGGTGCCAATATTTTGTACAGAAAGAAAATAAAAACCAACACATCAAACTTTGTGAAACACCACTAAAGCATTACTTAGAGGGAAAGTTATAGCACTAAGTGCCAATAAAAGAAAAAAAGATCTGAAATAAATCACTTTAACTTCCACCTTAAGAGTTGCATAAGGGTGCCAAAGACTCCATGGCCAGCAAAGCCTAAAATGTTTACTATGTTTCTCTTAAAGAAGAGTCTACTGATGCATGACAGAGATTAGAAGAGTACAACCACTTTGACCTAATAGACATTATAGACCACTCCATTCAGCAATAGCAGAAGACATTGTTTTCAAGTGCACCTGGTACATGTACCAAGAAAGACCATATTCTGAGCCATAAAACAAGTCTCACGTAATTCAAAAGGATTAAAGTCATACAACATTCGTTCTCTGATCACAATAGAATTAAGATGATTAAATAGATGATGGGGATGCATCTGTCAAATCATCACAGTGATGGTTTTATGTGTGCACACATATGTCACAACTTATCAAGTTATACAGGTTAAATACGTGCAGTTTATTGTATGTCTGTTATAGTTCAATAAAACTGTTTTAAAAATAGGCATGAAACATAATCTGAGCGGTTCAGCTTCTCCAGGCTGAGCTTTGTTGGTCAGCAGGTGGCTGGCTGGTATAGAATGACCTCAGCTGAGATGACTTAATTCTGTTACAGGTAATGTCTCATTGGCCAGCAGGCTAGCTTGGACTTTTTCACAATATGGTAGGACGGTGGCAAGAATGAGAAAGCACAACTGTGTAAGAGAGCAAGCAGAAACGTAAGGCTTCTTGAGGACCAGACTCAGAACTGGCACACTGTCCTTTCTGCTGCATCTATTGGTCAAAGAGAGCTAGAGGGCCAGTCCAGATTCAAGGGATGGGGAAAAATACACTACCTACTGATGCGAGGAACTGCAGTCATGTGGTAAGGGGCAGAGATACAAGGAAGGAAATAATTGAGGCTGTTTGGGCAATCAATCTTAGGATCATTATTAACTCATGGATTTAATCCTATTTGATGTATTTTAGTCATTTGCAGTTATTCTTATTGCTAGCATTCAAATTGTCCATACTAGGACAGTAGGAGCCACCGTTTACTTGGAACCCCCTGCCACGTCCTCTCAGTCTGGAAACTACATTTCCCAGATTCCCCTTTCCTATGTGGGTTTGGGTCAGAGTTTGTCAATGATGGGAACTCATGCAAAATTTGAAAGTTGTAAGTGGAGACAGAAGCCATTATTCTCAGGAGTTTGCTGTGACCAGGTTTATTGGCTTCACAGACCCGTCCATGAGCTCCCACTTCAAAGTCACTGTAGGTTGAGTGACAGCTTCTCAAACTCTTCTAGAATTCTTGCTTTTCAAACTGATCCAAGCTTCATGCTAAAGACATTAGTGATATGATCCTCTGGCTGCTTTCTCAGCTTTTCCACACTCATGTGAATTAAGATTCTTACAACAAACCCTTTTATTCCCGTAATAATTGTTGTGGCTCTTCTCTTATTTGAATCTGGGCTGATAAAGAGTTTCTTCAAGTTGGCTTCTGAGTCCTTTTGACGTTGTGTAGTCTTTAATAACTCTTACTTTCTGGTATAAGAAGATATTCTAAGGTTATCCTGTACTATTACTGCCCAAGATCTGGAATCAGCCATTTCTTCAGAGACCAGCTGGTTTTTTGTTTGTTTGTTTGTTTTAAGTTACTTGGAATAGTTCCTCTCTGAATACATGGTTTATTAATAATAGCTCCTTTCATTATCTGACATTAAATTTTTTATATATTTGCTTATTGTCTGTCTCCTCTAGAATATGTCTAATGAGAGCATGGACTTTGTTTACCACTGTATCCCTAGTACATTTTCAGATACTAAAAATTTTTATTTTCTTACCCTTATCAAGTGATCTCTTACATTTTCTATTTTATTACTAATAGCTTCAGCCCCTTTAATACAGGATTAACTCCTGCACCAGAAATTTAACAGTTTGTGTTCTTACCTTGTTTATTTATAAAATACATCCCACAGATTTCTGACATCTCTTTTTAAGGCTATGTGTAATGAAGAAAATGTTGGCAAGATAAGTTTAAACATTTTATGTCAGAATTACTATGCAAGGTGACAAGTCAGCTGCTATTTTTTTTTGTCTTTATTACACTAAAATTAAATTCAACATTTACAATTTCAAAAAAAAAAAAAAATCCCAGAAAAGTGCCTGTGATATGCCAGGCATTTTTCTTCCAAGGACAAGCCTTGGAATACATACAGTAAAAATCCACTACACTGGGGCAAAAGTAAGCGTGGCTTTGAGCAAAACTTTGCTGCAATGCAGCTGTCATATGACACCTAGTAGCCCTGTGGGTTTTGTGGACACAAAAAATAAACAGTGAACTCAGAAAAATACCACCACGGTAGTCTATTTTATATAAGTACCCTGGTGCCAAACATTTGATGCTAACCACAGAGCAAAAAAGCCAGTATGCAGATTAATACATGGTAAAAATTGAAATGTAAATAATCATAGTCACACCAGTACAAACCACATGTTTTTCATAAAATGTCTCCGATTTACTTACTGGCAGGTTAAGTATCTGTAATTGGACAAAGCCTTCAGACTAGAGAAATATAATCTTTCTACTATAAACTTCAGTGATTTGAATTGATTGAGATAGAGGAGTAGCTATAAATTTCTTGGTGTTTTAACAAATTTGGTATTTTAACAGCTGAACTAAGAGTGCAGTTAGGTCCTTTATGTTTTACCAAGTCAATATACTTTGATATAAAAATAAACATGTTGAAATTGTATTTGTAAAAAGAGTTTCCAAAATTCATCAGGTTTTTAAAAACAATTCTTATCTTTATATTTTCAGTCTTCTTTATAACTTGCTTATACAATCCATAAAGATATTGTGAATTACTGGTATCTGAATTCTTCAGTTTTAGTGTTTTGTAAAGTAGGAACACATTGAAAAATGGAGAAAATAACTCTAAATGAGTCAGAAACCACTCACAGATTTCTTAAAGCCAAAAAAGTAAACAGGAATGACCAAACTGGTACTGTCAAACCAGTATCCAAGCTGTGATCTACTGTGATCTACCAAATGAGTCTGTTTGGTAAACTACAAATGGGTTAAAGAGATAATAGTAAGCATTTGTATTCTTTTTATACTATAAATATAAAATACCTTATCTCAAGCGAGGGAAGGCTATAATAAAAAGAATCTATTGATCTATAATAAAAATATATCTGTTTTGATAGCTCAAGATTCATTTCACTGCAGGCCTTGATGCGAAAGGAATAAGGAAAGCAGAGCATGCTGGGTAACAGTAGTATATGTCCCGCGGCAGCATATGGAAAATAATCAGATTGCAAGCCTTCTGGGCTGGGCTTTCTAGTTAACTAAATACCATACACACACATTCATTTTCTCCTGTCTGTGTTGTCCCAGAAGCAGACACCAAGATGGAGTTTGAAATGCAAGAGTTGCAGTAGAGATAGCACCTGCGCAAGATCAAGAGCAGAGAGAGCAAAAGTGGTCAGAGAAAGCCTACAATCCGCACAAGTCTGACACTTGTGAAAGTGAAAGGGTAAGGACGAAAGACTGGGGAGGAAGAGCCTCAGACCATGCTGCAGCTCTGAGAAAGTCTCAGCCCAGTGAGGAACGCTGGTGCAAAGACTGCCCATAGTTTCTAATTGGGAGGAGACTTCCATCCTCCAAGAGCGTGCTGTGCTGTCTCTCCAGGGAGCTGCTTGAAGACAGCTTGGCCTTGATTTGAACCCTGGGGTATAACCTGAAGGCACTGCAGTTGGAGACTGTCAGCTCACGGTACTCATGGAGAGCTTCTCTCTCTCTTTTTTTCTAATATTTTTTTAATTGAATTATAGTTGATTTACAATGTTGTGCCACTCTCTGCTGTACAGCAAAGTGACTCAGTTATACACATATGTACATTCTTTTTATATATTCTTTTCCATTATGGTTTATCACAGGATATTGAGTACTCTGTGCTATACAGTAGGACCTTGTTTGTCCATTCCAAATGTAATAGTTTGCATCTACCAGCCCCAAACTCCCAGTCCATCCCTCTCCCTCTCCCCTCCTCCCTCCCCCCTCCCCCTTGGCAACCACAAGTCTGTTCTCTATGTCTGTGAGTCAGTTTCTGTTTTGTAGATAGGTCCATTTGTGCCATATTTTAGATTCCACATATAAGTGCTGTCATATGGTATTTGTCTTTCTCTTTCTGACTTACTTCACTTAGTATGATAATCCCTAGTTGCATCCACGTTGCTGCAAATGGCATTATTTCATTCTTTTTTATGGCTAAGTAGAATTCCATCATATATATATGTACCACATCTTCTTTATCCATTCATCTGCTGATGGACATTTAGGTTGTTTCCATGTTTGGGCTATTGTGAACAGTGCTGCTATGAACATAGGGGTGCATGAATCTTTTTGAATTATAGTTTTGTCTGGGTATATACCCAGGGGTGGGATTGCTGGATCATAAGGTAATTCTATTTTTATTTTTCTGAGGAACCGCTGTACTGTTTTCCATAGTGGCAGCTTCTCTCTTGAGGGGAGATCCGAACAGCACACCTTCAGGCTGCCACATTTCCCATCAAATTATAGTGATCCATAAAGCTATCTTTCTCTTTAATGGTAGGATAGATTGCTTTTTGTGTTTTTCTTGTTTGTTTTTATTGAAGTATAGTTGATGTGCAATGTATGTTACAGGTGTACAATATAGTGATTCACAATTTTTAAGGCTTATACTCCATTTATAGTTATTGTAAAACATTGGCTACATTCCCTGCGTTGTACAATATATCTTTGTAGCTTATTTTATACATAATAGTTTGTACCTCCTAATCCCTTACTCCTATAATTCCCCTCCACCCTTCCCCGCTGGTAACCACTAGTTTGTTCTCTATATCTGTGAGTCTGTTTCTTTTTTGTTATATTCGCTAGTTTGTTGTATTTTTTAGATTCCACATATAAATGATATAATACAGTATTTGTCTTTCTCTGTCTGACTTATTTCATTTAGTATAATACCCTGCAAGTCCATCCATGTTGTAGCAATGGCAAGATTTCATTCTTTTTTTATGGCTGAGTAGTATTCCATTGTATGTATGTATGTATGTATATATACCGCATCTTTATCCATTCATCTGTTGATGGACTTAGGTTGCTTCCATACCTTGGTAATTGTATATAATGCTGCTATGAACATTGTGGTGCATGTATCTTTTTGAATTAATGTTTTTTGGATATATACCCAGGAGTAGAATTGCTGGGTCATATGGTAGTTCTATTTTTAGTTTTCTGCGACGCCTCCATACTATTTTTCACAGTGGCTGCAACCAATTTACATTCCCACCAACAGTGTACGAGGGTTCCCTTTTCTCCACATCCTTGCCAACATTTGCTATTTGTGTTCTTTTTGATGATAGACATTCTGACAGGTGTGAATGATATCTCGTTGTGGTTTTTATTTGCATTTCCCTGATGATTAGTGATGTTGAGCAACTTTTCATATGCCTGTTGGCCATCTGTGTGTCCTCTTTGAAAAAATACTTATTCAGTTCTTCTGCCCAGTTTTTAATCAGATTGTTTTTGACGTTACATAATATGAGCTGTTTATATATGTTGAATATTAATCCCTTATTGGTCATATCATTTGCAAATATCTTCTCCCATTCAGTAGGTTGTCTTCGTTTTGTGGATGGTTTCCATTGCTGTGTAAAAGCTTCTAAGTTTAATTAGGTCCCATTTGTTTGCTTTTGCTTTTATTTCCTTTACTTTAAGGGATGGATCCAAAAAAATATGGCTGTGATTTATGTCAGAGAGTGTTCTGCCTTTGTTTTCCTCTAGGAGTTTTATGGTATCCGGTCTTACATTTAGATCTTAAATCCATTTTTGGTTTATTTTTGTATACGGTGTTAGAGAATATTCTAATTTCATTCTTTTCCATGTAGCTGTCCAGTTTTCCCAGAACCACTAATTGAAGAGACTGTTTTTTCTCCATTGTGTATCCTTGCCTCCTTTGTCATAGATTAATTGGCCATAAGTGTTTGGGTTTATTTCTGGGCTCACTATTCTGTTCCATGGAAGGAGAGATCATTTTTAAATGCCAAATGTAATATATGTATCTTAACAATAGATCATATGGACAATTTGCTCTTTTATTTATTGTAGAAATAAAGTGTGTACAAGAAAAAAATACTCTAAAAGGTTTCAGAGAGCTTCACCAAGACACCTACAATGGAACAAGAATTAAACTGACATCAGGCTTCCCAACAGCAACAGCAGAAACAGGGGGACAAGAGAGCACTCATTTGAAAGTGCTGAAGGAACTTTGAATTAGAATTTTATATCTAAGTGATATTCAAATGTGAGGGTAAGATGAAGAGGTTCTCAAGCATACAAGGTCTCAGAAGTTTTACCACACATAGCCATTATCGAAAACACTTTGGGAGGAAGCACTCCAGAAAGAAGAGAAATGAACAATTAATACCATTTACTGTTTCTTATATGACTACTACCAAAAAATAAAGAAAAAACATTAAAAAGAGGGAAAAAAGGAAAAATACCCATCAATAAGGATTCTGAGATAAACTAATAGTAATGTTAACACAGTTGGAGGCTTCTAGAAAGACTGGAAAGAGGGCTGAGAGAGGGCTAAGGTACTGATTGTTTTAGGCTGGATTTTCCCCAGTCAGACCCTGAGCCAAAGATCTGAGTGCAAATATTTTATTTTTGTTGGTGACTTAAAAAAGCACCAATAGGGGAATGCAGAAGTGAGACAGCGAAGGGAAGAAAGTCAATACAGAACATTTTAAGGAACAAGTTATCACTTTGGACAATGAAACTAGATCCCACAGGGGCCCTCTGGGAGATGTCGAGTAGGCCTCAGATTTACCCCATTCGAAGGGCAAAAAAACTGGGTATTCACCCACCAACTCCAGTCCCTCATTGGTTAAGGGCTGTTCCCATGGTCATTAGCTCCCTGGACATTCCAGTCTGCCCCACATATGGCCAAGCACCCTCCCGAGATCCAAGAAAACCTCTGGCTAAGATTCACTGTACCTGAAGTAAGAAGCTATTAGGATGTATGGGAAACATAATCACACAGGGGATCTGGGTTGAACACCAATGGCAACTGCTGTAATCTTCCCCTTGCACTGCACAGATCTACTTATGCCCCACTGTCTAGTCACTATTCTTCAGTTTAGTGGACAGTCACAATTTTTAAATGAAATGAAATGAAATACTAACAATAGGAAGCTAATAGGACAAACTGCAATCTCCACTGCTGCAGTTGGTCGTGAGCCTATGATGGCTGTGCAGCGTCTTACTTCTGTAGAAGCCATTGTACAGTCCACTCATCCTTGGCTAGCATTTCCACTAGTCTAGGTTGCTTCACTTTAGGAAAATTCAGACCCTCATCCCTGAGGGGTCTGATCCCTTTTTTTTACCATTTTCTAACTAATTCATGGTTGTTGTAGTTGCCTTCTCACTGTTATCATCAGACATATGATCATCAAGAAGAAACCAGTGAATCCCCTAAGTTCCAGACATACTTCTCTTTGCCCCCATGATGCAGCAGTAACTCTATCTTCTCATGATAGTAACTCAATTACACCTTCCTGTATAGTAACTCTTATTTGCTTCCTGGCCTATTGACCTGAGGAGTCAAAAGTGACCAGGTGGCAGCCACAGCCTCAGATTCAGTAGAACCTTACTGGTCCCCTGTTATCCAGCATAACCCAAGTTTTGCAGATAGAAGGACAGACATCCAAAGTGGTTCATTGTGAGTGATGCCAGGAACAACTTCTATTTCTATTGTTTCATTCCTATACCCATGTGTGCTGGCCGTTGCAACATATATAATGACCATTGGTTCAAAGTATATATCGCATCCTGAAGAACAACACTCCAGTGCCACAGAGGGTCATCCGCAAGCTGATGCCTTGGCTTGTACCTGTTAAGAGGCTATTTCAACATTCTATCATACTGGCAGATTCTGGTAATGCAGTATATGGTAGGACTGGTGGTTCCTGGTCATCTGAATATTGTCACGCTTCCTTTGCTGTAAAGAGGTCCAGTGCAACCAGTTTGCTGCAGAGTTGTTGGTTGAGCTCCTTGAAGGACAGTACCATTTTAAGGCTCAGCATCAGTCTGTGCTGCTGGGAGATATGATATTCAGCAGCAGCAGTAGTTAGGTTAGCATCAGTAAAAGGAAGCTACGCTATTGAGCTAAGCTATTGAGTCCGTATACAGCCTCCATCTCCACCACCATGACTACTCTCTTTAGGCCCATTGTGAGCTATGCCATGACCAAGGACAGAGACTGGTAAGGGTCCCTGGATGAGTTATCCTGTATACTTTGTTGTTCATTTTCTCCTCCTTATTCTATGCTCATTCCAAAGATTTATCCACGTGTCTCTTCCTCAATCTTCCTTCATCTGATCTTTCAGTGCTTCACCCAGGCTCCTGACCCACCAGCCAAGCCACATGGCACTTCTCAAGATCTTATGTACAGTCTTCTTTCAGACTACTGAAAGTGGTGACCTAGTGTGAGTCTTGAAGCTCAGCTCTCTGGGAGGATTTCCCCTCATTACCGTGTCTTAGGGCCATGCTCGAGTAGGTCCACAGTGTAGCAGTGGTTTATGTTTAGCTCACTCCAACGTATTAAGCCAACTTATCTGTAGAACTAGGCTTAAAAGAATGCCTTAAAAAAAAAAAAACATGTTTTGGATATTTTAAATAGCATACTACTAAATGACATTTTGTTAAACAAAAAAAAGCGGGGTGGGGGGAACTTGCAAAATACTTAGAACTAAAAGACAATGTACTATATATCAAGTCTAAGGAACTTTACTCAAGCCATGTTTAATGGAAACATTATAGTTTTGAATGTATTTATTAGAAAACTAGAACAATTGAAAACAAATGACTTAGGAGTTCAACCCAAGAAGATAAAGAAGGAACAACAGAGTAGAGCTGGTAGAGAAAAAAGAGAAGAAGAAGAAGAAGGAAATAATAAAGATAGATGCAGAATCAATAAACTAGAGAATGACAAAAAATTAAAATTTGATAGGAGAGATCAAAAAACCAAGAGCTGGTTCTTTAGAAAGACAAATAAGATAGACAAGTAAATATGCATGTAACCTATGACTCAGAAACCCCACTCCTGGTCATATGCCCAGAGGCAATCTTGCACAGGCCCATAAAGAAACAGATACAAGATGATTTACCTCAGCATTATTTGTGAAAGTGGGCATTTGAAGGCACCTTAGTTATCCATCACTGAGACAATGGATAGATAAAATGTGATGATGCATATTATAGTATGCTATGAAGTAGTCAGAAATAATGAACTAGATGTAATCAAAGCCACATGGATAGATCTTGTAAACATGCTAAGTGAAAAATGCAATACCATTTGTGTAAATTAAAAGCACATGTATAGAAAAGAAACACTGCGTGTTTTAGGGATACAAAATTTTTCTGAGACATAAAATACATCAGCATATACCATGGGGGAGGGGTGTAGATATAAGTTGGAGTAGGATCTGAAGAGGAAATATATCAATAGTAAAATTAAGACAAAACCCAATAAGAGAAGTGTGTGCCAATAATGATGGTGTACCATGATCCAAAAAATGAGAATGGCAACTATTTGTACCTGAGATTAAAAAAAATTTGTATGTCACTATTAACTACTAATTACATGACATGGAAGTTGTAGTTTTTTATGTAATGTAGAGATAATTTTCTTTCATAGTGTCAGGTAAATACATACCTCTCTTTGAAAGATTTTGAGATTTGATTTCTGGTTCGGTTTCCCTTGGGCTTTCTTATTCTTTTTCTGAGAGCAAAGTTTGGGCATAATATTCTCAGTCCCTAAGGAATTCTAATATTTATCCAACTTAAAACTTCATATAGTATTGTCATTCCAGATGAATTAATTAAAATAATGAATAACATTCAGTGAAAAAGGGTCAGAAGTATGATTCATAAATAAAAAATTCAGAAAATGTCTTCTACTTAAAGATATCTAAACAAAATATATTTCTTTCTGTGTATCAAATGTTACAGGCAGAAATTCCTAGATTTCTTAACATTTATTCATATAGTTTAAGAGGAAACATTTTTCTAGTAAATATCAAAATAAAAATCTAAAAATACTTAGCAGAATAAAACATTCCATAAATAGGGTCAGAATCAATTTTATCTTTATACATTTTCTAAAATTTTTATATCTAAATAGGAAAGTTGGAAACCGTGGAAAAATACATAGTTAACCAAATATCAAGATATCCTATAAATAATGAATTGCAGTATCTGATCGTAAAATCCTAGCTTTAGAGCTCTAGTTTTAATATTTCAATTCCATTTTTGGAGGCAAGGTACCTTAAGGCATTTTTAGGTCAGATCTAACTATTAATTTACTTATGTTATAAATTATGTATTTTATACATTTTAAAGTATACATTTTCTAACTGTAAAGATCTTTAACAGTGATACTAATTTATCTCTGTTTTGGACACTTTCAGAACAGAATAACCAAATTCATCTGTTTTCCATTGCTTTGAATACGGATGATAGCTTTGTCCTAAACCAAACACAGTTTTGTACAAAAATAGACATATTTAAGTTGGGTAATCAATTTTGGACTGGAGATAGAATAAAACCTTCCTTTAGGCAAAAATAATTGTCCCAAAGAAATTTCTTGGCTCCAGGATCCCTGGGTGTTAAGGCTGGAAGAGACCTTAAGTTGGTTCATGAAAACCAATTGCTAAAAGAATCATTTGTGTTAAAAAATAAAATTTATATAATTTAATATGTATACTGGAAATATAGCTGGTACTCAATCAATACTTTTGAATGAATGAAATGCTAACATATGTTATCACAGCATATCATTCTCTTTTAAATACCCTTCATTGAACTCTTTTGTCTGGAGAAGTAGCAGGAAGGATCAGGAGGCAGGAGGCAGGCCCTGAAGGATGGTGCACATGGGGCTGAGTGAGAGCTTTGTCTATTCTTTTTGTTTTCCCTACTAATGCTCCTCATGTTGCCTATAATAGGCCTCTGGCTGAATATGTATCAGGGGTTGTTTTATGCCCCTAAGGGTACAGATTAGGTGACTTTTAGAGCTGCTGTCCAACAGATTAAATATACACATGTATGCATTAATGTTAGTAGGTGGGCTACTACGAGTTTACTGCCATTAGTTTCACTTTCAGTTTCTCACGGTATAATGGTCTGGTTTGACAATGAGTGTTGTACTACTGGCACCAACTGTCCAAATTTACCTTCCTTTAAATCTCTTTAACAAAAGAGCATCATATACCAAGCCTTTTACAAAATGCCTGTCTAAAGGCTTATTCTGCATATTTAATTCACTTGGGTTTCTGTTGCCCAGGTTTTACTTAACACTATTTTTCTTGTTCTTAACTTCTTCTCTGACTCTGAGAACATGATTTGTGTCCTGCTTCACTCTGTGCTTGTAGATAATCTCTTTTGCTGAGTTTCATTCTGTATCTTAATAACTTCCATTTTTTTGTGTTCTGTAAGCTGCCATGATGTGTAAATGAGCCCTTACAATTCCTTAGGTGTGAGCCGTCCGATTGTAATTGCCTGATTTAATTTCCAAATTCCTTCTTGATCTCTGAGCTCCACAAAGCCAGAAGCTGTAATTTATCTATCTTTGTATCTCCAGTATATAGATCAGAACCTGAAATACGGCAAGCATTCAGTAATTGTAGTGAATAGAAAGAGAAGCAGTGTCAGGGACTGGAATCTGGGAAAAACTTATTCTAATCATCAAATTTATTCTATACTATATGTCATATTTTGTGGCCAGGTTATTTTATGGAATATACTTTTGTCGATGAAAAAATAGTCAGTCGATCTAAGAAAGAAATGGAAAATTTTATTCAAGCCAAATTTGAGGATTATAACCCAGGAAGAGCCTCTCAGAAAGCTCTGAGAACTGTTCCGCCCATTAGAAGTCAAGGCATAGTTATATGACACACAGTCAAGGCACAGTTTGAGACAGAGGGCTGTACCTCAAGTGACATATTATTGACAGTTTACATGATCCAGATCTAAGTGCCATGTGACCCCTTACGAGATCAAGAAGGAATGTTATCTTTAAGGAGTCATCTTGTTGATGCTAGGGGAATGTTGTTCTTTATGGGTGAGCAGGTATTTCTGCAGGTGGGGGAGATTTGGTCAATGCATAATGCAGATACACAATGCAAAGTGTGGGGAGAGAGGAGGTCAAAAGGCAGAGATTTTTTTGTCAATATTTTTCTTGTCTTGTCATAAAATATGAATTTTATTTCATACTTTGTATGTGTATATTTGCTATCAACCTCACAACAAAGAAGGAATTATTATCCTCATTTTATTAAAAAAAAAAAAGCAATCTGGTGCTCAGAGAGTTTGAGTAATTTGCCTGAGGTGAACAGGATTAGTGTAAGTAGCAAAAAATTCTCTATCAAAAGTCTTGGCTCTTCTATCTAAATCTAGTTGATAGAAAATAGATAGGGAATTTCTCCCAATCCCAATATGGTATCAACCGTGAAAGGCAGAAATATTTGGGGAGGAATTCCC
The DNA here is from genome assembly GCF_949987515.2 of Delphinus delphis. Classification (NCBI taxonomy): domain Eukaryota; kingdom Metazoa; phylum Chordata; class Mammalia; order Artiodactyla; family Delphinidae; genus Delphinus; species Delphinus delphis. The sequence goes on from NC_082686.1 coordinate 40,440,673, forward strand.
AGTTCAGAATAAGAGGTTGTTGAATCTTACCTAATGGAGCTTGGATTACCATTCAACAGACATAAAGGAATTCCTGTCCTCTAATGGGCAGGCAGCCAACCAAGAATATAAAGGAGAAGGAGCAAAAAGATGTACAGAAGTAATGTAATTCTCTTTCTAGATGTAACACTCCAGGAGTCATCCAAGATTAGAAGATCCAAGATTAGAAGGTCTGATGTCATAAACTGTCTCCCCAGTATACCACAAACCAAATAAAATTTCAGGGAAAAAAGACCTACTTCTAAGAATCTTTTATCATCTTGTTTCAGTTACCCATTGCTGCCTAACAGCTTACCCCGAGCTTTAGGAGTGTCAAAAAACAATTTTGCTGTATCTCACAATTTTGTGGGTAAAGAAGTTGAACAGGTTTTAGCCGAGAGACTCCTCTCCATGTGGGATTGATTGGCAACATCAAGTTATATAAACTGGTGAATGGGATGGTCTGGAAGGTCCAAGACCTTTCACTCACATGACTATTACTATTACTTCTTGGAGGGTCTAGAAGGCTGAGGTCAGCTGGAACTATTGCCCAGAGTATCAACATGTGACCTTTGTAGCATGACAGTTGCAAGGTGGTTGGATTTCTTACAGGACAACCCAGGGCTCCCAGAAAGAATTTTTCAAGAAACAGGAAGTAGAAACTACCAGTTTCTTATGTTCTGGTCCTGGAAACTGGCACAGTGTTGTTTCTGCCGCAATCTAATGGTAAAAGCAGGCCTGGAGCCCACAATGATCTAAAGTGAGGGGACATAGACCCTCACTTCTATATGGGAGAAATGTCAAAGAATTGGGGTTCATTTATAATCCACCAAACAGCCCAATTACCATTCAGCAATTCTTGCTTATAAATGATATTCTTCAATATATTTTTTCGGTACCCAAAAGGAAGGAACTTTTTGTTCTTCTCTGTTTTCAGATTACTACTGCTATAGCTATCACATAGTACCTTATATTATGCTACTCTATATTTAATCACCACTTATCTTAGTCTACACTAAGATATTTTTACATTTATGCCCAAGTTGTTTGTATACCAATATGAATGAAAAGTTAAGGCAGAAATTTCGTAATGCTTATTGTTGTCCCTACTCTTTCCTTCTTGGCCTCCAACTGTTTAAATACTTCCAGACTCTTTGCTCTTCTAAAGCAGATTGAATGTGATACCGTTACCAGCATCTCAGCGTGGACAGACTTTTTCTCATTATCATTAAATGATAGCCTATAAACCCAAAAAGTATTTTGGGAACCACATAGACCAAACTTGGCATTTCACAGAAGTGAAATCTAAGGCTCAGAGAAGTCTGTACGAGCTTGACCAAATCATGCAAGTAATTTATAGGTGAGCCTGAACTAACATTGAGGGCTCATTGAACTTCTTCAGTTGTACAGATGGCATATGTGTTTTGTGTTGGTATTTTTTTCAAATGGAATTTTTTTAGAATACTAAAAAGGAAAACCTTTTTATCTTTAAAAAATTTTTATTGGTGTATAGTTGATTTACAATGTTGTGTTAGTTTCAGGTATGAATCAGTTATGCATACACATATATCCACTCTTTTCTAGATTCTTTTCCCATATAGGTCATTACAGAATACTGAGTAGAGTTCTCGGTGCTGTACAGGAAAAACTATTTTTCAGTGCTAAGTTAATCAAACCCAGAGTACCAAACCATAGAAATGATTGGATTTCCTCTGGTTACCCAGTTAGAGCCTTCCTGTGTCTAAGATTGTTCTGGTCACTTTAGTCTAATGTGACCACTGACTCTTAACTGTTTACAAGATAATGTCTTGTGGAAAATAGAATGTATTTTCCTTCCATAGAAACGCACGAGCTTGTTAGTCCCCATCTCGGATATCCGGTAGAAAATTTACTTCTCTTAAAGAACCTATGAAAGGCAAATCAACTTTAGATTTCATCGTAACCTATTGGCAAACATAGTTTCCCTGAACTTCCTCAGACTGCTTGCCTGGTATTGAGGATATAGGTGATAAATAGCGCTTAAGTAGATAAAATTATAACACCAAGGTTTATAATTAATGCATTTATTCATTTAATTGATTTTATAAATAACTACGAGAAATTCAGTCATTATAAGAAATCTCACCCCAAGGAAATGATAAATCTCATTCAGTCAAGGTGACAACCAACTCTCTCAAACTACAGAAGCAAGTTTAAAAAAATTTTACATACTTTTCCTGTAGCCTGTTCTCATCCCTGAGGATATAACATGTACTTTATGTGACCACTATCATTAAGCTCTAGCTGTTGTAACACTGGAAGTGTAGACAAAATTCTTTAAAAAGAAAGCAATAAACATACTATTCCATTTTGCCAGGGTTATTAAGTACCATACATATGCTAGTGTGTCATAATATCAGTTGGGTAAAGAGGGAGGAAACCAAAATGTATCAGTGATTCCTGAATTTTCAGATTATCAACCATATAGTGAAACAATTGACACCTTTTATACAGATCCTCAAGATTTTAATTCTAAATTAATATGACCACCATACCTTGGCCCCCTCTCATACTCATAAAAGCAGCACATATATAACAGAGTCTCTTTGTAATGGATTTGATAGGCTCCCATTTCCCAATGGTCAGTTGTTTGTTCGAGGGACATTTCCAGGTTAGAAAGTATAAATATGCATGTACCAGAAAATAAAAATCCCTGCAACTCTATTACCCAGAGATAAATGTAAACACCTAAGGATAGATATATTTGTAATTTATTTTTTCATTTAATACAAAAATAGAATGTGAAAAATTTTTCATGTCGAAATCCTCTTCTACAGCATCTTTTTCTAAAAGCTGTGCAGCATTCTACCCTATGGCTGGTTTATAAAAATGTACTGATTATTAGCCATTTAAATTAATTACAATTTTTTTACTAATAATAGCAATGCTGGATGAATTCCTAGAAGCATATTGGTCGCATACATTCATGAATATTTCTTCATGTCAGAATCAAAGACATGGAATCTGTGGGCCAAAGGTTTGCACATTTTAAGGCTTTTATGGCATATTCCCAAATTGTATCCAGAATCTATCATTTTTATTCTCGCAGCATGGTATGAGATATCCATTTTTCCCATACACTGACTAACATTAAAAAGTAATATTCATCTTTACCAGCCAAAAATAACTTATCTCACTAATATTTCAATTTTCATTTATTTGACTAGAGTGAACTTATTGTACTATACTGGAATTTTTTTCTCTCTCCATTTTCTCCCCTATTAGAGCTTCTTGAGAATAGGAGCCTAGTCCTGGTCCCTCAGGTCTAGAGCAAAGAGTGTTTCTCACAACACCTGACTGGTTTGTACCCAGTAATGTTTGTTGAATAAATGAAAGTGACATCAGAAAATATTAGTCAAGAACTTAATAGATAGTGAGTATGGGTCACCCATGATTAGAAATTTGTTAAACACGCATACACACAAAAGAACAATTCACACATACATAAATAATATTAAGAAAGAAATTCATTCTCTCATCGTTATAATGTAAGAACCTTTTTTGGTACTAACTGGAAAAAAATCAGTCTAAAGTAATGAAAATCTTTAACCTTGGAATATTTTTATGTGATTTTACTAATTTATGGCCATACACCCACAACTTGAAGTAGGAGCTTCCAGATCCTTTCTAAGACTACTTATGGGCCTGCTACAATGAACAGATGAGATGTATTTATAGTTAGAGCTTTCCCTTGCCTGTGTTAAATTCATTGCTAAAAACCTCAAAAAAAAGGTATATTCCCTTAAGTAATATGATGAATTCTGTTGATTATTCAAATGCTGATAAAAGAAAAAACCTAGTTATCATACATAATATAATAAAACCTCTGATCAAGGAATATAACCAGTAGAACACTAAGCACAAGTGTGTGGAGTGAGTGAGTGTGTTTCTGTGTGTGTGTCTCTCCATCATATTACCAACCAGTTGAGTGAAAGAAAAAGTTCACTGCCCTGAAGACTTTCTAGGGGGAAATCTTCCTGGATGACAAGGCAGTATGCATCAATATTTGCTGTTACCTCTGTGGGAACACAATTCAACTCCCAAACTCCTTTTGTTTTATCATTTTTCCTTTCACTAGAGCCTTGGGTTCAGTCATCAGAGGAGGAAGAGAATAGAAGATGGCATGATAGAGATTAAAATTTGACTTCCACTCACATGCCATTGGCCAGGACTCTGTCACCTAGGAAAGGAGGCTGGGAAATGCAGTCTCGCTATCTGCAGGTTTGGTGAGCAGCTAACCATTCTGTGCCACATCACCTTTTGTTTTTTGTCATATTTGTGTAGCATCACATGGTACCTTCGAGTATTTTGTCCTACCGAAGTCTCACAAATGCTATTGTGTCCTTGGTATGTTTTACATTCACTTGCTTTTTATACTTCAAAAAATTTATTTAAAAAGAAAACCATCAAAACTGTAATTGGAAAGCCAAAGTGAAATATCCACAAATAGAACTTAACTATAAAAATACATGTACTAAAAACAAAAAGTTATAAATGCTGAGGCATTATCAGTGCTTGCAGAAGCCTCTAAGCTGAGGTTGGTGTTTTCTTTGTTGAGAATGGGGATTATAAAAGGATAGAAAGAGGCACAGTGTATATTTGACCAATATCAAAAATTATTCTTTTCTGTTTTATTATAATTGTAAATTCTATTTGTTCTTGATTGTAATATTGTCAAAGTTGTTCTTATTTTCTGAGCATTTGATTAATATATCATTTTCAAACTTTCAGTGCTATTTTGTTGTAAGTACAGTTTTTTCAATCATACCTTGTTTTTCAAAAATCTAATTATTCTTTTAATAGAAGACTTTTATAAATTATAATAACAGATATATTTGAACTTACTCCTGCCATCTTATGTTTTGTCTTTTGCAGTGCTGTTTTCCTTTTCTTTTTTTTTTTTTTTTTCTTTTCTTTTTTTGTTCCTTTCTTTTTTTGTTCGATTGGATTTCTTTTACTAAATTTCTTTTTTATTAGTGGGATTGGAAGTTACACATCCAATTCCTGTCTTTTTGTTTGTTTGTTTGCTTGTTTATATACAAATTTATATTTTTAGCAATATCTATAGTTAATTATAGCAACATCTGAAAGTTATAATTTTAGCAATATCTAGGATTAATCTTAGCACTAATTAATCTTAGCATTAATCTTAGTTTTAGGTTTTATTTACTTTGGTTTTTACCCCATCCCTTTATCCCAATGTCTAAATGTTAGTATCATCAGGAATTTTAATGACCACATTCTTCACTCTTTTAAAGCATTATATATCAATAGTATTAAGACTTAACTGTATATTTGTGTGTTGCCCTTTCTTGTATATCACGTTTTCTGTTCTCTTATATTTAACATTTTTTTATATCTAACATTTTTCTATTATGATTCTCATGTAATTATCTCAGAGAGGTTCTGTGGGTGGTAACTTTTGACCTTTGCAAGTCAGAACATTTGTTTATTTTGACCTCACATTTAAATTCTAGTTTGGAGGAGTGTATACTTGTGTTTTTGAAATAGTTCATACTCAGCATTTGGAAGGTATTTCTGGAGTGTTTTCCAACACCACCAATTTTTCCAGTGCTCACACTGACTGGGTATCCTACAAAGTTAACTCAATTCTGATACTATCTACTTGGAGATAGCATTAGATCTGACCAGTTAAGGGCTCCATCCCATAAGACTGCCCTCATGTCAGAAGCCAATCACAGTCCAGGTCGTCTGTCACTTGTGTTTCTGACTGACCAACCTAACCGTATATCAAATGTTCCCATGCCCCCCTCCTCAGTTCTATTAATTTGCTAGAGCAGTTCACAGAACTCAGAGAAACATTTTCCATTTAATTATAAAGGATACTATAAAGAATATAGACGAATAGCTGGATAAAGAGGTACATAGGCAAGGTCCCTCATGACTGCTTAATGCTGATAGACCACCTTCTGACCCCTTATGGTGATCTATAGGGAATTCCTTTGGGTAACACTGATTTCATCATGGTTCACTGATGGTTCTTATTTAAAAACTGACAATGGCAAATGTAGTGCTGGGTATGCTATTACAACTCCTGTTTTTTTTCATTTTTTTTTAATTGAAGTATAATTGATTTACAATGTTGTGTCAGTCTCTGCTGTACAGCAAAGTGATTCAGTTATACACATAGAGACATTCTTTTTTTTAAATATTCTTTTCCATTATGGTTTATCCTAGGAGATTGGATATAGTTCCCTGTGTTATACAGTAGGACCTTGTTGGTTATTAATTCTAGATGTAATAGTTGGCATCTACCAACCCCAAACTCCCAGTCCATCCCTCTCCCTCCTCCTCTCCCCCTTGGCAACCACAAGTCTGACCTCTATGTCTGTGAGTGTGTTTCTGTTTTGTAGATAGGTTCATTTGTTGCAACTCCTTATGATGCTGTTGAGGTAGTATCTTTACCTATGGCTATTTCCGTCCAACAGGCTGAATTATAAGCTCTTAGATAAGCTTGTACTTTAGCCAAGGACAAAACTGCCAATATTTATACTGATAGAAGGTACACTTTCAGAGTAGCTCAAGATTTTGGAATGTCAAGGAAGCAACATGGCTTCCTTTACTTCCAGTAGAAATAAAGTTTAAAATGGCCCCTATGTTCAGGAATTATTGGTTGTAGTACTATTACCTACTGCTTTGGCTATTATTAAGATTCTGGGGCATTGTAAACTTGACTCACTGGAAGCTAAGGGAAATCACTCACTTTGCTGGCATTTTTGCAAGGAATGCTGCTGTTAAAGAGACCAGAAACAGCCAAATCTCTGTCATGGTTCAAAGGCATATTTCCCCAAATGATAACTTAGAAAAACTGGCTAGAAAAGCCCAATAGTTGGCCTCAGAAAAAGAAAAACAAGATTGGAAATCAACAACTGTTAGTTTGATTAAAAGAGAAAGCTCTGGTTTGGACCAAATAACAACCCAGTCTCACTGGAGACTCAAATTCCCAGTCCTAACCACTGTACATGCATTAAATCATTGATCTATTGACAAAATGATAGCTTTCATGAATAATGTTGGTGGGGAAACATTAACAAGGCCGCAAAAATACCTACCTTTCTTATCCCACTTGTCCAAAATACAACCCAGGGAAGCCTGTTCATACTGCTCCTGGACATTTTAAACTGCCTAACAGACCATTTGAAGTCTGGCAAATGGATTTCATACAACTTCCTCTGTCTCATGGATATAAATCTGTTTTAGGCTTGGTCTGTATGTTTTCACATTGGACTGAAGCCTTCTTTTGCAGACAGGCTACTGTTTCTTCTAAAGCCCTTTTGGAAAAGATTATCCTTACCTGGGGAACTCCTCTTGAACTTTTGAAGAACCTATCTTGCTGGACAGGTACTTCAAAAAGTCTATGCCGTTTGGTCAGTTTTACAATACTCTCACTGTGCTTACCACCCTCAATCCTATGTTGAACACACTAATGGCATTATTAAGACCCAGTGATAAAATTTGTAGAGGCTCTCCAAAAACCTTGGCCAAAATTGTTGCTGCAGTCCTTCTAAATCTCAGATTCACCCCTTTTGGAACACATTAACTCTCACCCTTTGAGATAGTCACAGGATTCCCACTGCACTTGGCTCCTGCTTCTTTTGACCTACAATTCATAGAAGGAGATAAAAGGAGAGATACTCCAATATTACAAAGGCCTGATTGCTCCTGTTAAAAATAACATGTTTTGGTAGAGCAGTCTTTTCACGGTGTGCTCTCAGGAGATGAAGACCTTAAGCATCACACCTCGCAACATGGAGATTTCATCTATTGGAAAAGGCACCTCCAGAAGAACTCTCTTCAACCTCACTATAGAGGCTTCCATCAGATACTGCCAGACTCCAAGGAATAGACTCTTGGATTTATGTAATGCACCTAAAGAAAGCACTGAACTCTGACTGAACGTGCACATAATCTGGTGACTGAAAGTAGATTTTCTAGAGTAGAAGCAGAGGAAATCTGATTCAACAGCTTTCCAAAGTTACCCGGATCAGACCTCACCAATGTCTATGAGCTTGATAACATATGGATTTTAGATAAAAAGTGCCTGAGAGATCTCCCTCCTACCCCTCCTTGTTACTCAAATGTGATTTTAATTGTTTTTCAACCTGTGCACTTTCCTTCATATGTGGGACACTACATCCAGGAAAGGTCCTTCCTGGCACTAAGGAAGAGAAAGCCACTAAAACTATAAAAACCTGATGCTTGATCATCAATGCTTTCAGAGCAAGATCTTGATCAAAAGGGGGAAAGGTTTAAAATTAATAAATAGAAACCTCAATTAAATAGAGTCTGGAGAATAGAAGCGGGGAGCTCTCACACCCTGTGACAATAGAAGATCCCAACACGGGGGAAGAAAGTCTACTCTTCTCTCCTGGCAAGGGCTCAGCCAATGAAAAGACATAGATTCTTTGTTTACTATGGCCCTTACAACTTCCTTTCCCTCTCTATAGAAGCATTCTCCTTCCCTTGCCCTGTGGGGACTTGTATGTGACTTGCCATGGTTGCAGACCCCAAACTGCAATTCTCTGCTGATCCTGAATGAACTCTTCTTTCCTGGAGAAATATCTGGCAGCCTATTTGTTTTCCGTCAACTCCTCCCTATTTCCCAAAAGAAGGAAGACTTTACTTGGGTGATGTATTAGAGTTCTCCAAAGAAACAGAACCAGTAGGATGGATAGATAGACAGATAGACAGGTAGATAGATATAGATATAGATGCAGGTAAATAAATATAGATGTTTATCTATAACTATATATCTTACCAATACATATTATATGTATATTATATATGAAGAGATTTATTTATTATTATTTCTTTTAATATTTATTTATTTATTTAGTTATGCTGGGTCTTAGTTGCAGCTCGCTGGCTCCTTAGTTGTGGCACATAGGCTCCTTAGTTGTGGCATGTGAACTCTTAGTTGTGGCATGCATGTGGGATCTAGTTCCCTGACCAGGGATTGAACCTGGGTTCCCTGCACTGGGAGTGTGGAGTCTTAACCACTGCACCACCGGAGAAGTCCCTGAAGAGATTTATTGTAAGGAATTTTCTCATGCCACTATGGAGGCTGACAAGTTCCAAGAACTGTAGTCAGCAAGCTGGAGACCTAAGGGACACCCTAGACAGCCAATGTTGTAGTTCCAGACCAAATATTTGCAGGCTTGAGACCCAGGAAAAACCCATGCCTCAGCCCAAGGCAGTCAAGCAAGAGGAGATTCCTTGTCAGTTAAAGGAGTATTAGCCTCTTGTTCTATTCATGCCTTCGACCGATTGGATAGGAGGACAATATGTTTTACTCATTCTACTGATTCAAATGTTAATCTCCTCCAAAAAACATTCTCACAGACAAATCCAGAATAATGTTTAACTAAATATCTGGGCACCCCATGGCGCAGTCAAGTTGGCACATAAAACTGATCATCACAAGCCCACCCCTTGTCAATGTGGCACCCATATTCATCTCATTAAACAATACTCAAATGAAAACAATATTAAGACCAAAGTTCCGTCTAACATGATACAACTATCCTGTGTACAACTGAAAATGTACCAACCCCTTCCCTAGAAGAGGAGATAAAATCCTTCAGTGATGTTTACTCTTCTTCTTGATATCCTATACTTTCAATACTATGATGTAAAATTAACAGTACTTAAATACTGCAATATAAACTCAATACGCCTATGTTATAAGGTAATAGGAGAGGTAAGAAGACAAAGACATATAGATACAGATAGAGATATATAGATACACAAATGTATTCATAGCAGAATAAGGAGGAAATGCTCAATGACAGTTACAGTCCTTATATCTATAATTGGTCATGTGGTTGTAGCTGGTAGTTTTACTTTTCTTTCACTACCCATTCTATATTCCTTTTGCCTTTAGCAAGCACCTTGCCTTGTCATGTATCTTTACCTGGGGGGGGGGGGGGTGATCCAAACCTTGATTCCTGAAGGCTCTGAGCCATTGGTAGTCCTTCCTGGATTGAGTTGTGGTAGTTTTCCATTGATTTTAATCACAAGTGTGGTAATACTAAGAGACGCTAAGAGATCTGTGTATTCCACACATATTCTTCATTACCTCCATTGTGGAGCAGCAGTCCAATTTCCCCTGGGTAGTCAGGATCGGTCTCTCCAGTCAGCGCAGTAACTACCTTCTAGGCCTACTGATTCAGAGGCATGAGGAGTCCAAAGTGGCGGGGTGGCAGTCTTAACTTGCAGTTCAATCAAAAATCATTGCTGTGTCTCAGCGTGGAAGCATTCCTCCCTTTGGAACTAAGACCTCTAGGCCAGCAGAACATAAAGTCATGAGAACAGGAAGCACAAATTTTGCTAGTGATCACTAGGGGTAATAGAGACTGGTGCCACTCACATTTTCACCTCATGATTCCTGTACACCAGCTATGGGAGAAGTAGCACCGTATATCAGATGTTGATTTAGACTATATACAGCCTTCTGGAGAATCTTGCCCCCACCCTGCAAGGTATAGCTGGCCTTATTAGCCATTTACGCTGATAATTACTCAGAAACAACATCTCCTATTCTTCATATTTGTTCTTGAGCTTGCTGTTTTTCTGGTTCTGCTGTGAATTCAGCAGTGGTTTTCTTCAGGATGTGGTTTTCTTCAAAGCATTTGAGCTTTGGTTTTTCTAGCTGTGTCACTTCTCAATCAGTCTACAGTTGACCCTTGAACAACTCAGGAATTAGGGACACAGACCCCACCGCCACGCAGTCAAAAATCCAAGTATAACTTTACAGTTGGCTCTCATATCTGAGTTTCCACATTCTTGAATTCAACCAACCGAGGATTGGATTGTGTAGTGCTGTAGTATGTATTTAGTGATAAAAATCCATGTATAAGTGACCCTACACAGTTCAAACCTGTGTTGCTCAAGGGTTAACTGTGTTTTTCCAACATCTATACAGTTAATTGTCCCATACAATCAATTTTTCCATCATCCAGGAATTCCTCAAGAAGTCTTATGCATTCATGAACCCTTTCTTATTTTATGATGCTACTATGAGTCTCTTCGCAGAATTTAAGGGATTTGAGGCATAAAGGGAAGGAAGTGCATGTGTCTGACCTGTCTATCCAGTCTCTGGCTTTGATGTTCAAACGTAGCATATTGAGATCAGAAGCAAAAGGCTTCTGGTTAAAATTGGTGGATTAGCATGTATTTATCTCCTTTATCTCATAAAACTTCACTAAAATAAAAATACATGAATTACAAATATATGTATGTATATGTGTGTGTATGTGTGTGTGTATTTAAAACTTAAGGACAAATGAAATGGAAAAGGACACATAATGTATGAGAAATTTCCTGAACCTTCAAAACATAAAGTGTAGTTGGGTAGGTAATAAGTGACTGAGTGGCACAAGTACACAGAGCCAGTCAATTCACTCTACAGAAACCCCCAGGGGCTCAGCACTTGCAGGCTGCAAGGAAGCTCTTGGCATGCTCCAGGCCCACTTCCTTAGATCATACCAGTAGGCAACTATTTCTCCATTCACATCCACACCCCTAACCAAGCAAGGGATCAGAAGCTTATTCTCTGGATAATTTGAACCAGAGAAGCTCCAGGTTCAGGAAAGCCAGTGAATAAAGGGTTGCAATGAGGCACAGGGCTAACAACATGGGATTAAAAGAATTATTACATATTGAACCATAAGCTCCTGTATTAATTTCCTCACACTGCTGTAACAAAGTACCACAAACCACAAATTTGGTGGCTTAAACAACATAAATGTATTGTCTCACAGTTCTACAGGCTAAAAGTCTGAGATCAAGGTGTAGGCAGGATTGGTTCCTTCTGAGGGCTGTGAGGAAGCACCTGTTCTATGTTCTATGTACCTGTTCTATGACCTGTTCTCCTAGCTTCCTATGGTTTGCTGGCAATCTCTGATATTCCTTGGCTTCTGCCACATCACCTAGAGCTCTACCTTTAGCATGGAATTCTCCCTGTTTTATGTGTGTGTGTGTGTGTGTGTGTGTGTGTGTCTGTGTCTGTGTCCAAATTTCCCCTCTCACAGGCACTAGTCCTATTGGATTAGGGGCCCATCCTATTCCAATATAACTAATTACACCTGCAATAATCCTTTTTCCAAATAAGGTCATATTCTGAGGTATTGGTGGGTTAGGACTTCAAGTTACAAATTTGGTGGGGGAGGACACGATTCAACTCATAATAGCTCTCTTATTCATCCTGTTCTCAGAATTCCAGTAATTGGGCATATTATTCACATTCTTGTGTTGACTAAACAAATAGACTGCCAGATATTTCTCCAGCAAAGATGGGTTTATTCAGGATCAGCAGAGAATTGCAACTTGCGGTCTGCAACCATGGCCATGTGTAGGCAAGCCATGGGCAAGTCCCCACATGGGGGAAAGCTTTTATAAAGGGGAAAAGGAAGTTGAGAGGGCTATCATAAACAGACCCATGGCTTTTCATTGGCTGAGTCCTTGCCAGGAAAGAATAGGAGTCTTTCTTCCTCCTGTTGGGTTCTGCCATCATCACAGGGCATGAGAGCTCCCCCTTCTGGTCTCCAGACTCTATTTGATTGAGGTTTCTGTTTATTACTTTTCTACATTTGTCCCTGTGAGTTTGAAGAAACTGAATGCACTTAGATAAAAGATTTTCAGCAACTTACTTCTGGAGTTCTTCAAAAATTGTGTTTTATTTCTGATTACCTGTTGCCTGGTCCCATTCATGCACATAGGGATTCCAATCAGCTATTTAGTTCTTAAATATGAATCAGCATCTATGAATCACTAGATACTTAAATAATGCTTCCAATAAGGAAGAGACAGATTAAAATTAAACAGTCAGAAATAGAGGAGCCTGGAGGAAATAGAGACAGTGCAGGAGCAGAAGAAAGCTTTTAAAAAATTACAGTTGTCACAGAGATAAAAGAAAATTCTGCAATCATAAACCTAAAATGGGATGCTATGAAAAGGAAGTGTTCAGAAAACAAGAAAGAGGTCTTAGAAATCAAAAGCAGGATGGAATAAATGAAGGAGAGTAGATGATCAAAGAAATAATATAAATATAATACAAAATAATATATATTCCATTTGTTTCCCTGGAGACCTTCCTTCCCAGCCCTTTTTTTTCCTTTTGCTCCAATATGAACCTGTTTTTCTGTAGATTCAATACAGTGGTACACTTAAAAATGTGGATTAACGACTACACAGATTAAGACATGAATTTGCTACTTATAACTCTTGTGATCTCACAGTGAGTTGATAATATTTTGTGTTAGTCAAAGGAAGGTAATAGCATTAAGAATCCACAAGGGGAGATGACGAAGAAGCATTAGAGGAGAAAGAAGGAAATCAGGAAAGAAAGATTAAGGACAGATGGCCCTTGGTAACAGGGAAGGATTGCACCTTAATTGTTTTGTGTCACTACTATACTAAGTAGTAAAGAAACTGCTGTTGCGTCAGCAAGCAAAGTGATGTTAGGTGATCCCCCAGTAGGAAAAGAGTATTCAGAAGAGTGTACATTCCACAATAGCAACCTTCATGGAGAGGAACAGAATTAAATGACAAATGATTACCAGACATGGAGTTCCAATCCTGATCTAATGCTGGTTTTCTGAAATAGGAAATTAAGGTATTAGATAGAAAAACTACCTGATATTTTATGACATTTGTTTTATTCTCATTAACTGACAGATTAGGAAACACCCACAAGGTTTTAGCAGTTATTAGATTTATGTTTGTTATAGGTATTATTGAAGCATTGTGGACTAGTACTTACAACTACTGTAAAAAACTAGAAAAAGTTTAGGCTATTTATAGAGTACAGGGATACTAGTCATAGCTTTGAAAATGACTCCCCATTACATACTTAGTAATGAATAACTTGGGGAGAAGAATAATGACTTCACTTTGTAAATATGCAACTAAATTTTATAAAGATAAGTTTTAAAGAATTCAAAAAGATGTTTTAAAATATTTGTTCAGCAATTAAAATTCTTTAATATTCTCATTAATAAGGTCGATGAATTATGTGCTATTGCTGTTCTTTACAGTTAGGATATAACTACTGTGGGAGCAAGTTTCAATAAAAGTCTAATTCATATTTTGTGTGTGTGACACAGATAATGTGCTTGTTGTAAGTCAACATATGGGAGTATATAAAACAAGGCAAATATTGCCCCCCGACCCCATTCAGTATCACCATGTCAGTAATCTTAACCATTTAGTGTGTGTTTTTTACCACATACAAATGTATTGTACTTTGCATAGCACTGTTCTTTTATTTTTCCTCAAAACAATATATACATTTATAAATGTATATATAGAGAAACTTAACAATCTTGTAGGTGTCTCTTTTAATCCACGCTTTTAGGGCACTTGAATAACTCCATAATATTGATGTGTCATAATTTTTGGACCACTGCACTTTTGCTGGACATTCACAGTATTTGCATTTTTTTACGATTATAATATTAAAATGAACTTCTTTTTACATATATCTTTATATATTGGCCATTTTGTTTCTGATATATTCATAAAAGTAGAATTTGTTAGATTAAAAGGAATACATAAATTATTACTATTACTATTGAATATGTACTACATGAGCATTCTAAGAAAAAAATTTTTAAAAATCAATGTGTTCTATTACATACTGATTCCTTGTATGCTTAAACAGAAGAGGTTGTAGAATCTGTCATTTAATATACATACCAGCTCAGGGGTTTGGATTATGATCATCATTAATTAATGTCTAATTGATTAGGTACACCAGTGACTATCTTGATATTCAGTATTCAGTGAAGCTCTTGATGTATCATGGGCATTGCAGTAAAATGTGTGGCAGGTTCTTATTTACATTGGTCAATCCCATTGTTTAATAGAATTTAATCTGGAAATTGATAGTTTCTGTATAACATATACTACCAGATTTTCAAAGGATATGCACACCATTTAATTTGGAAATTTTCAAATTTTATTGCTCTTCCTGTACAGAATAAGACTTGGAGAGTGAAGATGAAACCAATGATAACTATTTTGTTGGTAATTTACTAGTCTTACAAGGAATGCTTAAAGAAGTTGGCTAGATAAGACAACAATATATGCCCTCCCGCTCTTCTGCCCCCATCACTGTGTTAGCGACAATAAATCATCTTTATTTTCTCTGATGTAGAGTAGATGTGATGGAGTGGCTAGAGTTAGCCACTAGACTAGCATGGCTGGAGTAGCGTCAAGCACATGATAAGAACTCAGTAAGTACTAGTTGATTGCATATTATTCAAATTTAACCAAGAACTTGAGGCCATGGACTTTTAAATTATTTGATTCCAACATTTAAACAAGAGAGATCTAAGCATTCATTCTAAATAGTATGCATATAAAACAAATGAAATCAAGTAACATATTAGAGGGGTAATCAGATGGAAGTCATGCCATACGTATCAAATGCATCACGTCACAAGTTTAAGTCCTACTCTACTTCCTAGTTTTAGTCTTTACTGGGCTAGGTTAGCTAGTCTGATCCCAGAAACATCTTTGCATCATGAGATACCATATCACAGGTGCATAATACAACTCAGTATACACACAGAAAGAAAAAAAGGAACTATTATGAGACCCAAAGGCACACACATTCAATTGGTTTACATTTAATAAAGGTTATGATGAGATTCTTTAGGAAAAATGAAGACAAGCCTCTGTTGATTTGGAGATATTAAGCTGGAAACAGAAGTATTGACTAATTTCTTAAGGTCCTTTCTATCATTTTGATTTCAGAAAAAAACAAGTCAATTACTTTATAAATTCATTAATTTTTTCCAAATAGAAGTAAATAGGAGGAATAGCTGTCCTCAAAACTATGTAAAACTAATAAAAGACAATTTTCCACTTCTATGCATTTTCTCCCCAGTGCTGGTAAGAGTACAGCAAATCTTTCGAAAACCCGATAAAACTTACGAGATGCAAATTAGGTCCTTGTCTTCCATAATTAGTCTTTCTAAAGGTAGAAAGTTAGAGTATGTTTCCAGTTAAAAGCACTGATTAAGCTTATTTAAATATTACCTATATAATTTTAGGGGAAAGGGGCTATCTGTAGCTATGATGTAAATTTGGTTTGACAGAATATATATGCTTTTACATTGGACATAAGGACTAATAATCTTACAAAGAGATATAACTAGTAGAAAAATAAATCTAAGTTTTATTAATCTGTTGGAATGATGAAACATATGCTATTGACCCACAAAACAAAACATGCTTTCAAAAACTTCTGAAACAATTTTTGAAATTTATTTCTAAAAGTCACAGAGACAAAACTTTAAAAGCGACACATTTATACTAAGGATACATGCGTGAGCAAAAAAAATAAGAAGGGAATACAAAAATGAACATAGTAAAATTTTAATGAATACAGTATTCTGGATACAAGTAGAATACCACTACATTAAGAACTGTATTTACCTCAAAAGTCTATGGTAGTATGGATTGAGATAAACCAGGTTTAGGATAGTCACTTCACTATTCACATTTTAATCAGTGCTGACTAGAAGCCAAAGCAACTTATTTTAGGCTAAGATTTTCAGTTAAATTATAGAATGAATCTTCTATTTAATAAACATGTTTTAAGGTGATCTGTACTCATTTAAAGGCAGCTGGGGCAAGTCAAACCACAGAGAGCCCTTACAAAGACTAAGCACCAAATGACAAATTGTTTGTGGCTTTTGTTTGGGGCCACCTTACGTTTTATTTTGTTTAAATGTGTTTTCCATTAACATTTACATACAAATTCTTTCAGGCAAAAGATTTTAACATGGAACTTTCTGCTTAGAGATCTTGCCAACTGTTACTTACAATAGTTTTTAAGCAATGAAGACTTCAGAACAATCCCAAGCTGATACTTAATTGGTTACAACTGTAAGATGCAGAACTTTTTAAGTATAGGTATTTTGGTCCCTGAAATTCAGTAGGGCCAAATGCGTTAACTGGAAGTAACATTTGTTTAAAAAAAAAAAAAAAAAGAAGAAAAGTCTTACTCAAAGATGATAATGAATAAAATAACTATTTAGGCTCCAATACACAATCTTTCTAAATTTCCACCCTGTAAGAAATGATTATAATGTCTTTCAGGCTTGCTATATGCCCCAGAGAATCAAAAGAAACCAACAAGGAATTTAACATTTCAACAAGCTAGGAAATATTTACTGTAAGCATATAGTGAAATTCTGGAAGACATACTATCATACTTTGAGAAAACACTATTAACAGGTAAGCATGTGTTGAAGGCAGTTTATAAATGAAACATTACAAATCTTATGTTTATGCATACAACTTATAAAATAGAAAAAATGTGCTATTTTTCCCAATAGTATAGCATCACACTAACACTATATAGTTGAGAGCTCTGTACACACGTCCACACCTCCACAGCAGCATATGCCTCTTAGACATTCTCCATTTGTTACCCAACGTATGCTAACCACGGTTTCACTGATTTGTACCAGTTTGAGCAGGCTAAGACAATCATTCTGCCTTAACTATGAAGTAAAGTTAACCAGTTTCAGGGAACGAAAAGTTTCATAATTAGTAAAGAAACACATTAAACCTCTATAACAGGATGGAAAACGCTTCTAAGGACATGATATAATCCTAACAGGAGGACGGATTATGCCCCTAGATATACTAGATATACAAAAAGTTAGGAGCCTGGAGAAATACATTAAGCTATATGGGACCTAAATGATCATCAAATTAGTAATAACTGCTAGAAACTCAAATGTGAATTATTGGTATTTTTCTAGTACAACGTCATCCAGTTTACTGTTTAGGACTACTTAAAGCCTTTCTGCCACTATGTGTTTGCTGTTAGTGCAAATTAATGTCAAAACAATAGGGAGCAGTCTGAATCACATGAAAGTCTTGAAAAAATTAGAATGATTGTATATCTAACCTTATCTTTGTATTCTGAAAATACTGCTATAAAAATCAATTATTTTCCGAGTTTCTTAGATCTTGTACCATCTTAGATAATTCAAGTTAAACATGGTTGCCTGCAAATTCTTTACTAGAGGAAGTAAAAGCAAAGTACATTTTGGTTATGTTTTGCCACTGGTTTCCTCTTGCATGTGCTTAACAAATGAGAGCACTATTCTGGGCATTAATTGTGCTACTTTAACATAACTGAACATGAGAAAAACTGGTAGCTCAAATTTTGACAAGTGATTTTTTTTTTTTTTGGTGTCAGACTTATTTAAAAATGAAAACAACAACAAAAAGCCCACATAAAATCTAAAATAAGATGGGCACTTTGACACCTCATACTAGGAACTTAAGTCCACCAAAAAAACTTAGACATGGAAAGCCGATTCTGAAAAACCTAATATCTAATCTTTTTCTTATTCACTTTGGCTGTTTTTTAATGAAGACTTGTGGTAAAATGACCTCAAAGATAACTCCCTCTAAGTCACATAGGGCATTTTTTGTCAGTGCTTTGTAATAGAAATATACTTTATAAAGATTTTTAACTTGAATGTTTTCAAAGACTTTAAGACATTTTTTTAAAGCTCTACTCCAAGTTTTCAGCTCTTTAATTTTTTTTAAAATATAATTTGGGTATCCAACAAAGAGGACATACCTGGGCTAAGCCACTTTAATAACCTTACAGGATAGTGGAATTCAGATAGAGATCATTTCCTGAACATGGTTGACCTTTAACAGAATTGATTATTTCCTCACCCAAACAGTTATGCAGGATACTGCCAGATCTCCATTACAAAAATCTTGCCAGTATTTTTAGACAATGGTTTACCATCTGTTTAAAAACCTTATACCACCAGAGGCAAAGCACATAAAACTGAAAGTAAGTAAACTTGTTTCTAGTCTATCTAAATAAACTCTTATAAAATCCTGTGGAAAAATTAATGCATAAAAAGTAATTTCCTTATCATCTGATCTGTCAGCCAAAAAGTAATTATTAATTCTCTGTAAAAACAGGAAACTCAATCATAAAATGTCTACCTGTTTAAATTAAAATGCCAATCTTGAAGTCTTTTAACACCATGACATAAAAAAAAAAGTTTCAAATTCAAGATGATGCTTGAAATGAAAGCTATGGTTCGAACATTTGTGTTTATAGTACGAGACTAAAATCGTGTCACTGCAAAATTCCCGGTGGCTTTTGGCACTGACATTAAAAGATTTTAGTCTTTTGGTCACTTGAAGCTGCTACTAAATACAATAAGCCTTTAAAAAAAAAGGAAAAAAGACAGTGAGGAACTGAAAGATAGTTAACTACCTCATATACAAGTAAAGCATAGTCTGAAATAAACAATCATTTTCTGCTAGGAATCTGAAGATGTAAGAATAGTTTCCCACCATTTTGAGGATGGGAAACTTCCTTTTTGAGGATCCTCTAATCAGAAATAATTCCTTTAATTTACTGTGAGTGGCATTGCCTGGCAGCAGCTTCAATTTCCTAGGCTAGTCTTCAATCCAAGTAATTAGGTAATCTCACAAGGAATAATCATACATGGCAATGGGGTAAAAAAGCAGGGCAGTTCTTCCATGCACAAACATTTCAGGAGAAAAACCATCAATTTTAAAGATAACCATCAGGTTTCAGGTATCCTAGCACACTCTAAACCCTAAGTTTTGCTTTACACCATTGGTGACTAAAATTAACAATATGTTTTGCAGTGAAGTTTTTTTTTATGTTTTCTTTTTTTTTGCCTGCAACTATATATACATTGCAAAACTATTCTGCATCACATGATTTAAAATGAAATAAATATAAAAATGAACCACACAATCAACACATAACTTTAATACTCCACATTATTTATCTTGATCACAATGGTGGTAACCTCCTTGTCAACAATCTTGTGAGTTAAGGAGTTGATTCTCATTCTCATATCCATCAGGCAGATATGCTCTCCTCAGTTGGTCTGACTTGGGTATGGAGCCTCCATTCTTCACATGGCGAGACAGGAAAGCACGGACTGCTGGGTGATCAGCCTTCTCAAGTGGGATGTTGGCTTCCAGGCACATTTTCACAAAGTCCTGGATAACACTGACTTTCTCTGTTTGCGCAGTACTGTTGCACTGAAGCGATGCAGTTAGAGGCCTCTGCTTCTTTCTCACATTCTGCTCTTCAAATTCTGCCTTCCTCTTGGTATGAGTCTTTGACTTGAGGTGGTCACTAATGGCAGACTTGCGAACGTGATTCAGAACCACATTGCAAGAAGTGCAGAAGAGTTTTCCTCCATCTTCGTGCAGCTCACCTCCAAACTCAGTGACTCGATCCAGGGGAGTCACGTACAAAGCAGTCTTAGAACGGTTTCGAGCAGGTGGTGCTGTCACTACAAATCTTTCCATTCTGACTTTGAATAGGGTTCTTTCAAGACAAGAGAAACAGAGTGTTATAACAACACTTCATGAGGGAAGGAATAATAAAAAGGTAGGTATAAACATTTTAAGATTAAAGGCTTCAGAAAACTTAATTCCAATTAATAGACTGTATGTCTATTAAGTCTTAACTTACCTGAGATACGTTAAGTGAAGGCAAAACCAGAGCAAGTTACTAGTAACAACTAGGTCCATTCCTTGATTATGATGAAATTCAAATAAATTCAAACTATGAAAAAACTATCCCAGATGTCACTATCCTTTAGAAAAACCTAACTACAGGTCAACATTTATGGTATTAATCTCATCCAATTCAGATATGTGTTCAAGTTTAAAAGAACTTCTTTCCCTTCACAGCTCTGGGGCAACAGATTTTAGGAAAACAACTGCAAGGAACTGTGTACAAAGTTTGTTCAAACAGGTGGGCCACTAAACTGGCATAATTCTATATGAAGTTGAATATAATTTCCCAAATTGTTCTGAGAAGAAAGAAAGTAAAAACCAAGAAAGAACACAGGCCAAATGCAATTAAAAGTAGCAACAATGATGTTAAATTTTAAAGTCAAAATACAGAGCTCAAAGTAAGTCATTTTTTTTTAATGCATATATACCTCTACTAAGATACCTTTCCAAAAGGTGATAGACAAGCTATGCAAAGTGCCTTATCTAACACTTTTTTTTCACTAAAGAATAATATTTACATTTGCTAATATTTATTTCACTTATTTAACTATTAAGTTAGACCAAAACTAAGAACACAGTATCTTGTACATGACAGATGCTCAATCACAATTTGTTGATATGGAATAAGTGATTATCTTCACTATTTTTCCAAATATTTAACTCAGAAGCAGCTTAATAATTTCTCAGTTGAACCCCAAAACAAATTTTTGTGATCATTGCCAAAATTGTAAGGTTATGGGCACTGAAAACTTGAGATAACAGAAGTTGTAAGTGATAACCATTTGTTCCCTGAGGCCATGCCATTGGATTAAGCTCTTACATTAACCTAGATATAAGAAATTGAAATGAATTTGATAGAATTCAAGATGGAATTCTGTTCTGTATAAATACATTAGAGAAAAATTCCCAGGTATGCTCTGAAGAACTGTACTTTATAAGTGTAATCAGAAACAATGGAGTATTCCGTTAATCTATGCTACAGAATTCATAGCTGGTTACCATGAAATCTCTCTCAAAAGAATTTATGTATTAGACACCTGTGGACATAACCTCAGAGAAGAAGTCAACATTCCAAAGAAATTTTGGAAAGTATGATCAAGTTTAGGTTTTAATAGGTTTAGTTCTTTTTTTTCCCATTAAAAACGTGTTTAACGCAAGGCTCCCGTGCCAAATACTATTTAGGTTATAGGTTTTCAATGGCAGGTAAGACAATTCCTGCTTACTAAACAGTGAATTACCATTACACATATTTGTACTTTAAGTTAATGGTATGTGTTTTATAATCATATAGCAAGTCAGTCCCAATTATAATTAATGGTTCTAAGCTATTTATGAAAAACATTACATATTTGTGCCCAGTAATGCTTAAATCATTCTATGTGAAAAGTCTTCTGTCTTTGGATTTCATACTCTAAAACAATTAACATGTTCCTTATTCTTTGAAGCATAAAACGCGCAATCACTTGTGCTAATATGAAAGGCCTATACATTCCAAAATCTTTTAAGTTTTAAAGTATATTTGTGTTACTGCACAGGTAAATATCCACCCAGTAGAGGATGCTCGAGTTTACAGAACCGAAGAACCAAAGTGTTTTCCATAGAAGTAAAGATATTTTAAACGAGGAAGTTACAAAGTTAAGAGCAGGAACTGGCCAACAAAAGAAGCAAATCATTTACTAGATAAAAATAAAACTCAACAGAAGTTTTCAAGTTTAAATGTTTACCAGATTAGTTTCCAGTTTTTTTCGTCTTGATACCTAGAAGCGAAGGGTCTCCAGAGCAAAACCAAAGACGCATGAAATCCTGGCACTTTCAGTTTGTTCAAACCCGGAGATGCCTTCAAATCAGTTTTTCAACAAGTGGTGGTGTGGAAATAGTTTCTGGGCTTGCACCCTATTTTCCCTGAGGTGCTGGGAAGTCATGCCTTTACTGTAAAACACGAAAAACAAATGGAAAGAAAAAATGGGGGAGGGGGAAGGAAAAAGGGTGGATGAAAAAACGAACAAGAACGTCCACCACAACCACCACGCAGGTGTGCTTAAAATCACCCTAAGTCCACACCACAAATTCGGATCCCAACGTTTACTCCAACTCTCCTCATCTCAGTCCCTCCACAGTGGTGCGCCCGGATCTGCACCTCCCCGGGCGCCCAAGCCCCAGGGTTCGGGAGGAGGGAAAGGCGGGGCTCGCGACGCGCCCGGCGTCTAGACTCCCTCCTCCCGCGCGGAGCCCAGCACGCCGGCGCCCCACCGCCCCTGCCCGCTAGCTGGGCAGGGCTGAGTCCCAGCTGCCGGCCGTGGGCCCGGGAACTCGACAGCCGAGTTGGCGGCAGTCTCAAGGGAGGAGGCAGCAGGCGCCTGGCGGAGGCGACCGCTGTCAGGCTTCCCGTGCCCTCCCTCTTCCTACCGCCGACAACAGCGCCCCGGCCCCGCCCCCGGCTCCCGCTTCGGGCCGGAAGGCCCCGGGCCCAAAGCCCGCACCAACGGTCGGGCCCACCCTCGGCCTCCCTAGCTCCTTGGTACCGTAGGATCGGGGCCGCCTTGAGGGGAAATGGACGATACGCGGCCGGAAAGAAAAGGAAGAGGAAGAAAAGGAGGTGCAATGGGGTGAAGGAGGAGGACCAGTCGCCACCGCCGCCACCGCCGTCGCCGTTGCCCGATCGAGCCCCGCAGCGGCCGCCGTGTCCCCCGCCGAGCCCAGTCCTCCTGCGCCGCCTATGGGAGAGCTCGTAGGCGGTACCCAGTAACCGCCGAGCAACATTGACCAACGGACCGCGGACCTATCAAACAGACGGCTGAGTTGGCCAATAGTAGTGGAAGGGCGGACATGTGCATGATTGGCATCTAGAGTTCTCCAATGAAAACTGGGGGCGTGGGTAGGCGGAGCCGGAAGTAGAGCCAGCCGAGAGGCCCCTGTCCGGCTGGGGAGGAGGGAAGGGGGAGGGAACTAGAGGAGGAGGAGGAGGTTAGCCGAGGCAGCTACAGCGGCGGGGGCGCAGGGGCTGGTACGCGCTGGGCGGCGAGAGCCTCATGGCGGAGGAAGAGAGCGATCAAGAGGCCGAACGCCTTGGAGAAGAGCTCGTGGCCATTGTGGAGTCCCCTCCAGGCCCTCCCGGGCTTAGAGCTGCGGGCGAAGGCAGAGGCGGCGCTGGCGGCGGCAGCTGCCGTGGCGGCGGCGTCGGGATCAGCAGTCGGGATTACTGCCGACGCTTCTGTCAGGTGAGGCGCCCGTCGGCCGCCAGGACTTGTCAGCCAGGTCCTGGGCCTCCCTGCTTTTCCTGGTCTTCCAGTCCCCGAATTTGGGCTGTGTCCAGCGCTCGCGCCACCAGCCCAACAAGGAGCGTGAGGGTGAAGCTCCCCCCTCCACCTATCCGGCTTGGGGTGGGGGGCGGGGAGCGGGACGGGGATGACCTGCGCAGGTTTAGGGTTGCTGAGAAAGTGAGAGTTTGTCGGGGGTGGAGGGGCTGGAGAGGAGGGCCAGCTGGCAGGAAAGCTCTGTACTGACAAGCCTCCCCTGCCCCAAACAGACCCCTTTCTGCCCGAGGGTCCCGCCTTTCTTGTGTTTCCTACCCGGTTTCTTGTCACCTCATTTGGAATCTCTGGCAACATTTCCTGCCTTCCCTTCTCCTCCCCTTGCCCCCGTATTCTCCCCTTTTCCGGAGATGGGAGGCTTGCCATCTCTCTACCGCCCCCTCTTCTGTCATCGCCACCCCTCCCCCTCTGCTAGGGTCTCCTGTCATCTCTTCGCGAGACCCCGCTGGGCCGGTTCTCCAGTTGGTTTAGGCGCTGACCCACAGTGACTTAGTTACTTTTCTGGGAGGTGGGGTTAAGGCAGTGGGATTGTCATCTTTCCTTTTCTTACCCCTTTCCCCGATACACGCAAGCTCTTTTCTAATTAACTGCTAATAGAGAAAGTAGCTTTCCTGAAACTATTGCTCCAGTTACATCACCACCAACCCCCTTCCTTTAAATTATAGTGTATTTTATTTAGCTTGTTAAAAAAAAAGGAAAGTGTCTGAATAGTGACAGTAAATTATTTACTTGGTTGACTGCCACTAAAATTTGATGTAGTGTAGAATGTTTGACCATAATCAAATATTAAAGCACCAAAGTACTTGTGTAGGGGTAAAATTTGTGTTATCTACATTCACATCTACATATATTTATAGTTTAAACATTTTGTTCTCTTTCACAACACTCTTACTTTGAAAACTCTTTTGGAAAAAAAATTTAACTGCTCCTTTTCCACCCCATTCCTTTATTTGTTTATTATCTTGGCTATATAGCGTTCAAGTCATGGCTCTACTACTTCTAGCTGTGTTACCTTGAACAAATTACTTCACCTCTTTGTGCCTTAGTTTCTTTCCTCTTATGTCAAATAGGGATAGTAATTAAAGGAATGAATATGTAAAGGGTTTGGATCCTTTACATATTAATTAAAGTAAGCCATTAATTTCATTCCGGTTAACAAATAGGAAATAAAGTTAAGCAGAAGTGGGCATAATGTTTGCTGAAATTTGATTTTATGTATTTCCAAGTATTGAAAGAAAAAGGCTGGGGTTGACATATTCAGGTAAGTTTTTAATACTTTAAACTGTTTTTTGATTTCATCCCCCCTTCCCCCAATAGATAAGTTGGTTTGACAGTGGAAATTGTCTTGGTGTAAAGGGTATGTCAATTTTCTTTGGCATTGCTCTCTATTTAGTGACTTTATTAAAAATTTTTTTGTTGGTATTGGCATTCAGGATTTAGAGGTTCAGTGTCTTTACAGAGCTTGTCTTCTATGTTTTATATCTAGAAACCGTGTTATCAGTAGACTTTGTATCTACAGGAGTTTTAAACTTCTGAAAAATTAGGTTACAGTTGCTCTTTTTAATATAGTCATAGGCAGAAAGTCTTTTCATCTTTTTCTGTATTTTGCTTGTATATCATTAATGAGCAACTTGGCTTTGGTTACATTTAGCTTTGTAAATTTACCTGAACAGATAACCCTTACTTTCTGTAGAACGCGAAATTTAATTTGAGGGCCAGAACATTTTTGGGGAACTCTTAATTACTCTTATTCTGTTTCTTGAAATCAACTTTAAGAACAAATGAATAAATTTAGTTTGTGAAATGCAGTGTCCGAATAGTGACAGTAAATTATTTTAAGAACAAATGAAGTTGACTGTTTTATAAAACTCCACTACCTCCTAAAATATCCAAGGAAGCAAAACTAAACAGGATGAACTTAATGAACTTTTATTTTATATTGCTAAATTATGAGTGTTACGTTGATATACTTTCATGTTACCAACTTTTACCTGAACCCTTATAACATATTTTATGATACTCTAGATTACCAAACGATCTCTTCTTAGAGTTCTTGTCTGGTTCCACATTGTAGGTGAGCTTTGTGAAGTCCTTTTTTGTATTAAAACTTAGATGGAATAAAAGATTACCTGTATTAAGTTGAATTTTACCGACTGATTAACAAAATTCTAGTATAGTAATTGGGTTTTATTTGCCAGTGAGGGAAGCAGTAGATTATATAATCTAATTCCTAAAGATTGTTTCTTTTTAAACGTTTGGTTTCCTAATGTTCGCTGAGGGTAACTTGCCTTCATTAGTAAATGACTTAATTGTGAGTAATCCATAAAATGGATAATATGCACTTGGGTTGGTGACAGTTAACTAAATATATGAATTATACACAGAGCCTTGTGAAGTTGAGAAGAAAGGCTCCAATTTATCTTCCTCCTTTTAGAGAGAAATATGAATCAAAATTTCTTGGCAGTTAGTTGTGTGGGTGAAGGGAGAGGAAGGAACACTTCTTTTCAAAAATGGTTCTGTGTCTTTTACCACAGGGAAAAGTAAAAAGGAATTGCATTTTGCTGCTATTTCACTTATAGATAATATAAGTGAAAAATTATGCATGTACTCAGTGTATTTGATGATATACTTTTCTATTTGAGAAACAATATAAGCATAGTAATTAAAAATCTCAAACTAAGGGCTTAGGCTACAGCATTTTTGAGATGATGGATTTGGGAGATTGAATGTATTCATTTCCAGTTACATTGAATAATGTTAGACTAACTGCCCCATCATATCCTCCCTTTGCTCTTATTAGTGGACTCTCAACAATTGCTTAAATAGAATTGGCACTTAGCTGATATTTAATTTCAGGATGAAAGGAAGAGGAATGTAATTTTTATTGAGGACCTACTAACTCTTTAAGGCCTTCAGATAGGTCTTGTTATGCAAGTTACATAGTTGAAATTGAGGCCTGAACAAGTTAATTTGTCAGGTGAAGAAGCTGGGATTTTGAATCCAGCCTTCAATTTCTCCTGAACAACAGATTGAAATTACAGATGAATCCTCAAATAATTATAAAGTGATTTTTTTTTCTTTATCAAGTTGTACAAAGGAGAAAAAAAAGGTTACTGAAAGAACTCAGGGAATCATGGAAGAAAAATTTAAAAAGTGCTCTTTCATTATGCCACAGTATAAAAAATATTCCAAGAAACAGTTAATTATTATTTCTCTGACTTGTTAGGGGCTATGAACATTTCCCCAATTCCTGAAGTTTGTGGTAATTCAACTTAATTTTGTTACTAGATATATTGAAATATTTTTTATCATAAATTGTAAATTAAGCAAGTAAAGGTACCTTCTTAGTTCAGTGCCAGAGTGAATATAATGAATGATAAATAATTATTTCTGGAAGCATTTTGATTTGTTGACTAAAATAGATTTTAAAATTATTTTTTATTACAGTGGGGTTAAGTAGCCATCCCACGAGGATGTCAGGAGTATAGAGAGAATGAACATGAAGTGCTCAGTACTATACCTAGCACATAGATAGGCTTAAATAGATAGAAGCTATTAATATTTCTTTCATGTGAAATCCTCTGAAGGTTTAAGAGGGACATTAGAGATAACCTAATCTGTAGGTCACTTTGAGTTTGTATACCACAATCAGCTTTAGAGAGAATTTAGAAATGTTACAATTCTAAAATTCTTTTATTTACTAGAAAAGCCAAATGTTCCTGATGAAGCACTAAATGATTTGCAAAAACAACTACATTTTTTTTTCAGATTTTATTTCCTGTAGGGACATTGGGCAGTGTCGGGAGATATTTTTGATTGTCTTAATTGGGGCGTTGCTGCTGGCATCTAGTACGTAGAGGCCAGAGATGTTGTTGAACACCCTGCAATGCGCAGGGCAGCCCTAACAACAAAGAATTGTCTGGTCCAAAATATCAATACTGCCAAAGTTGAGAAACCCTGCTATAATCTTACTTTGGAACCCTTAGTGGATACTTTATGTCTTAAAAAAAGTCTTTAATGATCCTCAGATAATTTTAAGCAGCTACTGGATACCCGGCACTTTAATAGATAAAGAGATAATCTAACAGAAAAAGGGTTCGCTTCATAGTTTTATAGAATACATGCTAATGCCTCTTACTTTAGAGAAATTAAAATTTAATTGTTTTAGGAAAATACAAGTTTTATCTCTTAGTCTTGGTATAAAATTTACATAATATTTATAGTTTCTTGAGCAGTTTCTTAGGGTATAATAATATGTTTTTACTAGTCTTGGAATTAATTGGAATTATTTTTTGATTTGCTATTACTTTTTATATGTGTTTTACATGTACTTGGTTTAATGAGTCATATAAAACTTAAATATGAGGAATTGCATTTTGCTGCTAGTAGAGACCTGACTTAAACAGCTCAAAACAATAGTACACATTTATTTCTCACATGAAAAGTCTTGAATGGATAGTTTAGGGATGATATGGTAGCTTTATCATCATTTTACCATCGTTCACTCTTTCTTATCAGTCATCCTTATCTTCCTATCTCAAGTTGGCCTCATGACCCAAAATAATTGCTGAAGTTCCAGCCATCACATCTGAGTTCCATGTAGCAGGAACAGGGTGTCTCTGGGGTAAGCCAAAAAAGTCTTGCCCTAAGTTCTACTCAGTAACTTCCATTTCCATCTTGTTAGCTATTCTCATCTGAAAAGAATGTTAGGATTTGGGGGTTTTTTTGATTTTGGTTTTTTTTGTATTTTTTTCCCTGATAAGACACATGTCTATGATTCTATTAATAAGGAAGGAAGAAAACAAGAAGATATTTTAGAGGCAATTGTTGTTTGTTTGTTTGTGTTTTTATTTTGTTTTTGATTTTCTATTTTGCCACTGGTTATAATTTTATTATATAATATAGTATTTTTTAAATAGCAGTCATTCCTTGTCCCTTTTCTTCCCTGCATCTTCCCCAGAGGCAATTACTTGCAGCTCTCTTAGCAAGTATGATATTTATCTCCATGTTATTTATTATAATTATTATATTATATTCCTTATATAAGATTCCTTATTATAATTATTATAATAAGGAAAAACAAAACAAAATGAACCCTAGATCTTGTTGGCTGTGTTTGGAGAGCTAATGCTTTGTTGTTATTTATGCTTTTTTTATGTTGACTTTCAGAATTGAATAATGCTAATTGTTCATAATGACATTATTTGTAATACCAAATTATTGAAAACTTTAGGCCAAAGTTAGGGGAATTGTTACATATAATGGAACCCTATGTTCTCCTAACAGTCCTGTATTTAAAGAATATTTATTCATATGGGAAACTGTTAGTGGTATAATAATGACTGAAAAGACACAGATGACAGGTGATTTCACTTTTGTAAATAAAAAAGACTGAAAACAAATATACCAAATGGTTAACAGTGGATAATTTATTAGTGATATGTTTATAGCTAATTTTTTTCTTTGCATTTATATTTTCTTGATTAAACCTACTATCTTTATAAACATAGGAAATATAAAAAACACATTTAATTTTTTCTCTCCCTATTTCACAGATTGCTTATTTTCTGTGAATAAATGCAAGAATATTTTGAGCATGATGAAATTTTAACTCCTTGTTTCTCAAAAATAAGTGAAATGCTTTTTTTTTTTTTTTAATGAGTTGGTTAAGTGAACTTATGAAGGTCATTTTAGGTTAACCAATGAGATCCTAAACTTATGTAACTTCTTTATACACAGCCTTGCATTAAAATATATGTTCATTACTGCTTTCTAATAAGCACTCATGACATTGGCTTAAAGAAATTTCTCAATTTTTATAGATAAGATGGTAGAAGAAAATATTTTTAAATGAAGTTCATTGCTTTAAAATTTTTAGTGATACCATTATTTTGCAGTTCTGCCAAAGAGAAGGCACCAATTGTTCTGTTATTGTTGGCACAGAATCTTTTTGATTTCCTTGCCAAAATGTGGTAAACTATACCTTAGCATTTACAAACAAAAGCAAAAAAGAAAACTTTAAATTAAATTTAAGAAAGCTATGGTAAAATGTGTGTCTGGTGAGGTATTTGAAAAAATAAAACATGATCAATAAAATATGGTCAATTAATATGCCATTTAAAATGTATATTAACATATAATGGACGGACTTCCCTCGTGGTGCAGTGGTTAAGAATCCGCCTGCCAATGCAGGGGACATGGGTTCGAGCCCTGGTCTGGGAAGATCCCACATGCTGCGGAGCAACTAAGCCTGTGCGCCACAACTACTGAGCCTGTGCTCTAGAGCCCATGTGCTACAACTACTGAGCCCGCATGCCACAGCTACTGAGCCTGCGCTCTAGAGCCCGTGCGCTACAACTACTGGGTCCGTGTGCCACAACTACTGAAGGATGCACCCCTATAGCCCATGCTCCACAACAAGAGAAGCCACCACAAGGAGAAGCCCGCGCACCACACGAAGCGTAGCCCCCACTCGCCACAACTAGAGAAAGCCTGCACACGGCAACGAAAACCCAACACAGCCAAAAATAAAAAAATAAATTTATATTAAAAAATGTAATGGAAAGGCTATTAGGCCATTTAAGATCTAATGTAATTGATTTAACTAAATATTAATTCTAGTTATGCTGTAAATACAGCAGTACCTAGTCTGTTTTGGAGAGCATTTTTAAGGTTTGTAATTTCGAATGAATCTAATACAAGGTAATCTTCAGCTTTCATGTAATATATATCACATTTATTTTTTAGCTCCTTATTTCTCTGACAGGTCAGTTCATCATTTCAGCAGTACACTCTATTCAGTTTGGGTCTGCTCTCTAGGATGAGACCCAGTCAGCATCACCTGGTTAGAGCTATGGTGGAACACTTGGTGGCAACTAAACATGAGAGGAGGTCAATCTGTATAAAGTGCTACATAAGATCCTAAAGTTCAGTACATTGACACTCTTGTACCAACCTTTTAATACCCTAAGTTCTCCAAAGCAGCCATGAATGTGAAAATAGCTGAAAGGCTTTCCATTTAAACAGTAGAAAAAAGAGTCCTTGATGTTAGGGTTGACGCTTGTTTATAGTGTTGGCCCTCCATATTTGCAGGTTCTGCAGCCCCGAGTTCAACCAACCGGACATGAAAAAATATTGGGGGAAAAAGTTCCAGAAAGTTCCAAAAAAAAAAAACCTTGAATTTGCTGCACACCGGCAACTATTTATATAGCATTTACATAGTATTAGGTATTTAAGTAGTCTAGAGATGATTTAAAATATACGGGAGGATATGTGTAGATTCAAATACCACATCATTTTATATGAGAGACTTGAGCACCTGTAGATTTTGATATCTGTGAGTGGGGGTAGGGGTTGGGGGGTGGTTCTGGAGCCAGTCTCCCAGATCCTGACGAATGACTATATAAGGCACTGGGCATATAGTGATAAAGAGGCATTTTCTCTGTTTTTGTATGTAGGTATAACTTTGATAAGTTCTATGAAGAAAAGGTATAATACTATAAAATGCAGGCTAATAAAAGGCATTCTTGGGCAAGTTGAACTTGGCTGAGATTCTTTGGTTTAGTTTGAACTTGTTGAATTTAAGGTACGTATCCTCACTGAAGAAGAGATCTTAAAGATGGCTAGATTTACATAATCCAGAGCTCAGAAGTGAGATCTGGTCAATCATAGTTGTGTGGATGGTATTTGAAGCCGTGTGTGTGAATGAGCTCACATAAGGAGATAATATAGAGTGAGTAAAGAAGAGGACTTAGAAGTGAAGCTTCAGAAACTCCATAGTTAAATGGCCTGGTAGAAGAGGTTGAGTCTTCAAATGAAGTCTGAGAAGGATTAAAGAGCTTGGAGAAAACCAGGGAACTATGGTGTCACAGAAGACAAGAAAAGAGAATATTTCAGGATGGAGTGAATAGTAACTGGCATCAAAAGCTAATGAGATCCAACCATTGAATTAACGTGCAGGTCTTTGGTGACTTTAAGCAGAGCTGTTTTGATGTAACGATGGGAGCAGGAGTCAGACTGGAGTAGTTATTCAGAGTTGAGTGATATACTGTAATTGATCAGTTAATTAACTTTGAGAAAGAAGGGGATATCCTCATTTTCTGGCTACATTTGTGGTAAAAGAGAGAAGTGAAAGGAGAAGGAGAAATTAGAAAAGTAGTTGTATCAGTAGATATTAATAGATAAGTGTACAACATTGTTCTGTGTACCTTGAAAATATGTATACACATATGATACCCCAATAAAACATGTACACAATTTATTAATATATAGTTCTATAACTAGAGTTTACTAAAATTAACCCATATCTGTTTTGGTTACCCTAAAGTTGAAATGTTCTAAATATTCGCTGATCACTGTTGCCAATGATTTGATATGTGTGTGTTATATTTTTAGTATCTGGAAGATTTATTTATTTTATTGGAGTGCTATGTATATAACTTATAATATTTTGAGTGTTTTCCATGTGTCAGGTACTGTGATAAGTCTTTTACCTGTTCTGTCTCATTTAATCCACTATCCCACAGGGTATGTGCCATTATTCTCATTTTACAGATCAGGAAACTTAAGGCCAAGAGAGGTTAAATGGTTTGATTAAGTCAGGTTGGAATCCTGGCCCATCTGTCAAGAGCCCGTGTACTTAACCATTCCAACATACACATATATTGTATCTAGGAATATGCATTTGGTATCTGTTATAGCATCTGCATATGTATTGATATGTACTACAGCATACTTAAGCAATTATTGACTGAGTAAAAGTAGTGATTTAAAAAGACTCAAGGCAGCAGAAACTAAAGATGTTCTTGAATGTAAAAGAGAGAAAAAAAATCGAACTTAAGCTATCAGAGGTTCCCTGTAAGAAGTGATTCTCAACCTTTTTTATTTTTTCCCCCAACTTACCTGAGTGGGATATGCTTTGCTCTGAAGCAGTGGTTCACTATAATGGTTATTTTTTAAATGCAAGAGTTATGATGATTACAGACCTGTTACTTTATGTTATTACCTTGTGTTTTGAAGGCTGGAGGGTATGGAATATATTTTAGATGTGTTTCTTAATGATTAAAATTTTAAAGTTTGTTTCTCCATATTATTTAAGATTCAACCTTGAATATCTTGAAATCTTACTAACCCAGAGCACAGTGGATGTACATTTTTAGACTTTATTATCTATCCTTTACTATGTTTTGAAAGCTTTTGCCAAAGATCTTTCAGATTATAGAACTTGTTAGTAAAGTTTAAGATTTATATTCCATGCTCATGAGGGTATGGTGAAATGGATATCTCATTTTCAAATGGTGGGAGCAGAAATCACCATAACCTTTCTGAACCATAATTCATCAAAATATATTAGAAACTTTAAAAATAATTTGTACTTTTTGACTTATAGCATTAATTTCTGAGGAAATGTAAATTTGGATTAAAGTGCTTCATCATAGCATTAATTGTAATTAATGAAAGGAATGAGTTGAAAATGGAAAAGCAACCAGAACATCTAAAACAGTTGAACATTTTTCAACCCTCATAAACTAAAATATTATTCAACCTTAAAAAATTATGTCCTCAATGACTATAAATGATCTAGGAAAATAAAGTACAATGACAAAAATATTAGGTGGAAAAATTTGTTTGTAGCAGGATTATACAGTTCGAATATAGGCTGGTCCATTCTCACCGTATTTTAGAGGGGGAAAGTGCTGTAAAGAAAAATCAAATGAGCTATTTCACTAGAAACAGGATTTCTTGATGATAATCCGTAGGGGCCATTCGTGTACTTCAGGAAGTCTGTGAACGCTGAAATTATTTGCAAAAAAAAAGTTGTATTTACATTTCCTTGGTGAGCCGGTCTAAGGTTTTTTGTTTGTTTTTATCACATTCTCTTAAGAATTTCAAAACTTGCTAAACAAACACAGACCACAATCATCCAAACACACCAACGGGTTATGAACCTTTGCTGTAAGCCATTGTGATACAAGCAGCACTGCCTACTTTTGCAAATAAAACTTTATTGGGGTTTGCCCTTTCACTTCTGTATTTTCTATGGCTGCTTTCATGATATAGCAGGGTTAAATAGTTGAGATGGAGAATGTATGGCCCATAAGCTGCTTTCTGGCCCTTTCAAAAAAAAGTGTGTCAGCTCATGTCCTACTTTCTTATTTATTCTTTTCAACAACCCTGTGAGATAGATACTATTTTTATCTTCATTTTAGATGAGATGCAGAGAGGTTAAACAGCTAACCCCAAGTCACACAGCTAGAAAAGAGAAATTACCAAGATGTTAATAGTGGTGATATATGGGCAGAAAATGATGGATGATTTTTTTAAGTATCCAGATTCACTATAGTGAGTGTACATAACATAATCAAGAGGGGAGAAAGTTGTGAAAAAAAATTAGATAGAACTGAGTTATGAGAATCTTAAAAGTCATTCATCCTTTTTTATTATTTTGATTTGCTACATTTCATCCTGTGTTTGTAAAGAGCAGATATGCTATTTCTGCTTCTCTTTATGGGACTTAACTCTTCTGCAGTCCTTTCTTGATGTTTTTGAAAAAAATAAATTCTTCTGTTATTCTGTTGATAGTTTCTTAAAAATTCTTTATTAACTGAAGCCATTTTGTCCTTTAACTTTTTTTTATTACTGTTGTTCAAATTTTATTATTTTGAATTACTAGTTAGCCTTTTTTAATTGAAGTATAGTTGGTTTACAGTGTTGTGCCAATCTCTGCTTACAGCAAAGTGACTTAGTTTTACCATATACACATTTTTTTAATATTCTTTTTAAAATATTGGTTTGCATTATGGTTTATCCCAGGAGATTGGATATGGTTCTCTGTGCTATACAGTAGGACCTTGTTGTTTGTCCATTCTAAATGTAATAGTTGGCATCTACCAACCCCAAATTCCCAGTCCATCCCTCTCCCTTCCCCCTTCCCCTTGGCAGCTACAAGTCTGATCTCTATGTCTGTGAGTCTGTTTTTGTTTTGTAAATAGTTTCATTTGTGCCATATTTTAGATTCCACATACATTGCCCTTTAACTCTTTTTTTAAATTAATTAATTTTTAAATTTTTGGCTGCATTGGGTCTTCGTTGCTGTGCGTGGGCTTTCTCTAGTTGCGGCGAGTGGGGGCTACTCCTCGTTGTGGTACACGGGCTTCTCATTGCGGTGGCTTCTCTTGTAGCGGAACACGGGCTCTAGGCGTGGGGGCTTCAGTAGCTGTGGCATGTGGGCTCAGTAGTTGTGGCTCGCGGGCTCTAGAGAGCAGGCTCAGTAGTTGTGGTGCACTGGCTTAGTTGCTCCGCGGCATGTGGGATCTTCCCGGACCAGGGCTTGAACCCGTGTGCCTGACATTGGCCGGCGGACTCTTAACCACTGCATCACCAGGGAAGTCGCCCTTTAACTCTTGAGATTCTTTATCCTCTCTTTTATATTTTGAATTTAACTTCAACAACTATTAATTGCTCATAACTTAATAGGTGGTCATAAAATGCTGCATATGTGCCTATCTGACAATGTATACGTAACTTACTTTTTCTTAATGTCAGTCAATTGAATTATCCTTAATTATCTTAGGCATAGATCTAGATACATAAAAGTGTTGTAGAAGATACTCCTGAAAGAAAACATTGGCTGTGTACTATGTGGAAAGCTTCATCCTAATGATTACAGGGGATTTAGGGAGGAAAAGGTCACAACCCCTTCCCTCAAGGAACTGAATCATCTAATAAGGGAGAAAAAGCATATCTGACTACTGTAACTGCTGTTACAACCTTGGTCCAAGCTACAGTTGTCTTTCTCCTGGACAATTTTATCTCCCAGCTTTTAGTTTTTCTCAGTTTTTTCTCCACACAGCCAAAGTGATCCTTTTAAAGACATGAGTGAGGTCTCTTCTAAACCTTCCATGCTTTTCTATCTCAGGGTCAAAGCCAGAATTCTTACCATGGACTGCAGGGCTTCGTGATCCAGCCCCTGTCTAGCTCTTTGACTTGTCCCCTATTACTCTTTGTGTCTACTACTTACCTTCAGCTACCCTAGTGTTTTTGCCCCCTCCTTCGACTTGAATAACTATTCTCCTGCCACTTGGCCTTTGCTTTGTCTGTCAGAAACACTTCATTTGGGTCAAATGAATTGTTTCCCATTATCAAGTTCACAAAGAGAAATTAAAAACTAGAGTCCCATAGAGGTTAAGATATGAAATTCTTGCCTTCCTGGAATATTGCGTAATCAGAGACAGAGTGTGCCTGTCTGGTTAGGGTTGGGGAGTTCTCAGGAGCTATAGCTTGGTCGTGCTCCTCTGACTGGGAGTGGCTTCTTTCACACCTCAAAAGGAAAATTATTTAGCCTCCAATCTTACTTTTTAAAGAATCCGGAAGGTCAGTGGGCAAACACTTAATATTTTAACCAGCCAACACCCATTAAATTTAGAAACACTAGTAATTCCTTGAATTTAGTACATAATACAGTTGACTCACATCACTTTCGCCAGTAGGATTTAGTGATATCACTAAAGATGGATATTAGAGGAAAGATGGGTGCACAAAAAACAGGGTAACAAGTCAGTTTTGGTTTCAACTTTACCAGGGTGCCAGTCAGTTATGGCAACTGCCAGTGTCTATAACTTGTAAAGTTGTACTGGGAAAATTCATCAAGTGGTTGTGCCACTGTGTGCTTATGATATTTTTCTGAGGGGTGGAAGCACTTTACCTGAACGTTCCTACTTCCTTGAAAGCTGTGTCTGAATTTCTGTCTTGCAGAGTTTATAAATTTCCATGGATTATAGCCACAGGCACCAAGGTCATACTTGATGTCTCTTCCTTTAGATTTCCTTTATATTAAAAGCTTTTACGGGCTTCCCTGGTGGCGCAGTGGTTGAGAGTCCGCCTACTGATGCAGGGGACACAGGTTCATGCCCCGGTCTGGGAGGATCCCACATGCTGTGGAGCAGCTGGGCCCGTGAGCCATGTCCGCTGAGCCCGCGCATCTGGAGCCTGTGCTCTGCAACGGGAGAGGCCGCAGTGGTGAGAGGCCCGCGTACCGCAAAAAAAAAAAAAAAAAAAAGCTTTTACTTTCCATTTTTTCTGTGTTGTCCTGGTACTCCTTTGCTACAGTGAGTATAGATTCTGTTTAGTGGCACCAATTTCTATACTGCCTCTTGTAAAGAGTGTATCACTTACTTGCAGTGTGTAAAGCTCAAAGTATAATCTCTACAAGGCCCCACAAGGCTCCAGCCTTGCAATTTCCATAGCTCTAGTGTCCTGCTCTTGTCTCTGGACTCCTCCGTCCCCAACCTGTGCCAAGACATTTTTAGCCCTGTGCTACCTTGGCTTTTGCCACTTCCCCTGAAATTCTTAGGCCTATTGAGCTAAAATCATAAAAGCACTCCTCTTGTGCCCCATATTTGTATTATTTGGATAATAACCATAAATGCGTACCTGAAATGAAGCTACTTTTAATGTTTCTGATGTCTGCGCTCATAGGAGCCCAGTAAAGACAGTACCTCTTCAGCTACTTGCTTCTCTAGACCTTTTCTTTATTCTGCTTTTAACTGTTATAGGCCTTGCATAATTTGTTCTACCTCATTGGCAGTGTAAACATTCCTTTTTGTCACGTTTCTTTCAGCAATAATAGGATATGCCATTTCAGATAAACATAGTTGGTTTCTGTTTTTGTTTATATTTTAGCCTATTCTTAAGTTGGCCCCTCTTGTCTTCCTTTCCCTTTCTCTTTGCTTTTGGGCTTAGGTTTTATTATTCTTCAATTATGTCTTCTAAGATCTGCCATAATGTCAGAGATGAAAGTCAAGGAATTCTGAGTTTATCAAAAAGCATTTATTATCGGGCTTCCCTGGTGGCGCAGTGGTTGAGAGTCCGCCTGCTGATGCAGGGGACATGGGTTCGTGCCCCGGTCTGGGAAGATCCCACATGCCGCGGAGCGGCTGGGCCCGTGAGCCATGGCCGCGGAGCCTGTGCGTCCGGAGCCTGTGCTCCGCAACGGGAGAGGCCACAACAGTGAGAGGCCCGCGTACCGCAAAAAAAAAAAAAAAGCATTTATTATCAAACAGATTTTTCCCACTCTCTTCTCCCAGGTTTAAGGAAGTCTTACCAGCTCAACATAAAACCTAGGTCTGACCTCTTATTTTGTTTTTCTTCAGTTTTGCTTTTCCTTGTCCACTCCCTGAGGCCTAACTTTGAGTTCCTGGGGCACTTTTCTTTGTGACACCATGCCATACCATACATTGCCCTCTGTAATAACTAGTAATTTGAAATGCACCTGAAATTCTTCAGGTATTTAAAGGTAATCCCTTAGCTTTTTTTAACCTTTCAAATCTGTACGCAGTCTTCATGGTGTGTTTTTTTTCACTTTTATTATGTACTTTCTATCTGTTTCTTTAAAATACCATCTTACCATACTTGAATTTCCAGTTCAGTTCACCGAGATTTCCATCCTACAGTTACCTGCTATCCCTCTGTTAGATACCTTTGGAGTCAGTCACCCTTCCTTTCTGATGAGTAGCAACTAAAATACTTTCTGCCCCCATTCCATCTTTAGGAACACATAGTTCTGGTATATATATTTCCTTTGTCTTTTTTCATATCTGACTAGTCTAGCTTCTGAGATTGAACTTACTTTTAAGGAAGTCCCTCTCTTCTTCCATCTTAACATGACCTCCTTTTTTTTATTTACTTTAACTCTTCCACTGTTACTTTAATTGAAAGTTTATCATCTTTTTAAAACAAATTTAGCTCTTCTTGAGACTAAGCAAACCTGGTACCTAAAGTTAGGTTTTGAGGCATAGGCCTTTTAAAAGTTTCCCTTTTGGCTTTGACTTTGTAATAATTCCATTGAGCTTTTCTTCTTCCTCATCCTAGGAAAGTGATTTATGCCCTAAACAATACAGAACCTTGACCCTTCTTTATCTCTGCACTTAATAAAATCCACTGGACATCTTCACTGAACTCAGATAAAATCTTGACATCTATAGCTTTGATTATTTGTGTACATATCAATCTCAGAAGTTACTAGAGATTATATTATGACAGTGACTCTAGAAGCCTTTGGACAAGTCACATGAATATAAGAGCTGTTCTCTGAGAACAAAATTAAGAGGGACAGAATTAAGTCAGCTGATCTAAGACTAATATTAACAATTTAAAGTCTAGACATTAACACACTAGTGTGCTAAGACCCATATGGAACTTAACCAGCTTTTCAGTTTAATCCTCTGGCTTGTAGTCTTTGTTGAGAAACCAGACAGAAGGAACAAAAAGGATTTCCACCTACTAATATCTAAAAAACCTATACGGCTAATGGACATTTAAAAAATTCAATAATATAATTATTGCCTCAGCCACACCTATAATACCATCTGTGGCCAGGCTATGCTAATTTTTTTTTTTTTAATTGAAGTATAGTTGATTTACAATATTGTGTTAATTTCAGATGTGCAGCATAATGATTCATTATTTTTGCAGATTATATTCCATTATAGGTCATTACAAGATAATGGGTATAATTCCTTGTGCTTTATGGTATATTCTGTTGCTTATCTTTTATATATAGCAGCTTGTATCTGTTAATCACACACCCCTAATTTGTCCCTCCCCCCTTCCCATTCCCCTTTGGTAACTACGAGTCTGTTTTCTATATTTGTGAGTCTGTTTCTGTTTTGCATATACATTCATTTGTATTATTTTTTAGATTCCACATATTTCATATAGTATTTGTCTTTCACATATTTCACCAAGCATAATATTCTCTAGGTCCATCCATGTTGCTGCAAATGGCAGTATTTTTTAATTTTTTTGTGGCTGATATTGCATTGTATATATATGCCACATCTTAATTCAGTTATCTCTTGATGGGCACTTGGGTTGCTTCCATGTCTTGGCTATTGTAAATAGTGCTGCTGTGAACATCAGGGCACATGTATCTTCGAATTAATGTTTTTGTGGGCTTTTTTCCATATATATACCCAGAAGTGGAATTGCTAGATCATATGGTATTTCTATTTTTAGTTTTTTAAGGAACCTCCATACTGTTTTCCACAGTGGCTACACCGATTTACATTCCCACCAATAGTGTAGAAGGGTTCCCCTTTCTCCATATCCTCTCCAACATTTGTTATCTGTAGACTTTTTGATGATAGCCATTCTGACAGGTGTGAGGTGATACCTAATTGTGGTTTTGATTTGCATTTCTCTTATAATTAGCGATATTGAGCATCTTTTCATGTGCCTGTTAGCCATCTGTATGTCTTCTTTGGGAAAATGTCTTTTCAGGTCTTCTGCTCATTTTTTGATTGGATTTTTTTTTCTAATTGAGTTGTATGAGCTGTTTGTATATTTTGGATATTAACCCCTTGGTCGCATCATTTGCATATATTTTCTCCCATTCCGTAGGTTTTTTTCCTTTTGTTGATGGTTTCCTTTGCTGTGCAAAAGCTTTTAAGTTTAGGTCCCATTTGTTTATTTTTGCTTTTATTTCTTTTGCCTTAGTGGCCATGCTAAATTGAAGTCAGATTTAGAATTTTGCTTAGCCCATGCTAGTTAAGACATTATCATGTGCACACACATCTGTGGATATCACCAGCTGCGGGCAAAAGAAGATATTTGTTCACCCAACATGTTCATTTGATATTCATATACATTTCCTTATATTTGGGGTTCCCTTGTCTGTGTGCCAATTTTAATGTTTATACAGGGAGCATTTAGTATATTATTCTCTCTAGTGAGTTTGAAATCAAAGAAAAAATTGATGGGTACCAAAACTGATCTAAAGCCTTTAAAATGAGCCTACTATTTACCTTTGGACCTACTTAAGAGAAAAATTGGGTCTTTAAGTTGATACTCAGGCAGCCACAGGGAGAACTCTGGCCAGCCTCATACCATATGGATGCAACATACTCAAGAAGGGAGATGAGAGTCTTCTGGGAGTGATACTTTTCACTGGTTTTCCACCAATGCTCTTTTTCTGTTCCAGGGTGTTATTTCTGATCTCACATTGTATTTAGTTGTTATTTCTCCTTAGTCTGTTCTATTCTGTAACAGTTCTTCTGTTTTTTCTTTCACGACCTTAACATGTTTGAAGAGTACTGATCAATTTTTTTGGTAGAATATCCTACAGTTTGGGTTTGTTTGATGATTTCTCATGATTGGAATGAGTTTATGCATTTTTGGCAAAAGTACCACAAAAATGCTTTTGTATTTCTTGGGGCTTCATATCAAGAGATTTATGATAATAATATGCTTTATTACTTATTAGTGATATTACCTTGATGGCTTTGTTAAGTTTGTGTCCGTGGGGTTTCTCCACTTTAAAGTTGCTATCTGTTTGTAGTTGATAACCGTCTTGCGGGAGATGCTTTGAAACTGCAAATCCTGCATCCTCAAACTTTTCACCCACTAATATTAGCATTGTTCCATGGATCTTGTCTGCAACATTCATTGCTGTGTACAGTATTTGCCTAATGGTGATTCTCTATTTCTCTCTTTTGTTCTATGTTTATTAATTAGTCTTCTTCCGTGAGGAAGAGCTGTCTCTTACACTTACTGATTAATTTGATTATTTGTAGGGACTCATGGATATTTATCTGGTTTTATGGATTAAAGTCCAATACTACCATCATTTATTTTGTTGCTCAAATTGTTCTAGATTTAACTGCTCGGAGCACCTTCAGGTTGGCTCCCATGTTCTTATATTCCATCACTGTTTCAGCATTTCATCTAGTTATTTTCCCTGTTCCATCCCTGCTGGAGGAGGGCTTGAGCAGCCCAAGTTCCTTGTGCCTGAGGAGCCCCAAGTTCCTCATATTGGAGAATAGTGTTTAGAAACCAAGATTTGGGCCCTAAGTGTGTATGTTGCTACTGAGGTGTCATTGCTGTGTGGCCCTCTCAATGGACAGAGCTAGGAAATTGTGTGTGTGTATATATATATATATATATATATATATATATATATATATATATATAGTAGGTATATTACAAATGAATAACCTAATCATACTGAAAGGGGGTGGGGAAAAGGCTAACTTAATGTTTCTTACAATGTTTATTTTAGGTATTTAGAAGATTAACAAATTTATTCAGTGCATAGATTGGCATGTATTATAGGCATTTTTTGAAGCTCTTAGAATGGAAGGTAGTTGTGATGTGGCTAATCACATACGATAATGGCCATGGTTTGTAAATCAGATTTTAAAAGTGGGTGGATTCACTGTAAACAGGTAATGAAATTAACATTAGTGAACAGCTCCACTGACACCTGTGAAGTGTTTGATATAAATAATGAAAGTTGATGCCAGTGGGAGGTTTCAGGTAGGAAAATGACAGGGATGTGAATGGCCAGCTAACGGAAGTAAAGT
Source organism: Delphinus delphis (assembly GCF_949987515.2). Classification (NCBI taxonomy): domain Eukaryota; kingdom Metazoa; phylum Chordata; class Mammalia; order Artiodactyla; family Delphinidae; genus Delphinus; species Delphinus delphis. The sequence continues at coordinate 40,482,986 of NC_082686.1, forward strand.
CATGTGTGATAACTATGTTAATGATCTAGTCTATTATTACCTGGATTTAGAAATCAAGAGGATTGTTTGCTCAGTGACAAACTAGTGTTTGGTAGTCTTCATTGTTACATTAGAAAAAAGGAGAATTCAGTTAAGAAACAGATAATCATATTTTAGTCAATCACTTTATATGACATTTTAGGGGTTCCTAGACTGCTACGTTTGTATTATTTTTATACATTTGTGTATTAGGCAGCTCTGGCTGCCATAACAAAATATCACAGACTTGGCAGCTTAAACAATAGAAATTTATTTTCTCAGTTCTTGAGGCTAGAAGTCTGAGATCAGGGTGCCAGCATGGTTGAGTTCTGGCAAAGATGCTCTTCCTGGCTTGCAGGCTGCTGCCTTCTCTCTGTGGCCTCACCATCGCCTTCCCTCAGTGCATGCATGTAGAGGGACAGAAAGATCTCTCCTCTCTTCCTCTTGTTATAAGGCCACCAATACTATCTGATTAGGACCCCTTCCTTATCACATCATTTAACCTAAATTACTTCCTAAGAGTCCTATTTCCAGATACTGTCACACTGGGGTTAAGACTTCAATACATGAACTTTAGGGGGACACATTTTAGTCTGTAGTAATTTGGATGATGTTCGTAAGTAAAGAATGTAATTATACAGCAGTTCTTTACATAGTAACAGTAAAAACTGTTACTTATTAGAATACCAAAGAAAATGACAAATGTAGGATGTGTTGCTCACCGCACAGTGACCTGATAGAGCACATTCAGATTATGATGTCATGGTTATCAGCTCTCATTACCTGAGTGCTTATGATAACAGTTATAATGCAGGAGAAAACTTTCAAAGTAAAAAGATAGTGTAATGTATAGTTTTACATATTTTAAGGAAAATATTTAAAAAGTGGTGTTATAGTGAATGTTATAGTGAATTATTAGTGTCTGGCATGACATTAAACAGTATAAGAAGATACAGTCAGCCCTCTGTATCTGTAGGTTCCACATCTGTGGATTCAACCAACTGTGGATCAAAACTATTTGGAAAAAAAATTCCAGAAAGTTCCAAAACACAAAACTTGAATTTGCTATGCGCTAGCAACTATTTACATAGTATTTACATTGTATTAGGTATTATAAGTAATCTAGAGATGATTTAAAGTATACGAGAGGACGTGTGTAGGTTATATGCAAATACATTATTTATATAAAGGACTTGAACATCTGCAGATTTTGGTATGGGGTGGGGGATCCTGGAACCAATCCTCCACAGATACTGAGGGCAACTGTATGTAAATTTCAGCCAGTTTTGTTTATGTCCCTTAAAGGGTATTGTGGGAAACCTACTGGGGGTGTCGTGCACAAGTACTTTTATTGTGTTAGGTTTGGGCTCAGCTGGATGAGGCAGGGTATTAATAGCCGAATCTTGGTGAATGAGGGAAGCTACAATGAGAACAGAACCTGAGAAAGTAGAAAGCTTCTCTTCTAAGGAGATAAACCCAGCCCATAAATAGGAAGTGCATAAGGTTGTAAGTAGAAATGTATTAGGGCAAACTATTTCGGATTAAAGGTAGAAAAAATGTGAGTCTGTTAGTACCTGTTTTTTATGTGGCACCAGAATCGTGGTGTGGGGGCCAAAAAGAGGCAATAAAGGTGGTCAAACACTTTAGTGAAGAGAAAATTTAAAGCCAGGAAACCACCATTTATCTAACCTTCTTCTCCTTCTTCTTCTTTTTTTTTTTTTTTTTTTTTTTTTGCCTGTGGTGGTTTGGAAAAATTTGTCCTACTTGGAGTCATCATAGTTACTAGTAGTTTTTACTTCCCAGCTAGTAAGGACTACTAGATATAGAAGGGGGATACAAGTTCACAGAGCTGATACTCTCTAGCTTTCTTCTTTATCCATACATGTTCCTAGAAACATTGGAGACATGCTAGACACCTGGTAATGCAATTTGGAATTGTCAAACAAGTGTGAAGTGTCTGGGATTTTATCTAAGGTAGATTGCCACAGTTTCACAAATGCTGGCCCAAGACATGAAACTCCTGGATCAGAGATAGCAGACTCTGTTACTCATGGCACAGTAAGCAGCATGTGCTTCAAGTTCATGATGGTTCCCTTTGCCCCTCAAGTGTCACAAAGGTGATGTGAATGGCCCAGGTGGATCCTGAACTCATAGTAAGTTTATATCACAGCTTAGGAACCCCAAGCTTAGGGAGTCCTAATCTTTTATAATGGTCTGCAAGCATATCTGCCTGACCTTTGCTCCAGAGAGACACATTGCTTTGGGCAGGGGCATCATGGATATCATCTCTATTTTTCAAGGCTGTTCCCTGTAAACATCTTTGAAAGGATGAAGGCAGTCAGGGCCTCTTTTAAAAAACTGTGGAAATACAAGAGACTCATGGAAAATTATCTCCAACAGGAAGTGATTAGTATGAAAAGTCCTTGAGCTCTGAATGTTCTTGGCTTTTCTACTCTGCTCTAGTTTTACCAGCTTTTAAATCAGGAGTTGGCAGACTTTTTCTGTAAAGGGTCAGATATTAAATATTCTAGACTTTGTGAGCCATATGATTTCTGTCACAACTACTCAACCTGTTGTAGCAGGAAAGCAGCCATAGATAATATGTAAATGGATGAACCTGGTTATGTTCCAATAAGACTTTATGGACATTGAAATTTGAATTTCATGTGATTTTCATACATCACAAAATGTTTTTTTCAACCATTTGAAAATGTAACATCCATTTCTTAGCTTGTAGGTCATGCAAAAATGTGTAGCAGGCTGAATTTGGCCTATATGCCATAGTTTGCCAACTTGTTTTATAAGATGAATTTCTAGAATATAATAGTTTTAATACAGCAGTCTTGCATATGAGATATCATAATTAACATTTTATAGCAATTGATAGTTCTAAAATGTTTTCTCATAAATTATTCCCAATTTAGCTTCAGAGTAAATCTGCAAGATAAGCATTATTATCTCCATTTTATGGTGAGGCAACTACTGCATAGAGAAGGAAGATGACATACCCAATTCATAAAACTAGTTAAGTGACAGAGCCAAGACTGATTATATTCTGTATTCTTTTCTCCTCAGTATGGTACAGTTTAAACTTTCCTAATCAGAGTATCACACCACTATAATACTCATTTGTTGCCAGAATGTTTAGAGTTCAGTCTTGTAAATATTAATGGTAATAATAATGCATGCTCATTTCTAATTTTCTTTATTACTATAGTCTACTGTCTAGCTATTTTAATATTTGATAATTGGCATTTTGACAAAAACTAGATATGGGATGTAAAGGCATTTGTTACAACATTTGGCAGCTGAACTGTGTGGTCATTTATATACTATATTTCTTTTCCACATTTTCAAATAATAGTTCATTTTATTTTCAGATGTATACCATGAAACTAAACAATAAGGAACTTTTTCCCCTTCCTAAATCATGTGTTCATGCTGAACTAATATTTTAATTTATCTGGTATAATTTAATTTATCCAAATTTAACATTTTCTCTAATAATGTACTTTTTGGATTGCTTCCCTAATCAGGTGGTTGAAGATTATGCTGGAAGATGGCAGGTCCCTTTGCCACAGCTTCAGGTTCTTCAGACTGCACTTTGCTGTTTTACATCAGCCAGTGCATCATTCCCAGATGAATGTGAGCACGTACAATATGTTTTGAGTAGCCTTGCTTTGTAAGTACTCTTTACTTCTTACGAAAGTATTTTCTTGATATATTTGAGAACTGGTTTTTGATTATTTTCCCTGCAGAAGAAACCTTTCCTAAAGTCTTCCCTCAAAAAGATTTCTATTTCTTCATTTAAGTGTTTAGGTTTAATTTTGGACATTTAACCACAATTTTACTTTTAGCTTTAGAGTTAAGTGGAATTGTTATATAGATTCTTAGGTTTACTACTAGCACTTTCCTTTCCTTTTTAATTCCCCAGATTCCCTTGGCAAACTTTAATGGTAAATCCCAGCAGCAGTTGAGGCCATCATAGATCTTAAATCGGGCCAGAAAGAGGTTAGGAAACTTTGGTTTTTAAAAATACTTGTAAAGGACTTCGAGTTAAAGATCACAAACTGAGCACTTGTATTTATCGTTTTTGCCCTCCTAGATCCTACTAAAATAGTAAAGAAGTAAAAGAGGGAAATACAGTGAAAAGAAAATAGAGAAGAGTCATCAGTGAATGAAAAGATTTCAACAATTTTCTTTGGGAAAGAAAACAGATAGAGGAGTGTCTTTGAAACATGTCAGAGCAAGTCACAACTTAATTTTCTTTTCTTTTTTTGTTCCTCACATTACACTCACATCACATTAGTGGGTTTGAATTCATTTATCAACATTACAAAATACAATAGAAAATATCAGAGTGTGTCTCATGGGATAAGTATTATTTTGTAAAACTCTTGTTTTATATATTTATTTTTATGTATGTGTATACTTTATTATTTGTAAAACATTTTTTGAAACTGTGGGTAGCATATAAAACAAAATTATCCTCTGCCTTATAAGATAGGAGGAAGACCATCTGTCCTGCCTCCTTCCCCTTGGAATCCTAGGGAGGTATAGAATTTGAACATTATAGGTATGAAATAGAGAGTAGGGAATGGGATACTTTGGGAGAATACAGATAAAGGAGTTAATTGCAGTTTTTCCATTCAGGCCATTCACTAGACCCTAGGGCCTGGGTAGGGTGGGGAAACAGCATTGATACTTTCTTTTTTTCTCTAATGAAATTAAATGACTTTGAAGCAGTGACCTTTGTATTCTGGCAATTAAGTGTTCTTCTTGAGACAGCTACCTAATCACTTAATTACCCTAAAGAAAAACTTACCAGTCACCAAACTCTAGACATGCTTGCTCACAGGGCTCCCAATTAAACTGCTTGTGGCTTTATTCTTAGATATTAATGGATATTCAAGAATCATCAGACATTTGGGGAATGCCTTTAACATGAAAAAAATACAATGAAAACAAACTAAAAAAAAATTCTGGAAGAAATACAGTTAATGTTGAAAACAAAAAATTTAAAAGAGAAATGTAAAATCTATAATTAGCATTTTCAGAGAGAGTTGAGAAGATTTGTAGGACATTAAAACATCAACATATCATGCTGTGTGAAAGGAATAAAGAGATACCAAAAATGAGTTTGTGGAAATTAAAAATATGTGATGGTTAAAATTTAAAATTCTGTAGGAAAGTTGCAAGGTAAAGTTGAAAAAATAATCTAGAATGTAAAACAAAACCAAAGTGAAGGAATGCTCAGAAGAACACTGGTACAGTGACTTCATGTAGGAGGTTCATTATTTAACTAGCTGAAGTTCCAGAAAAAGAATTTAGAGAATATATGTTGGAGGAAATTTTCAAATAAATATATAATAAAAGAATTTCCCAGAAATAAAAGTCATAAACTTCCAGACTGAAAGAGCCCAAGAAGTGCTCAGCACAATGAATATAAAAAATACTCAGCTAAATACATCATTTTGCAATTTGAAAATAACAAGAATGAAAAAGCAGATTTGAACACCTTCTAGAGAGAAAAAACTAGGTCACCTACAAAGGAACAAACATCAGATTGATGTTTGTTGATATATTCTACCACCCAACAGTGGGTGGTAGAATATAATGAATCAATGTCTCTGAAGTTTTGAAGAGAAATTATTTTCAGTGTAGAATTTTATACTCATTCAAACTGTCAGTGAAGTGTGAGAGTAGAAACAATATTTCCAGGCATGTAAGGACCTAGGAGATTGATTTGTCCACATTCTCTTTCTTGGGAAGTTATTAGAGAATGTACTCCAGAAAAATGGGGTATAATATAAAAAGACCAGATGACAATGGATCTAGAAAACAGTAGCTTTTACTTAAGATAGACAGAAGAGAAGTTCCAGGGTCGCTGCTAAATAGTAGGTCTTACAGATATGTCACCTCCAAGAGGGGAATATCCAGTAAAAATGGAGACTTGAAACACCTTGAGAATTTGGAACCATTTAAGGTAGTGATAAAAGTAGACAAGGCAAAGGAAATAAAAAAGCAATTAGAAAAAATAATCTGAACAGGAAATGACACAGAGTCATAACAAACTACTTAGATATGCACTGAATGTTACTTATATATAGTTTTCTTCATGTAAATGATGCTTATTGACTTCAAACTTTTAAAGCACAAAAATAATTATAATTACAGAACGGAGGAGAATTATTAACCTTTCAGTATAAGACTATTTGATGGAAATTTCAAGTTGAAAGTGAAGGACAAGGGTACTAATATCCTTCCTTAAAATTCTTATTTTACAAAATGGAGTGTCAGTACATGAAACCGTAAATAAAGGTGTAACTAAAGTTACAAAGATAAATAATAGAGGAAATAATAGTGAATGACTGTTGGGAGGATGTACTTGTGTGAGGAGTTTAATTCTCTTCTATCACAGCAGGAAGTTAAGAGATAATATTTAAAATTGGTAAATCAAGAAATACTAGCAGAGCTTATTATCACCAGCTATTAAAAATACTGAAAGTTGTTAATTCTGGGTAATTGGCAGTGAGAGAGTGTTGAAACCTTTCTATACACTTAGCATTTTTAAATATTGAAGATGTGTAAATTTAATATATGTGAACTTTTATGTTTTTTGATTTACATACATGCATAAAAATTTTAAAGAGTGCATGTACATTGTGCTTCTTTAAAAGTTTATATATATTTAAAGTTATAGAAGCTATGTGAAGTGATGGATATGTTAACCAGCTTAATTGTGGTGATCATTTCACTATGTATCAATTTGTATACCTTAAATATATACAGTTTCTATTTGTTAATTATAGCCTAGTAAAGCTGAAAAAAAATTGTGGGAGGGGAAGAGTTTAGAATATAACGTTATTTAGACTTGTAAGAGCACAGAAGTTTTAAAAATATATGTATTATTTTTAAAAAAATAGATTTATTTTTGCGATACCTAAATAAATATGGGAAGTATTAGGACTTCTTGATTATAATTGACAAATCCTACCCAGCCTAGTTTAAACAAAAAAAGAAGCGCTTGGAGGGATTTATTAGATAACTAAATCATGGAAAAGCAAGGACTAGAGCTAGTTTCAGGATTTTCCGAATCTAGAGAATAAAATATCTAGAATTGTTCTCTTCCTTTCCATCATTCCTTTTTTGGCTTCATTCTCTCAGGGCTGTTGACAATTCTTGGATTAAGTTTACTTTATTAACCAAGGGAGAAGAAACCCTCTGCTCCCACTTTTATTCCCCAAAATATTTTGGGAACTCAGGCCTGTCTGAGGTTATGTGCCAATTGCTTAAACTAATCACTCTGTTGAGAAGAGTATGGTAAGATTTTTGGCTATCTGATAGCAAGCCCACCTCATGGCTAGGGGAAAGGAGGATACTACATTGGCAGCCCTGTGAGGACCATAGAAATGTTGGAGGGATAAGCAGTTTCCTCAAGAAGTGAATGCGGTAGTGTGAAGGAGAGCTGGCTAAGTAGACAAAAGTAATGGATGTCACTATAAAGAATATTTTTATATGATATTTTGAAAGCTACTGAAGCAGCTTCAATTATTCTCTGCTGATTTCTGAGGAAAATAAATAAGTATTGAAAGAAATACATTATTTGTAAGCAAGAAGCATTGTTCTTGATTCAGTGCCCATTTGGATATTTCCCCCTTTTCATCTGTATAATCTTGTTAACTTTTGTGTTGTAATGTGAAAATGTTTTTAAGGCTTTCAAAAGTAAATTAAGTCATTTGTTGACTTACGTTTCACTGCTTGCTAGCTTTTTTTTTTTTTAACTACTGCTCATGAAAAGAATAATGTATTAAGCAAAGGTAAATCTTATCTAAGATGGACAGCGCTGGGCAAAAGAAAGTAAATTATCTTAGTGGTTTGTTAAATGGTAATGTTTCTTATAAAGAAAACTTTCTGCATTATTTGAATTTACTTTAGTGGAAAAGATAATTGTACTTTTAATACCAGAAGAAAAATGGGGAAATGGCCATATGGTGGTGCCATTGAAAGCGTTAGTGAGTCTGGAACAGTGTTCTATTTTATTGAAATATTTAAGCTAGAAAATTCTTCTAACAATTATTCCATAATCATTCATTCATTCATTCATTCTGTAAATCTCTGTGCTTGGTTCTAGAGGTAAAATAGAAAATAAGATTGGTGAGTCCTTGTTTTAAAGACCTTACAGAGCTAAAAGATATTACACAAGAGGCTCCACTAGTACGTATTGTTAAGTATGAAAGAATTATAGGGTACAGTGAGAGAGTTTAACAGGGGACCTTTCCCTGTCAGGGAAAATTTGCCCGGTGAACTAAAACTTGAGCTGAGCTCTGAAGGGATGATGGGAGTAAATTAGATGAAGGAGCAAAAGAGACTCCCAGGAATGGTAAACAGAATGTTCAAGGTGCCTGGACAGGATATCAGGTTATTAATGGATTTCATTATAACTCATATCTATTTGTAGAATTGTTTATGATATATATAATGTATTTTAAAAGTTTTAGTCACTTAAAAAATATATAGGTGAGCTAAAGAAGTAATGTTTATAACATTCTGTCTCATGCTAATATATATATGTATAATATATGCATACAAAATATATGTTAAACATAAAACTACTATATTCTCTGGTAGTTTTGTCTGGTCTGTATATCTACCTTCATAAAATCCTATACCCACCTTGTAAATTAATACGTATGTGAAGATCTGCCTTCTGTAGACTGGGAGATTCTAAAAACTACACTTTTTCCAAGATGTTCTTTACAGAGAAGGAAACTGGATTCTGTTTTTATTCATACCTGACTGTTTTTTTAAAGTTTATGGAAATGAATAGTTATGTAGAGAATTGTCTTAAATTGATTAATTATAATTTTACCTGGGTTGACTCTCCTTGTAAGCTGTATTTTCTAAAGAAATGAAGATTTTGCTGTGTATGTATGTATGTGTTGGCACTAAAAAGGACCTCAAATTAATTCCTTTTTTATAGATAAGAAAACTGAGGCCTGAGAAGTTAGGGGGCTTTTGCAAATTCAAGTTAATTAAGTTCTGACTGTTTATTTTTCCTGTTGTTTTCTTGTTTTAGATCAGTTAAATACTGATTTCTAAGTTTTCCAGGTAGAGCAAAGCCAAACACCCTGAAACTACGCAGACCTTCAGGCAGAGAACATAGACTTTGTAAGTTTTACATAAAAGCAAGCTTTAATGCTGCCTTTCTAGCCTCTTTAGCCAGGCGGAAAGTGAATGTTCATAGATTTCAGCAGTCCAGGCAGGGTTCAGTAATGGAAGTAGTAATTTGCCTGGCAGCCATTAGGTCCACAAGGACGCACATAGTCCACTGGAGGAGGAAACTAGTTCAGCTAGTAGCATTTAGTATATGCAGTGGCAAACACTAAAAGTATATATGTCAAGTTGCATAGGGAGAGAAGACCAAAGGGCCTTCTTTTTCATGGAACTAAGTGGGTATACTCAGCCTCTTGTTTAGAGTGACTAGACAATCATGGGCCACACATATTACATGAGAGATCAGTGACCCTTTCTGATTATGTTGCTGAATTTTACCATATTTCATAGAATTTGTACCTAATTTCAGTCTCTACTATATTAAACCATGTTTTATTTGATTACATTTATAACTTAAGTCCAGGCTTCAACTAATTTAGGAGACAGCCTAGAAATCAGAGGAAGAAAGACTAATTCTAAAGTGCCATTTTTTTTCAGTGGTGCCAGGCCCCACAAAAGGTGTTAGTCTTGTAGGCCCCAATCAGTACGTATATCCTTTCTCTACAACATGTAACAACTCTTATTACTTCCTGACTCTTCAATTATTTTTTTTTGAATTTTATTTTATTTATTTGTTTATACAGCAGGTTCTTATTAGTCATCCATTTTATACACATCAGTGTATACATGCCAATCCCCATCTCCCAATTCATCACACCACCACCACCACCAGCCCTGCTGCTTTCCCTGCTTGGTGTCCATACGTTTGTTCTCTATAACTGTATCTTAATTTCTGCCTTGTAAACCGGTTCATCTATACCATTTTTCTAGGTTCCACATATATGCATTAATATACGATATTTGTTTTTCTCTTTCTGACTTCACTCTGTATGACAGTCTCTAGGTCCATCCACATCTCTACAAATGACCCAATGTCATTCCTTTTTATGGCTGAGTAGTATTCCATTGTATATATGTACCACATCTTCTTTATCCATTTGTCTGTTGATGGGCATTTAGGTTGCTTCCATGACCTGGCTGTTGTAAATAGTGCTGCAGTGAACATTGGGGTGCATGTATCCTTTTGAGTTATAGTTTTCTCTGGGTATATGCCCAGTAGTGGGATTGCTGGCTCATAGGGTAATTCAATTTTTAGTTTTTTAAGGAACCTCCGTACTGTTCTCCATAGTGGCTATATCAATTTACATTCCCACCAACACTGCAAGAGGTTTCCCTTTTGTCCACACCCTCTCCAGCATTTGTTGTTTGTAGATTTTCTGATGATGCCCATTCTAACTGGTGTGAGGTGACACCTCATTGTAGTTTTGATTTGCATTTCTCTAGTAATTAGTGATGTTGAGCAGCTTTTCATGTGCTTCTTGGCCATCTGTATGTCTTCTTTGGAGAAATATCTATTTAGGTCTTCTGCCCATTTTTGGATTGGGTTGTTTGTTTTTTTAATATTGAGCTGCATGAGCTGTTTATATATTTTGGAGATTAATCCTTTGTCCGTTGATTCATTTGCAAATATTTTCTCCCATTCTGAGGGATGTATTTCATCTTGCTTATAGTTTCCTTTGCTTTACAAAAGCTTTTAAGTTTCATTAGGTCCCATTTGTTTATTTTTGTTTTTATTTCCAGTACTCTAGGAGGTGGATCAAAAAAGATCTTGCTGTGATTTATGTCAAAGAGTGTTCTTCCTATGTTTTCCTCTAAGAGTTTTATAGTGCCTGATCTTACATTTAGGTCTCTAATCCATTTTGAGTTTATTTTTGTGTATGGTGTTGGGGAGTGTTCTAATTTCATTCTTTTACATGTAGCTGTCCAGTTTTCCCAGCACCACTTATTGAAGAGACTGTCTTTTCTCCATTGTATATCCTTGCCTCCTTTGTCATAATTAGTTGACCATAGGTATGTGGGTTTATCTCTGGGCTTTCTATCCTGTCCCATTGCGCTATATCTCTGTTTTTGTGCCAGTACCATATTGTCTTGATTACTGTAGCTTTGTAGTATAATCTGAAGTCAGGGAGTCTGATTCCTCCAGCTCTGTTTTTTTCCCTCAAGACTGCTTTGGCTATTCGGGGTCTTTTGTATCTCCACACAAATTTTAAGATTTTTTTGTTCTAGTTCTGTAAAAAATGCCATTAGCAATTTGATAGGGATTGCATTGAATCTGTAGATTGCTTTGGGTACTATAGTCATTTTCACAATATTGATTCTTCCAATCCAAGAACATGGTATATCTCTCCATCTGTTTGTATCATCTTTAATTTCTTTCATCAGTGTCTTACATATAGTTTTCTGCATACAGGTCTTTTGTCTCCCTAAGTAGGTTTACTCCTAGGTATTTTATTCTTTTTGTTGCAGTGGTAAATGGGAGTGTTTCCTTAATTTCACTTTCAGATTTTTCATCATTAGTGTATAGGAAGGCAAGAGATTTCTGTGCATTAATTTTGTATCCTGAAACTTTACCAAATTCATTCATCAGCTCTAGTAGTTTTCTGGTGGCATCTTTAAGATTCTCTATGTATGGTATCATGTCATCTGCAAACAGTGACAGTTTTACTTCTTCTTTTCTAATTTGTATTCCTCTTATTTCTTTTTCTTCTCTGATTGCCATGGGTAGGACTTCCAAAACTATGTTGAATAATAGTGGTGAGATTGGACATCCTTGTCTTGTTCCTGATCTTAGAGGAAATGCTTTCAGTTTTTCACCATTGAGAATGATGTTGGCTCTGGGTTTGTTGTATATGGCCTTTATTATATTGAGGTAGGTTCCCTCTATGCCCACTTTCTGGAGAGTTTTTATCATAAATGGGTATTGAATTTTGTCAAAAGCTTTTTCTGCATCTATTGAGATGATCGTTTGGTTTTTCTTCTTCAGTTTGTTAATATGGCGTATCACATTGATTTGCGTATATTGAAGAATCCTTGCATCCCTGGGATAAATCCCATTTGATCACGGTGTATGAACCTTTTAATGTGTTGTTGGATTCTATTTGCTAGTATTTTGTTGAGGATTTTTGCATCTATATTCATCAGTGATATTGCTCTGTAATTTTCTTTGTTTGTAGTATCTTTGTCTGGTTTTGGTATCAGGGTGATGGTGGCCTCATAGAATGAGTTTGGGAGTGTTCCTTCCTCTGCAGTTTTTTGGAAGAGTTTGAGAGGGGTGTTAGCTCTTCTCTAAATGTTTGATAGAATTTACCTGTGAAGCCATCTGGTCCTGGACTTTTGTTTATTGGAAGATTTTTAATCACAGTTTCAATTTCACTACTTGTGATTGGTCTGTTCATATTTTCTGTTTCTTCCTGGTTCAGTCTTGGAAGGTTATAACTTTCTAAGAATTTGTCCATTTCTTCCAAGTTGTCCATTTTATTGGCATAGAGTTGCTTGTAGTAATCTCTTAGGATGCTTTGTATTTCTGTGGTGTCTGTTGTAACTTCTCCTTTTTCATTTCTAATTCTATTGAGTTGAGTCCTCTCCCTCTTTTTCTTGATGAGTCTGGCAAATGGTTTATCAATATTGTTTATCTTCTCAGAGAACCAGCTTTTAGTTTTATTGATCTTTGCTATTGTTTTCTTTGTTTCTATTTCATTTATTTCTGCTCTGATCTTTATTATTTCTTTCCTTCTACTAACTTTTGGTTTTGTTTGTTCTTCTGTCTCTAGTTCCTTTAGGTGTAAGGTTAGACTCTTCAATTATTTTGACCAACACTTATTCAAAACCGTCTCCAATTTTGTATCCATCATCTTTACTAATCATTTGTGACAGGCGAATCTTGTTTATTTTATAGAGAAATCAAGGCTGTCTAGCCTATTTCTTTGTTTTCTCTCTCTAAGGAAGAGATGTCTTCCTTTTTGAGTCCATTTGGGGTCTTAATTAAATTCCCTCACTAACTTCTCTCAACATTGTTTTGTTTCTCGTTACTATTTCATTAGAATATTTTGTTTTCAGGATTTGTTGTATTTAAAGTCAAATTAGACAAACCTATGTGCATTTATTTATATTGGCCATGTTTAGGTGCTCAACATTTCATTTGGCGCTAGTTGTGGACTGGCATCTTTTTTCCTTGTAATTTTGGTTTTTATTACTCCTTTTGTTAATTTTGGAGTGAAGTAGTTGAGACTATAGTCATTTTAATGGCAAAGAGATACAGGGATTGTTAAGTGGTGTATTTGTATTGGCAGAAGTGAAAAGTGATCGGATAATGACATACTCTCTTCTCACCCATACTATGTATCAAAATCTAGAAGGATGTATGCGTGTAGTTTTAAAAATGGTATTTATTTTTTTCTGATCTAACTAAAGGAAGGACAGCTTGATAATTGCCTTGATCAGTGTGGATACACTAAAACTAGAGTGAAAAAGCAGTAGACTGAAAGGTGTTACTATTTCTGCTGCTATCAGGAAGATCGGTGATATTCTTTAGAAGAACATGTATATAGTCATTATGAAGGATGTAAATACATGTTTGAATTTTTCTAATATTTGAATGTCTTAATTTTATGCTCAGTCAGATCCCTGAAAAACTACAGATCTGAACATTTTAACTTTTCCTTCCTTCCCCCGCTAGCTTTGGTTCATAGAGCTAGACTACAGCATTATACTGTCAGCTTTCACTGTGGACTGAAGTAAGAAGGAAAAGAAAACAAAAACAAAACATATACGAAACACATCTGTAGTTGCTGAAAATTTGACAAAATTTTGTTCATTGCTCCTTATGCAGAAATCTTAAAAGAAATTCCCCCAGACGCACCTAAATACATAAAGCAAATATTAAGAGACCTTAAGGGAGAAATAGACAAGCAATACAATAATAGTAAGGGACTTTAATACCCCACTTTTCATCAACAGATAGATCTTCCAGACAAAATCAGTTAGGAACCATTGGCTTTGAATGACACTTTAAACCAGTTGTACTTAACAGACCTACAGAATATTCCATCCAAAAGCAACAGAATACACACTCTTCTCAAATGAATAGGATAGATCATATGTTAGTCCATAAAACAAATCTTGGTACATTTAGAAAACTTAAATCATATCAAGCATCTTTTCTGACCACGATGGTGTGGAACTAGAAATCAATTACAAGAAGAAAACTGAAAAATTCTCAAATATGTGGAGATTAAACAACATTCTTACTGACAATCAGTGGGTCAAAGAACAAGTCAAAGAAAAATTTTAAAATACCTTAAGAAAAGTGAAAATGGAAATACAACATATCAAAGCTTATGGGATACAGCAAAAGCAGTTTTTTTTTAAGTGTCTTTTTTTTTTATTTTTAACATCTTTATTGGAGTATAATTGCTTTACAATGGTGTGTTAGTTTCTGCTGTATAACATAGTGAATTAGCTATGGATTTACATATATCCCCATATCTCATCCCTCTTGTGTCTCCCTCCCACCTGCCCTATCCCACCCCTCTAGGTGGTCGGTCACAAAGCACTGAGCTGCTCTCCCTGTGCTGTGCAGCTGCTTCCCACTAGCTATGTCTATTTTACATTTGGTAGTATATTCAAGTCCATGCCACTCTGTCACTTCGTCCCAGCTTCCACTTCCCCATCCCCTTGTCCTCAAGTCCATTCTCTGTGTGCATCTTTATTCCTGTCCTGCCCCTAGGTTCTTCAAAACCAAGTGTTTTTTTTAGATTCCGTATATATGTGTTAGCATACAGTATTGTTTTTCTCTTTCTGACTTACTTCACTCGTATGGCAGACTCTAGGTCCATCCACCTCACTATAAATAACTCAATTTCGTTTCTTTTGTGGCTGAGTAATATTTCATTGTGTATATTTGCCACATCTTCTTTATCCATTCATCTGGCAGTGGGCACATAGGTTGCTTCCATGTCCTGGTTATTGTAAATAGAGCTGCAATGAACATTGTGGTACATGACTCTTTTTGAATTATGGTTTTCTCAGGGTATATGCGCAGTATGGGATTCCTGGGTCGTATGGTAGTTCTATTTTTAGTATTTTAAGGAACCTCCACACTGTTCTCCATAGTGGCTATATCAATTTACATTACCACCAACAGAGCAAGAGGGTTCCCTTTTCTCCACACCATGTCCGGCATTTATTGTTTGTAGATTTTTTGATGATGACTATTTTGACCGGTGTGAGGTGATACCTCATTGTAATTTTGATTTGCATTTCTCTAATGATTAGTGATGTTGAGGATGCTTACATGTGTTTGTTGGCAATCTGTATATCTTCTTTGGAGAAATGTATATTTAGGTCTTCTGCCCATTTTTGGATTCGGTTGTTTTTTTTTTTTTTTTGCGGTACGCGGGCCTCTCACTGTTGTGACCTCTCCTGTTGCGGAGCACAGGCTCCGGACACACAGGCTCAGCGGCCATGGCTTACGGGCCTAACTGCTCCGCGGCATGTGGGATCTTCCCGGACCGGGGTACGGACCCGTGTCCCGTGCATCGGCAGGGGGACTTTCAACCACTGTGCCACCAGGGAAGCCCCATGTTTGTTTTTTTGATATTGAGTTTCATGAGCTGCTTGTAAATTTTGGAGACTAATCCTTGGTCAATTTCTTCATTGGCAAATATTTTCTCCCATTCAGAGGGTTATCTTTTCGTCTTGTTTATGATTTCCTTTGCTGTGCAAAAGCTTTTAAGTTTCATTAGGTCCCATTTGTTTATTTTTGGCTTTATTTCCATTTCTTTAGAAGGTGGGTCAAAAAGGATCTTGCTGTGATTTATGTCATAGAGTGTTCTGCCTATGTTTTCCTCTAAGAGTTTTATAGTGTCTGGGCTTACATTTAGGTCTTTAATCCATTTTGAGTTTATTTTTGTGTATGGTATTAGTGAGTGTTCTAGTTTCATTCTTTTACATGTAGCTGTCCAGTTTTCCCAGCACCACTTACTGAAGAGGCTGTCTTTTCTCCATTGTATATTCTTGCCTCCTTTATCAAAAATAAGGTGGCCATATGTGCGTGGGTTTATCTCTGGGCTTTCTATACTGTTCCATTGATCTATATTTCTGTTTTTTTGCCAGTACCATACTGTCTTGATTAATGTAGCTTTGTAGTATAGTCTGAAGTCTGGGAGTCTGATTCCTCCAGCTCGTTTTTCTTTCTCAAGATTGCTTTAGCTATTCGGGGTCTTTTGTGTTTCCATATAAATCGTGAATTTTTGGTTCTAGTTCTATGAAAAATGCCAGTGGAAGTTTGATAGGGATTGCATTGAATCTGTAGATTGCTTTGGGTAGTATAGTCATTTTCACAATGTTGATTCTTCCGATCCAAGAACATGGTATATCTCTCCATTTGTTTGTATCATCTTTAATTACTTTCATCATTGTCTTATAGTTTTCTGCATACAGGTCTTTTGTCTCCTTAGGTAGGTTTATTCCTAGGTATTTTATTCTTTTTGTTGCAGTGGTAAATGGGAGTGTTCCCTTAATTTCTCTTTCAGATTTTTCATCATTAGTGTGTAGGAATGCAAGAGTTTTCTGTGCATTAATTTTGTATCTTGCTACTTTACCAAATTTATTGATTAGCTCTAGTAGTTTTCTGGTAGCCTCTTTAGGATTCTGTATGTATAGTATCATGTCATCTGCAAACAGTGACAGCTTTACTTCTTTTCTGATTCGGTTTCCTTTTATTTCTTTTTGTCTCTGATTCCTGTGGCTAAAACTTCCAAAACTATGTTGAATACTAGTGGTGAAAGTGGGCAACCTTGTCTTGTTCCTGATCTTAGTGGAAATGGTTTCAGTTTTTCACCATTGAGAATGATGTTGGCTGTGGGTTTGTCATATATGGCCTTTATTATATTGAGGAAAGTTCCCTATATGCCTACTTTCTGGAGGGTTTTTTTCATAACTGGGTGTTGAATTTTGTCTAAAGCTTTTTCTGCATCTATTGAGATGATCATATGGTTTTTCTCCTTCTGTTTGTTAATATGGTGTATCACATTGATTGGTTTGCGTATATTGAAGAATCCTTGCATTCCTGGGATAAACCCCACTTGATCACAGTGTATGATCCTTTTAATGTGCTGTTGGATTCTGTTTGCTAGTATTTTGTTGAGGATTTTTGCATCTATATTCATCAGTGATATTGCTCTGTAATTTTCTTTGTTTGTAGTATCTTCGTCTGGTTTTGGTATCAGGGTGATGGTGGCCTCATAGAATGAGTTTGGGAGTGTTCCTTCCTCTGCAGTTTTTTGGAAGAGTTTGAGAGGGGTGTTAGCTCTTCTCTAAATGTTACATAGAATTTGCCTGTGAAGCCATCTAGTCCTGGGCTTTTGTTTGTTGGAAGATTTTTAATCACAGTCTCAATTTCAGTGCTTGTGATTGGTCTGTTTATATTTTCTTTTTCCTTCCTGGTTCAGTCTCAGAAGGTTGTGCTTTTCTAAAAAATTGTCCATTTCTTCCACATTGTCCATTTTATTGGCATATAGTTGCCTGTACTAATCTTTCATGATCCTTTGTATTTCTGCAGTGTCAGTTGTTACTTCTCCTTTTTCATTTCTGATTCTATTATTTGCATATTCTCCCTTTTTTTCTTGATGAGTCTGACTAATGGTTTATCAATTTCGTTTATCTTCTCAAAGAACCAGCTTTTAGTTTTATTGATCTTTGGTATTGTTTCCTTTATTTTTTTTTCATTTATTTCTGATCTGGTCTTTATGATTTCTTTCCTTCTGCTAACTTTGAGGGTTTTTTGTTCTTTCTCTAATTGCTTTAGGTGTAAGGTTAGGTTGTTTATTTGAGATGTTTCTTGTTTCTTGAGGTAGGATTGTATTGCTATCAACTTCCCTCTTAGAATTGCTCTTGCTGCATCCCATAGGTTTTGGGTCATCGTGTTTTCATTGTCATTTGTTTCTAGGTAATTTTTGATTTCCTCTTAGATTTCTTCAGTGATCTCTTGGTTATTAAGTAGTGTATTGTTTAGTCTCCCTGTGTTTATATTTTTTACAGATTTTTTCCTGTAATTGATATCTAGTCCCATAGCGTTGTGGTCGGAAAAGACACTTGATACGATTTCAGTTTTCTGAAATTTACCAAGGCTTGATTTGTGACCCAAGATATGATCTATCCTGGAGAACGTTCCATGAGCACTTGAGAAGTGTATTCTGTTGTTTTTGGATGGAATATCCTATGAATATCAATTAAGTCCATCTTGTTTAATGTTTCATTTAAAGCTTGTGTTTCCTTATTTATTTTCATTTTGGATGATCTGTCCATTGGTGAAAGTGGGATGTTAAAGTCCCCTACTCTGATTGTGTTACTGTCGATTTCCCCTTTTATGGCTCTTAGCATTTGCCTTATGTATTGAGATGCTTCTGTTTGGGTGCATAAATATGTACAAATGTTATGTCTTGTTCTGGGATTGATCCCTTGATCATTATGTAGTGTCCTTCTTTGCCTCTTTTAATAGTCTTAATTTTAAGTCTATTTTGCCTGATATGAGTGTTGCTACTCCAGCTTTCTTTTGATTTCCATTAGCATGGAATATCTTTTTCTATCCCTTCAGTTTCAGTCTGTATGTGTCCCTAGGTCTGAAGTGGGTCTCTTGTTGACAGCATATATATAGGTCTCTTTTTGGTATCCATTTAGCCAGTCTATGTCTTTTGGTTGGCGCATTTAATCCATTTACATTTAAGGTAATTATCGATATGTGTGTTCCTATTACCATTTTCTTAATTGTTTGTGGTTTGTTATTGTAGTTTTTTTCTTTCTCTTGTGTTTCCTCCATAGAGAAGTTCCTTTCGCATTTGCTGTAAAGCTGCTTTGGTGGTGCTGAATACTCTTAACTTTTGCTTGTCTGAAAAGGTTTTAATTTCTTTGTCAAATTTGAATGAGATCCTTGCTGGGTAGAGTAATCTTGGTTATAGGTTTTTTCCCTTTAATCACTTTAAATATGTCCTGTTACTCCCTTCTGGCTTGCAGAGTTTGTGCTGAAAGATCAGCTGTTAACCTTGGCGATTCCCTTGTGTATTATTTGTTGTTTTTACCTTGCTGCTTTTAATATTTTTTCTTTGTATTTAATTTTTGAGAGTTTGATTAATATGTGTCTTGGCCTGTTTCTCCTTGGATTTATCCTGTATGGGACTCTCTGTGCTTCCTGGATTTGATTAACTATTTCCTTTCCCATATTAGGGAAATTTGCAACTATAATCTCTTCAAATATTTTCTCAGTCCCTTTCTTTTTCTTTTCTTCTTCTGCCACCCCTATATTTCGAATGTTGGTGCATTTAATGTTTTCCCAGAGTTCTCTGAGACTGTCCTCAATTATTTTCATTCTTTTTCCTTTATTCTACCCTGCAGTAGTTATTTCCACTATTTTATCTTCCAGGTTACTTATCCATTCTTCTGCCTCAGTTATTCGGCTATTGATTCCTTCTAGAGAATTTTTAATTTCATTTATGGTGTTCATCATTGTTTGTTTGCTCTTTAGTTCTTCTAGGTCCTTGTTAAACGTTTCTTTTGTTTTCTCCATTCTGTTTCCAAGATTTTGGATCATCTTTGCTATCATTATTCTGAATTCTTTTTCAGGTAGACTGCCTCTTTCCTCTTCATTTGTTTGGTGTGGTGGGTTTTTACCTTGCTCCTTCATCTGCTGTGTATTTCTCTGTCTTCCCCTTTTGCTTTACTTACTGTGTTTGGAGTCTCCTTTTCACAGGCTGCACATCCATAGTTACCGTTGCTTTTGGTGTCTGCCCTCAGTGGCTAGGGTTGTTTCAGTGGGTTGTGTAGGCTTCCTGGTGGATGGGACTAGTGCCTGTGTTCTGGTGGATGAGGCTGGGTCTTGTCTTTCTGGTGGGCATGTCCGTGTTCAGTGGTGTGTTTTGGGGTGTCTGTGACCCTATTATGATTTTAGGCAGCCTCCCTGCTAATGGGTTGCATTGTGTTCCTGTCTTGCTAGTTGTTTGTCATAGGGTGTCCAGCACTGAAGGTTGCTGGTCATTGAGTGGAGCTGGGTCTTAGCATTGAGAAGGAGATCTCTGGGAGAGCTTTCACTATTTCATATTACATGGAGCTTGGAGGTCTCTGGTGTACCAATGTCTTGAACTCCACTCTCCCACCTCAGAGGCATAGGCCTGACACCCAGCTGGAGTATCAAGACCCTGTTAGCCGCGGGGCTCAGAATAAAAGGGAGAAAAAGAGAAAGAAAGAAGGGAAGAAAGAGAGAGAGAGGGAGGGAGGGGAAATAAAATAAAGTTATTAAAATGAAGAATAATACATAATTATGAGAAAATAAAAAAATTAAGTAACAAGAAAAAGAAAAAAAAGAAGAGAGCAACCAAACCAAAAAATAAATCCACCAATGATAACAAGTGCTAAAAACTATACTGTAAAAAAAAATGGAAAGATAGAACCCTAGGACAAATGGTAAAAACAAAGCTATACAGACAAAATCACACAAAGAAACATACACATACACACTCACAAAAAGAGAAAAAGGAAAAAAATATATATGTCGTTGCTCCCAAAGTCCACCACCTCAATTTTGGGATGATTCGTTGTCTATTCAGGTATTCCACAGATACAGGGTACATCAAGTTGATTGTGGAGATTTAATCCGCTGCTCCTGAGTCTGCTGGGAAGATTACCCTTTCTTTTCTTTGTTCTCACAGCTCCTGGGGTTCAGCTTTGGATTTGGCCCCGCCTCTGCATGTAGGTCACCTGAGGGCATCTGTTCATCACTCAGACAGGATGGAGTTAAAGTAGCAGCTGATTAGGGGGCTCTGGCTCACTCAGGCCTGGGAGAGGGAGGGGTACAGAATGTGGGGCGAGCCTGCGGCAGCAGAGGCCAATATGACATTGCAACAGCCTGAGGTGCGCCGTGTTTTCTCCAGGGGAAGTTGTCCCTGGATCACGGGACTCTGGCAGTGGCGGGCTGCACAGGCTCCCGGGGTGTGGGGGGAGGTGTGGATAGTGACCTGTGCTTGCATACAGGCTTCTTGGTGGCCGCAGCAGCAGCCTTAGTGTCTCATGACCGTCTGTGGTGTCCGTGCTGAGACCCGCGGCTTGCGCCCATCTCTGGAGCTCGTTTAGGCAGTTCTCTCAATCCCCTCTCCTCGTGCACCCCAAAACAGTGGTCTCTTGACTCTTAGGCAGGTCCAGACTTTTTCCTGGACTCCCTCCGGGAGTAGTAGCTGTGTCGCACTAGCCCCCTTCAGGCTGTGTTCACGCAGCTAACCCCAGTCTTCTCCCTGTGATCTGACCTCTGAAGCCAGGGCCTCAGCTCCCAGCCCCCACCTACCCTGGCAGGTGAGCAGACAAGCCTCTCAGGCTGGTGAGTGCTGGTCGTCACCGATCCTCTGTGCGGGAATCTCTGCTTTGCCCTCTGCACCCCTGTTGCTGTGCTCTCCTCCGTAGCTCCGAAGCTTCCCCCCCGCAACCCCTGCGTCTCTGCCAGTGAAGGGGCTTCCTAGTGTGTGGTAACTTTTCCTCCTTCACAGCTCCCTCCCAGAGGTGCAAGTCCCATTCTTATTCCATTGTTTCTGTTTTTTTCTTTTTTCTTTAGCCCTACCTAGGTACGTGGGGAGTTTCTTGCCTTTTGGGAAGTCTGAGGTCTTTTGCCAGGGTTCAGTAGGTGTTCTGTAGGAGTTGTTCCACATGTAGATGTATTTCTGATGTATTTGTGGGGAGGAAGATGATCTCCACCTCTTACTCCTCCGCCATCTTGAAAGTCTCAAAGCAGTTGTAAGAGGAAAGTTCATAGCAATAAATACTTACATCAAGAAAAAAAAATGATCTCAAATAAACAGCCTAACTTCGCACTCTAAGGAATCAGAACAAATGAAGCCCAAAGTTAGTAGAAGGAAGGAAATAACAAAAGATCAGGGTGGAACTAAATGAAATAGAGACTAAAAGGATGATAAGAAAGATTGATGAAACTAAGAGCTGGTTCTTTGAGAAGATAAATAAAATTGACAAACCTTTAGCTAGACTCACCAAGAAAAAAAGAGAGAGGACTAAAAGTAAGAAACAAAAGAGGAGATGCTATAGCCAATTCCACAGAAATACAAAGGATCATAAGTGGTTATATTTGTCCCTTGTTATCCATGGGGGCTTAGTTCCAGGATTTCCCCACAGATACCAAAATCCATGGATGCTCAAATCCCTTATATTAAATGGCCTAGTATTTGCATATAACCTAAGCACATTCTCTCATATACTGTAAATCGTCTCTAGATTACTTGTAATATCTAATACAATGTAAATGCTGTGTAAATGTAAATACAAAGTAAATGCTATGTAAATCATTGCTAGTGCTCAGCACATTCAAGTTTTGCTTTTTGGAACCTTCTGGAATTGCCCCTACCCCCAATATTTTTGATCTATGGTGGATTGAATCCATGGATGCAGAACCTACAGATATAGAGAGTTGACTATACCATGAATAATTATACCCCAGTAAATTTAACAATTGAGAAGAAGTGGATAAATTCCTACATACATATACTGCCTACCAGGAGTGAATCATGAAGAAATAGAAAATCTGAACAGTGCAATTATTAGTACGGATATTGAATCAGTAATCCAAAACCTCTCAAAAAACAAAAATCCAGGACCAGACAGCTTTACTGGCAAATTCTACCAAACATTAAAACAATTAAATACCAGTCCTTCTCAGACTCATCCAGAAAATAGAATAGAAGGGAACACTTCCAAACTCATTTTATGAGACCAACATTACCTTAATATCAAAACCAGACAAGGGTATCATGAAAGAAAATTACAGGTCAATGTCCCTGGTGAACATAGATGCAAAAATCCTCAATCAAATATTAACAAACTGAATGCAACAATACATTAAAATTTTGACAGAAATAGAACTAACAATTCCTAAAATTTGTATGGAACCATAAAGGACCCCAAATAGGCAAGGCAATCTTGAGAAAGAAAGACAAAGCTGAAGGCATCATATTTCCTGATTTCAAACTAAGTTGACCCTTGAACAATGGGGGGCTAGGGACACCAACTTTCCCATCCCCTGTGCAGTTGAAAATCTGTGTATAACTTTACATTCAGCCCTTGTATCCAAGGTTCCACATCCACAGATTCAACCAACTGAAGATTGTGTAGTACTATAGTACATATTTAGGGGGAAAAATCCAGGTATAAGTGTACCTGTGCAGTTCAAACCCAAGTCATTCAAGGGTCGACTGTATATTACAAAACTATAGTAATCAAAACAGTATGGTACTGACATAAAAACAGACACATAGGTCTTCAAAAAGAATAGGGAGCCCAGAAGTAAACCAACACATACATGGTCAGTTAATTTATAACATAGGAGCCAAGAATATACAGTGGGGATTGGACAGTCTCTTTAATAAATGGTGTTGGGAAAACTGGACAGCCAAATGCAAAAGAATGAAACTGGACCACTATCTCAAACCATACACAAAAATCAACTAACAATGGATGTAAGAATCAAATGTAAGACCTGAAACTATCAAACTCCTAGAAGAAAACATAGGTGGCAAGCTCCTTGACATTGTTCTTGGTGATAATTTACTTGGATTTGACACCAAAAGCAAATGAAACAAAAAAGAAAAATCAACATGTGGGACTACATCAAAGTAAACAGTTTCTGCACAGCAAAGGTAACCATCAAAATGGAAAGCAACTTTACTGGATGAGAGAAAATATTTGCAAATTATATATCTGACAAGGGGTTAATACCCAAAATACAGAAAGTATAAAGACTCATACAACTCAATAGCAAAAAACAATCAGATTTAAAAAAATGGGTAGGTCTGAATAGACAGTTTTGCAGAGAAGACATACAGATGACCAACAGGTATGTGTAAATATGTTCAACATCACTAATCATCAGGGAAATGCAAATCAAAACCACAATAAGCAATCATCTCACACCTGTTAGAATGGCTATTATCAAAAAGACAAGAAGTAGTAAGCATTGCAAGGATGTGGAGAAAAGGAATCCTTGTGCACTGTTTTTGGGAATGTAAATTGGTGCAGCCACTGTGGAAAGTGCTACTATGGAAGTTCCTCAAAAAGTTAAAAATAGAACTACCATATGATACAGCAGTTTCACTTCTGGGTATTAATATGAAAGAAGTAAAAACATTAACTCAAAAAGATATTGCCAACCCTATGTTCATTGCTACTTACAGTAGCCAAGATACGGAAGCAACCTAAGTGTCCACTGATAGATGAAAGGATAAAGATATGTGATATGTATGTGTATGTGTGTATATGTATGTATATATATATGACTATT
The DNA here is from genome assembly GCF_949987515.2 of Delphinus delphis. Lineage (NCBI taxonomy): Eukaryota > Metazoa > Chordata > Mammalia > Artiodactyla > Delphinidae > Delphinus > Delphinus delphis. Next base: position 40,507,443 of record NC_082686.1, read on the forward strand.
ATCAGCCATAAAAAAGAATGCAGTTTTGCCATCTGTGACAACATGGATGGACCTTGAGGTTATTATGCTAAGTGAAATAAGTCAGACAGAGAAAGTCAAATACCCTAATGATTTCAGTTATATATGGAATCTAAAAGAAAGCAAAACAAAACTGAACTCATAGCTATAGAAAACAGATTGGTGGTTGCCATAGGTGGGGGTTGGGGGTAGGCCAAATGGGTGAAGGTGGTTAAAAGGTACAGACTTTCCAGTTATACAATAAATAGGTCATTGAATGTATGTATAGCTTGGTGACTATATAGTTAGTAATTTGTAAGATGCTAAGAGAGTAGATCTTGTAAGCTCTTATCACAGGAAAAAACATTATATGATGACGGATGTTAACTAGACTTGTTGTGGTGATCATTTTGTAATATATGCAAGTATCAAATTATTATATTGTGCACCTGAAACTAATATAATGTTATATGTAAATTATATTGCAATTAAAAATTTTTCCTAGGATGAAGGTACCAAGGCAAACTTATATTTTTTAAATATTTAATAAAAACAAATATGTGACTCATCTTGGCTGTAGCTTATTGGTTATATTTTTCTTAAGCCATGGACTTTAGAAAAAGTTTTCCATTCTAATTTTGGAACTGGGGGAATGGAGTATAATTTCCTGCTGGTCTTATAGGGAATAATCACAAGTAAGTTTATTTTTGTTTCCTTTTTTACTTTCTTTTTGATTAAGATAGGTTTATAAGTGGAGATAAGTTTAGAAGTTATGGGTGAGTTTTATAGGTTATTTAAATCAAGATCTCGTTAGGAAAATGTAAGTCATGCTAGGTAATTCAGTAGAGAGAATTTAATTTAATTTATAGAACCAGTTCATAGTTTGAAGATCTGAGAGAATAGACCAAGGAGAGGATGATGAACCTAGACTTAGCAACTAGTAGTTAAGTCGCTGTTAGTCCTGGAAATAAAAGGACAAAGGCACAAGGATGGAATACTAGAACTCGGAGACTGGAAATGGTTGATGAGGGGAAGAAGCATTGACTTGTGTGAGAGGAGACCTCAGAAGAAATATAATTACTGCTAAAGAGGTCCCAGAAGAAGAAGGGCAGGGGGAAAAGACCACTTATTCCTCCCTCCTTCCTAACTTTCAGTTTTCTACCATTGCCTCCCTTGATCAAACTTAACCATTAACCAGTTGGCTTCTGCATAACTGACAGAGATCTCTGGGGTATTTTCTCCCATCAGTTTAGGTAATAAAAATGTATTGAGAAGTCCTGGGATGGTAGTTATTGCCTCCCAGCCTCGAGGGAGGAACCAACAGTGTAGGAAACCACTGAAAAATCACACACTGTTCCAACACCTCAGGCCAACACAGTGAGGAGGAAAGTCATTCCCCTGAAAATGGGTCAGTTTTCATTCATCCAAGAAGGGTTGGGAGGACTGGAGCAGAGGGGACCATCACACGATACTGGGGTCAGGGTGGGGCTTGCTGGACCCCAAGCTGGCTCCTCAAACACCAAGGGAGAAAGAGATTCATTTCTTCTCTGGGGGAGGAGTTCTTGGTCACTAGGCTCAATTCTTACCCTTTCTAAAGCTGTCACTTCCTTGGGTGAAACTTTCATCCTATAGGTTCATCACAAGGTTGTCAGCAGTGAGATGGATATGATTCTGTAGTGTGCTGATTGTTTTGGAGGTCAGAGACCTCTGTTTTTGAAAGATATTTTCACTGATTATTGAATTTTTGGTTGACAGGATTTTTATCCTCAGTACTTTAAAAGGTGTCCATCCATTGTTTTCTGGCTTGCACAATTTTTTTTTTCCTGATGAAAAGTCTGCTGTCCTTATTTTTGTTTCCCTGTATATAATGTGCCCTTTTTCTTTTTTTTTTTTTTTTGAGTAGGTAACACATGTTCGTGTTTCAAAATTCAAAAATTATGCTGAGCATACAAGGAGCATACAAGTAGATATTGTTCAATTTACATCTTTCAATTTTGTTTACAGTGGAAACGCACTTAGTTCCATTTAGTTTCCATTTCCATAGGCAAACAATGTAATTGTTCTCTTGGGTTTCCTTCCAGACATATTTTATGCATGTACAAGAAAAAAAATCATGTTTCCTTTTCCTCCATTTTACAAAAATGCTAGTGTAGTGTGCGCACTGTCTTGTACCCTTTCGTAATTCAGATATCTTCATTCAGATATTTTTCCCCATCATAGAAAAACTATCATCAGTCATTATAATGGTTGTAGAGTATTTAACTGTTATGGATATATAAAAATTTTAACTAACTGGTACTCTATTAATGGGTGTTTAGATTATGTTCCAATCTATTGCTGTTGTCAACAATAATGAATCTTGAATTTTAATGAATTGCCACGTATGAGTGACACTTGGAATATATACAGGCATACCTTGTTTTGTTGCACTCTGCTTAATTTGATTTGCAGATAACTGTGTTTTTTGCAAGTTGAAGGTTTGTGGCAACCCTGCGTTGAGCAGGTCTGTTGGTACTCAACAGAATTTGCTCATTTCATGTCTTTTTGTCATGTTTTGGTAATTCTCATAATGTTTCACACTTTTGCATTATTATTACATTTGTTATTATCTGTGATCAGTGATCTGTGATGTTACTGCTACAACTCACTGAAGGCTCAAATGATGGTTAGCACTTTTTAGCAAGAAAACATTTTTAAATTAAGGTATATACTTTTTTATACATGACATTATTGCACACTTAATAGATTATAGTATAGTGTAAACATAACTTTTATATGCACTGGGAAACCAAAAAAGTCATGTGTCTTTATTGCAGTGATCTGGACCTGAATCTGCAATATCTGAGGTATACCTGTGCAAGGAGTTTTGTATATTGTACAGGTATCCTGGGAGAAGAATTGCTAGATCAAAGAGTTTTAGGTTTGTCATTTTGATAGTGCCAAATTTTCTCTGTAGAGTTGAGGCAATTTACAGTATTGCCAGCCATATAAGAGAGGACCTGTTTCCCTACACCTTTGTCAATGCATTGTTTTATAAATTTTTAAAATTATTATAATTTTCAAACCTACACAGAAGTAGAAGTAGTATAATGAACTGCCCTTACCCATCACCAGCTTCAGTAATTATCAATATATCGTTAGTCTTCTTTCATCTATACCTCCACACTCTTTACCCATTGCTAGTTATCTATTTTTTATAGCTTTATTGAGGCATAATTTCCATGTCATTAAGTTCATGCAGTTTAAGTATAATTAAATGATTTATAGTAAATTTATAAAGTTGTGTAGCCGTCACCACAATCCAGTGTTACTACATTTTCTCCACCTCTAAAATATCCCTCATACTTACTTCCAGACAATTCCCAGCCCAAGGCAACTACTGATCTGTTTTCTATCTTAATAGAGCTGCTATACCTAGACATTTCGTGTAAACAATATGTCACAACATGTAGGCTTTTACATATGAGTACTTTCATTTAGAGTAATGTTTTTGAGGTTCATTCATGTTTTACCACTTATCAGTAGCTCATTCATTTTTGTGCTGGATAGTAATCCATTGTATGGATATAGTACATTTTGTTTTTACGATCAGCAATTGATGGATATATGGATTGTTTGCAGTTTTTTCGCTATGAACATTTGTGTACAAGTGGACAAATGTTTTTATTTCTCTTGAGTAGATACCTAGGGATGGAATTGCTAGATGCTATGATAAGTTTATGTTTAACTTTGGTTTAACATAGAACTGCCACACTGTTTCCAAAGTGACTAACTACACCATTTAAAATTCTAACCAGCTATCTAGAAAGGTTTCAGTGTCTCCATATGTTCACTAACACTTGTGATTATTTGTCTTTTTCATGATAGCTATTCCACTAGTTGTGTAATGGTATCTTATTTTGGTTTTAATTTGCACTTCCTCAGCACTGTTGATGGCAAATATCCTTTCATGTACCTGTATGCTATTGCATATCTTCTTTGGTAAAATGTCTGTTCAAATATTTGCCCATTTTTAAATTGGATTGTTTGCCTTATTAAGTTGTAAGAGTTCTTTATATATTCTGGTTGCACATTTGTCAGATCTATGATTCGTAAATACTTTTACCTATTCTGTGGCTTGTCTTTTCATTTTCTTATTGGTGTCTTTTGGAATCTATTGCTGGTTTTAAGAAATTTGATTGTAATTTTCCTTGTGTAATATCTCTCACATTTCTTACTCTTAAATTTCTTGGAATTTTGGTTTTGTACTTTTTTACCAAATTTGGGAAATTCTCTCAAGAATTTTTTAGGAAAAAAAAAGAAGTAAGGTGGAAACTTATGGAGGTCTTTCACAGGATTATCATAAATTATACCCTACATTGCTTATTTGTCAGAATTTTCAGAATTCACTATTTAGACAACTGATAAGAAAGCTAAGAAAAAACATGTATCTATAGATACTTCACAAGAATATGTAGAAATGTATTTCCTTTCTTAAAATGAATTAAATAAATATTACAAATAAATTTTATTTTCAGTTGTAAAAAAAAAAAGAATTTTTTTAGAAATCACCATTATGTTTTCTTAAAGGACACCACTTGAAGGGAATCCACAGTTGACCCATACCTGACTGATTGTTCTATTCATTTTTTTCTGTCTTTTTGTGTGTGTGTTTTGTTTTAGTAATGCTATACCTTGTTTTCACTGATTTTATCTTCTGCAGAGTCTAATCTGACATTAATCCCATACAATGTATTTTTCATTTCAGACATTGGATTTTTTTATTTATGAAAGTTTTAATTGGGTCTTTTATGTCTTCCATTTCTCTGCTTAACCTGATTATTCTTTACCTTAGGAGTTGGCAGACTATGGCCCGTGGGGTCAAATGCTGCCCATGGCTGTTTCTGTTTTTTTTGTTTTTTTTTTAATATGGCTCCCAAGCTAAGACTGGTCTTTATATTTTTAAGCAATGGTGTGTAAAAAAAAAAAATGTGAGAGAGACTTAATGTGGCCCAGAAAGCCTAAAATATTATCTGGCAACCCAGGCTCCACCCTCAACATAATATAACATTGGAGGAATTAGAAGACAGTAGTGCACTGAAGGTCATGATAGCAACAACCCACATGATAGCAATAACACAAACTCACTTAACTCATGAGTAGATTTATTTAAATGCCCAACAGTAAAGGCTAGCAGAAGAAAAGGCTTGTCTGTTTCCAAGCACCAATTTTATTAACATCTGTTTATACTTTCATATATCATAAAGTCCAGCTTTCAGTCAAAAATTATAGACACATAAAAAAGAAAAAAATGCACTATCAAGAGACAAAGCAGTTTGTAGAATCAAATTTAGATATAAAGATCTAGTGGGAAAAATGGATAACATGATTGAACATATTGAGAATTCCAGCAGAGAGCTGGGACACTTTTTAAGAAAGATTCATATGAAAATGCTGGAAGTAAAAGATATAGTAACAGATTAAGAATGCCTCTGATGTGCTCATCAGTAGAGTCAACACAACACAATTGTGGAAAGAATGAATGAACTCAAATATAGGTCAGAATAAATTACCCAAACTAAATGACAAAGAGAAAAAGAGAAGAAAACAACAGAGCATCTAAGAGTGTTGGGAAAATATGAAATTGTATAACATACGTCTGTTAGAATCCCAGAAAGAGAAGAAAAATGAGGCAGAAGAAGTATAAAATAGTAGCCATGAAGTTTTCAAATATAATGAAAGATGTTAAACCACAGGTCTAAGAAACTCAGAACAACAAACAGGATAATTTCAAACTCTCTCAGACTACCACCTAGGTCCCCTAGGTGCATCACATTCAAACTCAAAAAATCACAGAGAAAATCTTGAAAGCCACCAGAGAACAAAGACATTACCTAATTTAGAAAGCTACAGCAGGCATCTCAGAAACTATGCAAGCCAGAACACAGTCAAGTGACATCTTTAAAGTGCTGAAAGAACAATTCTTTCAACTATCAGTTCGAGAGGGAGAAATAAAGATGTTTTTGGGGAAGCAAAAACTGAAAGACTTATTCCCAGAAGACCTGAACTACAAAAAAAAGTAGTACAAGTATGATGCCAGACAGAAAATCTACCTAAAGAAATGAGATCTGAAAATGGTACAAGCTTGAAGATGCGGTTGACCCTTGAATGGTGGAGGGGTTAGGGGCACCAACCTCCCACACAGTCGAAAATTCATGTAGAACTTTACAGTCAGGCTTCCATTTCTGCAATTCTGCATCCATGGATTCAGCCAATCACAGATTGCATAGTACTTCAGTACATATTTATTGAAAGAAATCTGCATATAAGTGGACCTTCACAGTTCAAATCTATGTTGTTTAAGGGCCAACTGTAAATATAAAATTGAATTTAAAAAATTTTTAGTCACTGTGAAACGTAACTGTTTAATGCAGGGGTTGGCAAACTTTTTTTTTTTTTTTTAAAGGCCATATACTTTAGCCTTGCAGATCATAGAGTAACTACTCAACTCTGCTCTTGTAGCACCAAGGTAGCCATAGACAACATAAGTGAATGCATGTGGCTGTGTTCCAGTAAAACTTTTACAGAAACTGGCAGCCAGCCTATGGGTTATATTTTCTAAGTGCTGAGATTAAAGCAAAAATTGTAGTGAAGTATTGTTTGTAGCATGTAAAATTTAAATGAATGACAAAAAGAGCACAAGGATTATTATATTATACTTAAAGCAGCATAATATCATTTGAAGGTAGGCTAGGACTTATATATAAGGTAAACCCTAGAGTAATCACTAAAAACATTGAATACAGAGATGGATATATTAAGCGAAAATAGAGATAAAATGGAATCATAAAATCACTCAATCCAAAAGAAGGGGGAAGAAGCATCAAATGGAGCAATGAACAGAGAACAAATCCATGGTAGGTTTTAATCCAAGCAATATATGTAAATTGCCTAAACCTATTAAAAAAGACAAATTAGTTGGATAAAAAAGCAAGTTCCAACAGATATATATCCATACCCCTACACCCTTTTTTAGATAAACAGGTACACACTTTTCTACACTCTGCTTTTTTCACTTAATATTATATCTTGGAGATCACTCCATAGTGATACAGAGATAGTCCAAATTCCTTTTTACATCTTACAATATTGTGTAGAGGTACCATAGTTCATTCAACATGCCTTCTATTGATAAGTATTTGGATTGCTTCCATTGTTTTCCTATTACAAGTAGTGCTATGAGTAATATCCATTGGCATACATCTTTTTGTATGTTTGCCAGTAGATTTTTGGGGTAGGCTCCTAGAATCTGTGTCAAAGGATGAATAGATATGTAATTTTGCTAAGTAATCTCAAAGTTCCCTTTATACAGCTTGTACCATTTTGCATTCTCACCCATAAAATAAAGCTTTACCTCCGACCTCACCACAGTTTTTTGTTGTCAAACTTTTGATTTTTTGCTAAGCTAATAGGAGAGAAATGGCACGTCAATGTGGTTTTTATTTGTATTTTTCTTATTGTGAGTGAAGGTGAACACCCTTTTGCATATCCTTAAAGACTATTTTGTTTCATTTTCCATGAGCTACCTGTTTATATTATCTCAAGCCCATTTTCTATAAGTTAGTTGGACTTTTTCTTCTCGGTTTTCATAAACTCTTTATGTATTAGGGATATTAACCCCTTCCTCTGATACTAGTTACAAATGTATATGTTTTCATTTATGTTTTGCTTTCCTTATGGCAATTATACTTTTAGACATTTTAAAATGTAATTAAAATTTATCAGTGTTCTGTTGCTTCTGACTTTTGAGTCATAGTTAAGAAAAAGTTCTCTGTAACCAAGTTATATGTGATTACTTCTGATATTTGTAGTGTTTAATTTTTTATATTTAGGTTTTTTAATCCATTTTGAATTTTTTCTTATGTTTGGAAATTGGAGTGAATCAATTTTGTCTTTTAGTATTGGGCTATGTGATATGGAGTAAACATTTTCCCTGATTTGAGATGCTGTTTTTGTCATATACTCATTTTTCACATGCAGTTGTCCTATTTTTGGATTTTCCATTTGATTTCATTAGGCTATTTGTTGATGTGTCAGTATAATGCTAGTTGAATCATAAAGGCTTTACAAAATGTTTTAATATTGGCAAGTTCCTTTTCATTGCTCATGCTATTTCATGGTTTTCCTAGATATTAACTTTGTAATCAACTTTCTACTTTCAGAAAAACTTGAAGTTATGTAAATTTATAAATTAGGAGAATTTAATATTTAACTTACTGAAGTATATATTTTATATGCTCTTTATCTTCCTCCACCTCAAAAACACTGGAACACTAAGGCTGAAACTTCTCCTTCCAACTTTAATGTTTATTGATGCCATGTATTTTTGCTATGACTTTTAAAAGCCCAGATGAAATTATTATTATTGCTTCATGCTGTCAAATGTTTTAGCCTATAGGCTTACTAATTTGCATCTTAGACTCTTCTTGCTAATTTAATTACCTGTGTCTTTGTAAACTGTCTTTATTATTCTCTGGTTGTTTATATATTGTTCTTTGTATTTGGCATTTTATAGCTTACTGTGATTAGCTAGGTATAGATTTATTTTTATTAATCATTATTGAGATTTTCTGGGCTTCCTGTACCTGAGGATTGGTATCTTTCATCAGTTATGAAAAAATTCTTACCCAGTTTTTGTCTTAGCTTCATTCTCTCATTCTTTTTTTTTGAAGTATGATTAGGGATGTTAAACTTGTACACTCCATTCCTCATGTCTTTAACTCTTGCTTGTATTTTCCATTTCTTTGTCCCTCTGTATTGCACTTTATTTTTTTACAGATCTTTCTGTTTACCAGTTCTTTCTTCAGCTGTGTCTAATCTGCAATTAAATATGTTCATTGGCTTTTAATTTCATTGATTTTACTTTTTATTTCTATAATTTTTTGACTGCTATTTTTTATTATTTTAATATTACTTTATTCCTTAATATTATCCTCATTTTATATTCTGGGTCTGGTTTAAATATATAAAGTCTTTATGGACTTTCTGTTGCTTCTTGCTCATGGTGTTGTGTTTCCTTATATACTGTGGTTTTTATTGTCATCATCATTATTATTTACATTGTGAATTTGTATTTTCTTGGAATAAATTTATTTGCAAAAATTGAGGCCTGAATTTGAAGCGGATATTCAGAAAGATCTACATTTGTTTCTGGCAGGGACCTGGAGATATTACTAGTCCAGGACCAATCTTAGCTAAATTCTTGGCTTGAGAATTTTTGGACCATGTACGCAATATGAATTCAGGTGACAACCTATATGAGAGGATTTTAAAACTAGATTTTTTTTTTTCTTTTCCAGGGTAGTTCAAAGTGCAACCAGACAGTTTTCCTTAACAGTCTTAGAAATGTGGTGAAGTTGGTGGGAGGAGCATATTGGCATAGCTGTTTGAAGTTTTAGTCAAGGCAAAAGCCAGCTGTTTTATCCAGCATTTTACTTGTTTTCTGATGGTGAATCGCTAAGCGTACTAGTCTGTCATACTTTAGAGAAAATAATGTTTTATACTGATACAGTTTATCAGTATATAGTTGAAAAAAAAAACTATGAACCTCTTCTTTCCTCACTAAAGACGTTACTGAAGAAAGTATTTTGAAGATAAATGCATTGGAATGCTTGAGTATGACAAAGTAAATGCTCTTTGTTAATATTAAGTAGTGCTGGGACTTCCCTGGTGGTCCAGTGGTTAAGACTCCACACTTCTACTACAGCAGGTACAGGTTCGTTCTCTGGTCAGGGAACTAAGGTCCCACATGCTGCACGGGCATGGCCAAAGGAAAAAAAAAAAAAAAAAAGATTAAGTACTGCTGAGTTGAAACATCTATATGATCAAAGATTTAGAGTTAGTAAGTGTAGAAGAAATTGTTAAAAATGAGTGTTTAAAGTGTGGGCAATAACATTTTATTCTATTCTTATTTAATTCATGTAGAACAGACCTAATTTTCTTTGGCTTAAATTAGTAAGTGGATTTCTTGTATTTGGATAGTTAAGCATCATAATTTAGTGGAATTTTCCTATGGCAGATAAATGCACAAATCCACATTCTTATATTTTAGTGTGAAAATTACTTATCTGCTTCAGAGACTCAAAAAAGAAAAGTAATTCTGGTCATAATTACCAACCTATTTATGTGTGCCTTTGTATTTTAAGAAGTCTGGCACCTTATTACCACTTGTAATATATGTGAAGTCTGGTAAACACTTGTAATATATTGTCTGAATTCCAAGCAACCCAAGGATAGAATATAGTTTGTTTCATAAATGGAGACTTTAGTGATATTCTAGTTATTTAAACTTACATAGCTAATAGGAATATACTGATTGATGAAAGTCAAATAAAAATGATGGTAAAAGGTATACTTTTTTAAATTCAAAGGGCATACCATCTATAATATACTTGTCCCACTGCAAATAATTTATGTTTTTATATAAATCATTTTACCTAGGTATTTCTATTTTGAGTAATTATTTCAATTTAGGTGAATGAACTGTAGGTAACCCATAATTTGGACTAATATTAACTATAATTGGTTAATGTACAGACTATGACATATTAAGCATTATACTAAATATTTTATTACACAAACATTAAACACTATATGAAACATATTCAACATTAAAAACCAATATAACATTATACAATAATAAATTTTTGGAAAGAAACATTTTGATGAATTTAGTTAGATATCTTAAAAAATCTTCGTAATTTAAGTGAGGAAAAATTGGTGTCTTACATATCAACAAAATTGACATATGCAGAGCTGAGAAGAACAAATCTGTGAAGACCTCAGGTTTCTTCTTAGATTGTTGAAGGAAACTTTGATGGCAATGTTAATAATAGAAGTAGTAGTACTATATTATTATTAGCATGCACCTATAGCACCTCCAGGGATTGTTTTAAGTGCTTTACAAGAGGTAGCTACAGTTATTGTTCCTGTTTTATAAATAAAGAAACCGAGGCACAGAGATATTAAGTGACTTGCCCAGGGTCACATATCAAGGAGATGGTGGTGCTGAGATTGAAACCCAGTGTGGCTGTAGACCATGGGTGAGTAAAGGGCCAGATAGCAAGTATTTTTAGGCTTAACTCATAAGGTCTCTGTGGCCACAACTCAGTTCTATTATCTAGTATGAAAGCAACCATAGTCAATATGTAAATATATGGGTGTGGTTCTGTTTGAATAATAATGTACTTATTGACAGTAATATTTAAATTTCATGTAATTTTTACCTGTTAGGAAATATTATTCTCTTGGGTTTTTTGTTTTGTTTTGGGGGGGGGTGTTTGTTTTTGTCTTTTTTTTTTTTTTGTGGTACGCGGGCCTCTCACTGTTGTGGCCTCTCCCATTGCGGAGCACAGGCTCCGGATGCGCGGGCTCAGCGGCCATGGCTCACGGGCCCAGCCGCTCTGCGGCATGTGGGATCTTCCCGGACCGGGGCATGAACCCGTGTCCCCTGCATCAGCAGGCGGACTCTCAACCACTGCGCCACCAGGAAAGCCCGTCTTTGTTTTTTAACAGTTTAAATATGGCTAACTATTCTTATCTCATGTATTATACAACAACAGGCCTTCCTGCTCTAGACTGCTATGTATATTTTGGAGTCCTACCTTGTTCTATTGTGGACTCATTTACTCTGCATCTTGTAGAGTTTGCTTCCTTGAGGGCTAGACAATTTGATCTCTAAACACTTAGTTGATCCTTTACACTAGGCAATAGGAAATTCAACAGGTCTGAGACAAGAAGTTTCTACTTCTACATATACTCTAGGTTTTTCCCTTAGTGATTTCACTACTATGTAAATACTTGTTGACTTTCCTGAATCTTACCCTCAGGCAGAGTTAGCTAGACCATATTGTTTTATCATTATTTACTCTACTTATTTTGCATATAGTTTTTCTCATTTTAATGTCATTATAATGGACTTGGGCCTTGTTATTGAGGTAGCTGATAGTGAGGCATATACAGATCTCCTGTAATGTTGGCTCCCCTTTCATGTTCACATAATACAGACATAATTCTGCATATTTAGATTATCTACAAGGTCATATTAATCTGCACATTCATCTCTAAATTTACTGCCATAGCATATTTTATTTCTACTAAAAACCTTTGTATCTCTTCCTCCTTCAATAGAATTAAGTGGTCTACCAGTCAGTACTATCTACTCAATGTAATGATGCAATTTCTACCCCATTCTACCTAGTACAAAGTTAACACCTCCTTGTTTCAACATGTTATAATAGTGATACATGCAAAGTACAGTACTATGATAGTACAGAAGAATCACCTATGTATTAGTCTGGAGAGAAGCAAGGGAGTTTTTAGACTAAGTTCCTAGGTGGAATCGTATAAATAGGTCTTGAGGAAGCAACAGATCTAAACACCTTTAAGCACACAGGAGTTTTAGGCAATGTAGGAAAGTTTGCTGCAATTTGAGCATGGAATTTAGTAATATCTGTGTGTAAAAGTAGTTTTGGATCAGACATAAAGGTTCTTATGTCAAAATAAGGAATCTGAATTTCCTCCTCTTCATCAGTGATCTCAAATACCTAAGTAAAATAGAATGGGAATATAAGTAATAAATAAGTCAAGTAGGCAGTGTGCTGGGGAAATGGGAGATGGATGGAGACTGACAAATTGGAAGAGAGGTCCATGCCCTGACTAAAGGCAGTAGCTGCTCAGCTTATTTTGCTATGGAGAGATGCAAGCCCTGTGTTACAGGGGTTCCTCTTTATCAAGAGCTCAGAGAAATCTACATTTAATCTGAAATACCACAGTTTTTAAATATTGGAAACTAAAATATTTTTTAAAAATATTTGATCTGTATAAACAAATGTGTCAGCTGAAGGTCTTTGCTTTAGATGGTAAAATCTACACAGCAAGTGTTAAGTCTGTAAGTAGATCATTCTGTGTTTTAGGAAGATAACAATGGCAGCCATGTTGAACATGGATTTTAGGTAAGTGTGGAATAGCAAGACAGGAGATAGGGTCTATTAGAAGTTTAAAGATGAGATAGATGTGAATTAATGCTTTATTAATAGGGATGGAGAAGATTCCAGAAGTACGTTGATGGTGCTATTTTATACTTACTTATTGATGGTAAAATAAATACATAACGGTTGATAATGAAAAATAATTCTCCTTTTCATCCCTGACCCCTAGTTTCTTTTTCCCCTATGTAAAGGCAACTGTTTTTACCAGTTTGTTGCATATCCCTCTAGTAGTCTGGCAATATGCATTGGTGTACATGTGCCTTCTACTCTCTCCCTTCCTTTACACCAGTGATAATGTAATGAATAGATTTCTCCATCTTTGTTTAACAATATATGCTGGAATTTTCCCCTTATCTATTCATATAGATGTAAATATATTCTCAATAATATTCTCATTAATATTTGTATTATATTTCACTTCATGGGTATATTATAATTTAACCAGTCCCTTGTGGTAGACATTTAGTATGTTTCCATTGTTTTACTGCTACAAACCATCTGTGGATGCATATCCATATATATGTGTGTCTTTGAACTTATGTGTGTATTATTTGGAGGATTAAATTCTTATAAATGGAAATGGTAAGTCTAGTGGTATGTGTGCGTTTAAAATTTTGTTGACTATTACTATGTTGCCTTTAAAAGTAGTACCACTTACCATCCCTCCAACTAGATAGCAGAGCCTATTTCTGTACTTCAGAGCCATCATGGGATATATCAACATTTTTATTTTTGTAAATAAGATAGGAGAGATGACATTTCATCTTTATAATTTCACTTATTTAATTATAGAGAATCTTTTCATATTTGAAAAAAAATCCACTTGCGTTTCTTTTCTGTGGTCTTCTCTCCCAGTTTTCTACTAGGTTGTTAACTGGTTTTTTTTAAAACAAAAATTACTTATATAAGCTTTTTAATTAAGGAAATCAGCAAAGATTCTCAGTGTATTATTTTACTTTTGACTGCTTTTATGTGGTTTTGTTCTGTTGACATTTAAAAATTTTAAGTAGTCAAATTTATAAATATATCAGTTTATGGAGTATGGTTACTATACTGTGTTTAGAAGGGTCTTTGTAATTATTGTGTAATACCTAGGTCTTTTATATAATTTTAAAATTCTCAGTTATATTCTACATTTGCATTTGTATTTTAAAAGTTGTCTTTATTAGTGATTTGCTTTGATTAAAGGCAAAAAGTAAAAAGACAAGAAATAATACATGTTGGCATGGATGCAGAGAAAAGGGAACCTTTGTACACTGTTAGTGGGAATGTAAATTGGTGCAGACAGTCTGGAGTTTCCTCAAAAAATTAAAATTGGAACTATCATATGATCCAGCAATTCCACTTCAGTATTTATCCAAAGAAAATGAAAACACTAACTCAAAAAGACATATGCACCCCATGTTTATTGCAGCATTATTTACAAGAGCTGAGATGTGGAAACAACCTAAGTGTGTCCATCAGTGGATTAGTGGATAAAGAAGATGTGGTATATATACACAAACATTATTTAGCCATTAAAAAAATGCAGTATTGCCATTTGTGACAGCGTGGATGAACCTTAAGGGCATTATGCTAAGTGAAATAAGTCAGATAAAGACAAATACTGTATGAGCTCACCTATATGTTGAATTTTAAGACAAAAAAACCCCAAGAACCCCCAAAATACCAAGCTCATAGATACAGAGAGCAGATTAGTGGTTGCCAGAGGTGGGGGGTGGGGAGTAGGCAGAACGCACGAAGTGAGACAAAAGGTACAGACTTCCAGTTATAAAATAAATAAATCATGGAGATGTATTAATAATACACAGCATGGTGACTATAGTTAATAATACTATGTTGCATATTTGAAAATTGCTAAGAGAAAAAATCTTAAAATTTCTCATCACAAGAAAAAAATTGCAACTATGTATGGTGATGGATGTTAACTAGACTTACTGTGATCATTTCACAATATATACAAATGTTGAATCATTATGTTGTACAGCTGACACCAATATATTGTTGTGTGTCAATTATGCCTCAAAAAAAGGCGCCACAAGTGTTTAAAAAAATACGACTTCAGGTATTCCTAGTTGAGTCTTCTAGGTTAATAAAATTTAAAATTTTTCAGGGATTCGTCATTGTGATACTTTAGGATTACTAAATAATTTTTAATAGTTTTCCTTGCTCATGATTAGGAAATAAGTTATATTTCTGCCTGTGTGAACTCATGAATTGTTAAAGGCACATAAAGTACTTAGTAACAGTATTTTCCAAATAATTTATTTAAAAAGGAGGAACCACAGAGTTTGGACAACTTATCATAAATGGGATAATCAAGGTAAGCCTAGGGTTTGAGGACCATGTGTCATGTATTAGGTATAAAATTGGTGATATTGCTATAATATAAATGTTGGCTGAGACTTTTCATTGTGCCTCTTATATTTTTGGGTCAATTTTACCACCCCTTGTATCTCTTTGAAAAACAATCAGATTTTGAGTTTTCTCTGGGGTCCATTGTATTGGGGTGAAGCTGGACTATGTGCCCATTTTGAATCATTGTTATATGTATAGCCACATTTTTGCCACCTGGTATACCATTGCATTTTTTCCCCCACTGTGAACACTGGTAGACATAAGTAATGTAATTGTTCATTCTATAGGTATAGAATTTCAGTGTATTTCTTTTTATTATAATTTTACTGAAAACATAACATGAATCCTAAATGATCAATATAATTTTTCAAAGCCAACTATTTTAAAACTAAATATCTGATATTATATAACTGGTATCTCTTGAGACTTTTAAATTGGGGCAAAAATTCAGAGAAGCAATGAAAGTTATCATTCACTTATTCTTTCCAGGAGTTTCTTTGAGTTGCTGCTGTTCTTTGGAAGAGATGAGTTTTATGAAGAGCCCTTAAAGGATATTCTTGGATCATTCCAGGTAAAACATTTTGTCTACATTTTGTCTACATTTAAAACAGGCCTTTATTCCCCACCTAAAAATAGTATATTGATTATAAGCTTTTATATTTACTAAGGTGGCAGTGCTTAAGATTCTGTTATGTTGGCAAAAAAGAAAGTTCTTAAAATTAATCTTTAGCTGTACTTCTAAGCAATTCATACAGAGGATTCTAATTCCACATTTGCTAGACTAGAGCCTGCTGCCATCACCCTTATAGATTCCCAAGCGCATCTTGGACATATACTTGCTTTTTATTGCTAAAGGCTTTTGTTCCAAAGCCCCATGTAGAACTCAGCCTGGAAAAAGGACTCTTTTTGCCTAGACTAGAAGCAGGCTGTTTGTCCCATGCCACTTTTTCCTTTGGTTGTCTCCTGATTTTGTCATTTGTTTTCTTAATAGCCTTCCCAAGATAGGAGACAGATTTTTTTTTTTTTTTTTTTTTTTTTGCACATGCTCTATGAGTGAAGAGTAAATCCAGAAGGGAATGACAAAAGATCTAAGACCTCACCTGTAGATAAAAGAACATTTGATGTTTTTACCATTTTGTTGGGAAGCAATACGTAGTACCGTGGCTCACTGATGGGTCCTTGGCAGTCTCATTGCCCTTTTTTGGGGTGGAATAAAGAAAGATGTACTTTGAGCTCCCCCTAGAGGTATAGTTGTTCAGACAACGTATTGCAATCTACCTTGAGGAAGGAAGTCATCAGAGTAACAGAAAGTCATGCAGTGCTTTCTCTCACCTAGAATTTTTATTTCATGTTTATTTAAAGAACTTTTAGACTGAATTAAAACAGATTTTTATGAGTGATCACTCTGGTACATACATAAAATAGGAAAACTATAAGCAAACTTAATTGGCTAAGGTATATCTAAAACTTCTTCACATTCAGAAGCTTACTCTAGAATTGCTTTTCCTTTCCAGTCATCAGTGTCTATTTTTCTACACCATTTTGTCTTCAGTGGCATCAAAAGTGTTGGTGATGCAGCATTTCCTAAAATAATTAATAAAAGAACTCAAAGTCACTGGTACTGGGCTTTTAAAAGCTTAAGCTGGCTTTATAATAAGTTCTGTTTAATCAACTTTTGACTCCTGCTTCAGGGGTAGTGTTAAATTAGATTAATTACCCTATACCCTTCCTATACCATCTGATATCCAAGAGTTAAGAGAGTGCTCTGCTAGTCTCCTGGATTTTATTCTGCGTCACCAATATACCCTTTTGCAAGTTTTCATATTGTCTCTGAATGTCCGTGCATGCTGAATGACAACTACATCATGACCATTACCAGGCTGACATGGATTCAAAGATAGCATTGAATGTAAAACATAATCTGATTTCAGAGTTATAAAAATATGAAAAAATGTATCTTAGAATCAGTGAAATTAGGTACATTATATTGAACTTTCTACTTTATCCATCCTTACATTCAGCAAGTGGTAAAAATACCTGTTCTCATGGAGCCTGCATTCTAATTAGAGTCTATATTCAAGTATTTAAAACTTCTTAATTTTCCATTCCATTTTTCCTTTGACACTTGTGTTCTTGGCAATCTATTCTTGAACTTTTACTTCAGCAAATATTTATTTAGTCCCCATTGTGTGCTAGGCGCTAAGCTCTGGAAAAACCAAAATAAGCAAAAACAAAAGAGCCCCTACTACTGTGCAGTTGAATTCTGGTGTAGAGACACAAAGACAAGAAGTCAAACCTTTGTAAAGTAAGAGTATTTTAGAAAGTGACAGATGACTTTAGTGGGAACTACTGAAGTGTTTTTAGAGTAGATGAGAGACAATACTTGACTTCTGTTTTAAATGTGTGAAATCATAGCATTTGTGAAGGGATATATCCTTTTTCTTTTTTTCTTGTGAACAGGGTTTCCATTCAGTTATCAAAATAATTAATCCCTCAAGGGAGAGTTCATGGTTTTGTATTGTTTTCTATCTCCTACTCAAATTCTAAAGCCCGCCCCTTCTCCTGTTTGTTTTTAATCTCTGCATTTCCACTACTTTTGTTGCTGTTCTTTCTTCCTACTCTGAATTTTCTTGGGCCTCTAACTCCTGCCTCCTTGGAGAGATTTTACCTTCTCTTCCCATCTTAGCTTTATCTGGAGAATAGTCTTCCATTTTCTAACTGAACTGCTGCTGCTGGTGCTTTGCTGCTGGTGCTTCCCAGACATGTGCCCTAAGCGACCCAGGAAAGGCCAACACGTAGTCCATCATGTATACTCTTCTAAAACCTCACATTTGCTAAGTTTTGTGAATTCTCCAGGCTTTTGACTGACCTTTGATAACCCAGTGACAATCTCAATGTCACCTTTTGAATTTTTTAATACTTTCTACTAGTGCAAGCCCTAGTTCCCAAGTGGTACATTTCTATCCATCTTTCATACAGCTTAAGATCATGCTCTTTCTCCTCTACAAGAAGTAGGACAAACACAGTGCTGCTAATACTTTAATGTACATAAAGATCACCTGGGTATCTTGTTAAAGTCCAAGTTATGACTCAGTAGTTCTGGGGTGAGGCCTGAGAGTCTGCATCTCTAACCTGCTCTGAGGTGATGCTGATGGTGCCGTTCCCTGATCACGCTTTGGGTTAGCAAGGGTCTAACATTCTTTGCTGGGTTTGAGTTAATCGCTTATCTGTTCCCCCACCTACTCCCCTCCCATTTTCCAACTGTGAGTATCCCAGCTTGCCACTCTGTCATCTTGGGCAAGTTACATAATTTCTGTGTCAGTTTTATCATTTGTAAAATGAGGATAATGATCGTACTTGCTGTATATAGGTTCATCGGTTTGGCGTGGTTCTTAGAAAAATGATCAGGCTTAAGGCCTAAGGCAGGCCTGTAACCTGTCTGGTGAAATGTGTGAACTCTGAAGTCATACTGTTCGGATTTCTGTTTTTCACAGTGAGATCAAAACCTACCTCTTAAGCTTATTCTGTTCTCCATGAATTTCAGATTTCCTAAACCTTGAGTTGTTCAAGTAGAAATTATTAATTTTTCTTATGCACTGACTATATTTTTCCAATGCTTTATTCCAAGAGGAAACTTCATTCTTAGAGCCAGATGTTCCATATACAGATAGTCCCCAACTTAATGATGGTTCAACTTACAATTTTTCAACTCTACAATGGTGTGAAAGCATACCATTCAGTAGAAACTGTACTTCAAATTTTGATCTTTTCCCAGGCTAGTGATATGCCACATGATACTGTCTCATATGCTGGGCAGCTGCAGCAAGCAGCAGCTCCCCGTAGCTCCCAGTTAGCCATGCCATCACAAGAGTAAACAACCAATACACTTACAACCGTTCTGTACCCAGACAACCATTCTGTTTCGTTTTCAGTATAATCAATAAATTACATGAGATGTTCAACATTTTATTATAAAATAGGCTTTGTGGTAGATGACGTTGCCCAACTGTAATGTAAGTGTTCTGAGCATTTTTAAGGTAGGCGTGGCTAAGCTATGATGTTTGGGAGGTTAGGTGTATTAAATGCATTTTCGACTTATATTTTCAACTTACGGTGGTTTATTGGGACTTAACCCCATTGTAAGTTGAGCAAGATCTATGCTGGCTTCTAAGACCCTTGCTTACTTGGCACTTGGCTTCCAGTAACTTTTCTTTACCTCAACACAAGAAGATGACACATTTCTTATATGATGCCCCTACCTCATTATTATTTTTAATCTGTTCATTGGTGAGCTTTCCATAGGCTCGTGATTGAATTCATACACTCCAAAATCCATTAATTTAATTAAATATTTCAGATTCCTAATGAAATGACAAAAATAATATAAAATTTGGAAAAACTTCCTTGTAAATTCTGTTAACTAGGATGAGGACTTATTAACAGTCAATTAACTGAATGTGATTAAATAGGGAAATGAGAGAGAGCGATAAAAGAAAGACCCTCCAGTGCTATCCAGTAATACGCCACTCCCCCTACCAGCTTGTAACAATAGGGGCTGGAGGAAGTAGCAGGTGGTGGGGCATTTGGTATGTGACCAATCTCATTCTTGTTGGTGCTTCTTCAAAATGCACTAGGTGTGCAGCAGAACCAACAGAACAGGAATCGTGTTATACCTACATTAAGAATGGGATGTATGGCTCTGCATGAGAGCATTCCTTCCACTGAGAGAATGACTGTATGACCCAAACTAAATGCAGCCTGCCCCAATACCCAGAGGTCAGAAAGTTTTGTAAAGTTTTGTCTCCCACTGTAGCTTCCTCATAATTTACTGCCTCATGGGCCATTCATCTAACAAATCAAACTTATAAACTTTTACCTTCTCTGTTTGGGCTTGAAGGATTTGACAGAAACCTGTTTACCCATTAGTAAAAGAGCTCTCTGTTCTAAGTACTCTAGGTAAAGATGAATAAAGAGACTAACACCAGTTACCATCAGTTACATGGTAAGATAAGACAGTTTTTAAAACAAGGATCAGTTATGTTCTTGCTGTGGTTGAGTCTATGGTATCTTCCATGAAACTGGAAGTGAAATTGTAAAGAAGGGACAACCTCAGGAATGTATGGAAGTAAAATATTGTATGGAGATGAAACTACTAAACTAAAAGTGTAGTGAAGGCGATCAACAGCAGATTAGCTCCAGGAAAATCCAAATCAGTGAAGGAAATAATTTTTAAAAATTAATTTTCAATTCATAATTACATACAGCTGTATCTTATTTCAGTTTTCAAGATAAAGAAAGATGCAGGACTCCTGTAGAACAAACAGGATTCTCACAAAGGAAAGAATAAAATCAGGTCTGCAGTGAACTTCTTCATTGTAACAAATGCCAGAATAAATAAATAATGTCTGGAGTTTTTAAAGGGAAAAATATTATTTAATAATACAGCTGCCAGGCCCTATAGTCTATGAGAGAAGGCAACAGAAATAAATAGTCCAAATACTTGGAAAACAAACCAGCTACATCTTTTATCAGGAAAACAAATAAAAGAAGTATGCCAGCTGATTTAGAAGTGATCAAAACAAAGAATTTACACAGAGTTGTTACAGAAAAAAACAGGACTGACCTGAAGAAACAAGTAAAAATTAGCACACTATTGTTAATATCGTTATTATGAAAATCCTATTAATATCAGAAATGATTCCAAGAAAAGAAAATACAAGTTTTAAATAAAAGCACACACACAGTAATCAGGAACTAAAATCTCAGATTATGTTATTGATTGGATGGAGGTAAGGAAGATAGGGAGGAATCAAGTATATTCTTGGGCATCTAAGCTGAAGTAACCACATAGGGTAGTGCTATTCACTAAGTGAGCAGTGATCCTAGCAGGAAGAGGAGGATATAGAAAGAAGATAAGTTCCATTCTAGATGTAAGAGTTTTAAATATCTTTGGAATATCCAAGTACTGATGATGCACAATAATGTTTAGTTTCATGGGTCTATATATGTATCTTCCTAATTTGTTTCTTTTTAATCCAAGAACATGTATAATTTTTATTAATCAAGAGAAAAATAGATGTTATAAAGATTTTTGTTCACTTGTTTAATTTAGGGGAAAAAAAACAGAGACCCTGGAGTAGTCAACAAAATGCCAACCAGTAATTAAAAGCGTTACTGCTAGAGCTCTACAAATGTTTTAATGAGCCTACCTTTATCTCAGAGAAAACTCTATCCCCATCCTTTGGGGTCAGTGTATAAATCACAAAGATCTTTTTTGTTTAGACTAGAAGTTGGCCTTCCTTAAGCTTTTTTTCCTGGGACTTCACCCTATTTTTAAATCTGCTTGATCTTCCTTGGGGGAGTAGAGGAAGGAGATGGGAGGAGGTGAGGTAGGGGACATAAACTTCCAAACAGGAAGAGGCCCAAGGCTATCTTACTGCAATAGCATCTTAAAAGGAGCAAAAAATAGGGGCTTCCCTGGTGGCGCAGTGGTTGAGAGTCTGCCTGCCAATGCAGGGGGCATGGGTTCATGCCCCGGTCTGGGAAGATCCCACATGCTGCGGAGTGGCTGGGCCCGTGAGCCATGGCCGCTGAGCCTGCGCGTCCAGAGCCTGTGCTCCGCAACGGGAGAGGCCACAACAGTGAGAGGCCCGCGTACAGCAAAAAAAAAAAAAAAAGGAGCAAAAAATAATCAGCAGTAAAACAACCAGCTACAATAGATCGTTATGCCCACCCTGTTGCACTGGGGCAAGTGTTGATCTCCCCTGAGAAGTTAGAGTATATATTCATCGTGGTCATAAGACCAGCACATCTCCCAGATTTTATTATTTGTAGCTAATAGGAATAAGTTTAGAACTATTAACATTCCACTGAAACCTTCTCAAAACTGGGATCATGTCCCCTCCTCCCTAGGCTACTTGGAAGAAATTTCCCAAATACTTAATTTGGCGGTTTTGAATACCAAAATTCCTCATCTTGGTATTCAAAACCACCTTTGTATTGCTGGTTAAAAGGTTTTTAAATATAACCATATCAGCTTAAGAACAAGACATAAGTGAGAAGCAGTTTCAAAATTGTGTTCCCATATTTTCTGCTTGAATAGAAGCTCTCCTGTCTCTGCACAACTCCATCTTGACTGCATATGACTTGCCCCACCTAAGTTTTTCCACTGTTACAAAGCACTAATCTATATTCTGTCTGTGGTTTGATAGTCTCTCCAACTACGACATAACTAGATTTGGTGGGCAAAGACTAACTTTCATCCCTTTGTTTCCAACACTTAGTAGTCTAAGTCCCCTAAGGGGGACTGGTATGTCTGCCAGTACAAAGGAAGGATAAATAAGTCCATAGACATTTCCATCTGATGTCTAGCCATTTCTTACTTAAAAAAAAAGTTCTATTTAGAGATGTATTATCCTTGCTGAACTCTTAAAAAATAAGAAACAATGAGGTGTATTGTCTGAAGCTGTTTACTTCATGGTCCATTGGTTACCACTGTGTACAATAAGATGGGGGAGACATCAATAAATGTATTCATGGGATGAAACCATCAAATGTTTACTTGTAGATTATACTTTGACGATGTGTAGGAAAAAAGAGAAACTAAAGTATGTTTAATTGTGAGAAAAGTATAAGAGAAAAGATTTCACTATCTATGAAAGAAACATGTTTGACAAGTGTGCCACATATTTAGCACTGGGAGTAAGAGGGATTGATGTTAAAATTAAAGTTTCAGATTCTGAAATCATTTTGTAAAGATTGTATTCCTTAGATAAATCTTGTGTTGAAATGGGTAAAAGCTTTGATATTTTTCCTCTGGCATTTATCTTGAAATTATTACTCATGGTTAATAATTCTTATATATCACCGCCTCAGAAATGTTTTCACTTTCTCTGTGTTTTTTTTAATAATCTGTTTGAGTAGGAAACACTTTACTTTGGTTCAACTGTTGAAGTTCTACAGTCACTTTGAAGAGATAAAAGACCCAGAATTATTTCAAGCATAAAATATATAATAAATAAACTTGAGATAGTTAAGCTCAAGGGACCAAGAGCAAGCCTCCAAAAGATAGGGCTGTCAACATCAGTAAGTTGCATATCTCAGGAAAGGCGGGTATACCTGGGCATATGGAAGAGCAGTCATCTCAAAAGAGATGAACATTGATAGTTATTCACACCATAGTATCCAATACAAATGAAAATCTTAATATCCTGAGTATCTTGCAATCTGTGTTGTCAGGAGCAGACATATACGTGCCTTTAAAGTCAGTGATAGGACTTAACTTTGAAATTAGTTCTAAAAGCATATCAGGATCACTGAGGCACTCATTATTCACTGAAAGCTGATTCTGTAGAGTGTCTTTAATACATAATAATTAGAATTATCAACATATTAGTGCTTGAAGTAGTTTATATTTTCCCAGATAAAATATTAGCTCATAGAAAATTTAGCTGTAAAGAACTGTAGAGGATATTAAGTCCAATCTAATTTTTTAATAAATGATGAAACCAAAGACCAGAGAGATTCATTAATTCATTCATTCAACAATGTTTACTGACGCTTAAGTAACTTGTTCAATTTGTAGCATAGCCCGTATTGTGACCTGTTCTCTTGACTGACTCCAGTACTCTTTCTGCTGAGTTATATTTTACATTTAGCTCTCTGTGTAGGAAACTGTGCTCAAATAAATCTTGCATATACTTTAATTCTGCTTCAGGGTCTATCTTAGAGGCTAGAACTGTAACAATAGCACTTCTCTGTTGGCCATAATATCTCATTACTTATTTAAAAATATTGATAGTAGGGCACGGTTGTGCTTTTATTAGCATGGCAACCACCAATTAATTTTGAAATTTGATTATACTCTCAGTTGATAGTTTTACTGTATTTATGATTGGCTTCCGCTTCAGAAAAAAACTGATTGCTAATTTAAGTAACATTTACATTGTTACCTAAAATTTTTTAAATATAATAATGCAATCAGGTTTATTACAGGAGACAGTTACTCATATTTAAATATTTGTTTTTTTCAAAAGCCCCAAAAGAGGTATCTTAAATAGTTCACTAAGTACGTGATTCTAGTTATTTTAAAAAATCAAATATGTGTAATTTATGTGCATTAATGCATTTTTATAATTTTAAGACTGAGAGTCACTTTAGAAATTATTTAATCCAATAATCCCTTATTTTATAGATCAGAAAATTAAGCTCCAGTGGAGTTGAGGTTTATAGAAGCAGAAAAAGGGCCTAAATCCTGTTCTCAACCCAGCATTCTTTCCAGTATTCCCTAATCTATTATATGAAATGATGTAACCATGTGCTTGCAATAATGTATATGTCAAAAGAATAGGTTTAAAGAAACGTTTTTATTTATACTACCATCTTAAATGCTTCATGGTCTTAACATTTTAAAGCCTTTTCAAGACCACCTTATCCGGGAGAGGGAAGAAGAAGAAACTTTAGTTTGGTTACCTGAATGATAGCAGATGAAGGCATCAACTAGAGTGCAAATTATAGAAATGGCAAGGAAGAAGCAGATCAGGAGATGTTGAAGAAAACTGCCATGACATTAGGATCAATAGAAGCAGATGAGTTTTATATTTAATTCCAAACACAAACATAAAAACAAATAATACCTAAAACCAAGAATCCCCAGACTTCTGATATAATACTCATCGAGATTTTTTTTTTACGTTTGAGCACATATCCCCAATATATGTATATTTGTTATTTATGTACGTGCACTAATACTATAATACATTATAAAACACAAAAATACATAGTAAAATATTTTAACAGTGTGAGACTTTAATGACATCAGTATGACTGACTGTGCTTTTATTTTTGAAAAATTTTTAACAGTTCACATAGTACTTCAAAGTCTGATTTTTTAAGTTCAGTTTGCTTTGATACTTGGTTTTAATAGTTGTTGTAGGTGAAAAAGATACCTTTGGTAGATCCAAATGGAAAAATTTTTTTTTTCTAAACGTTGATACTCAGTTTTAAATGCCTTCCACCAAATTTATAATTTTTTTAATAAAAAATTTGCAATTTTGCAACTTTTTGCAAATTTGCAATTTTTTGTTGCAATTTGACTGCTGAATTTCTATTGTTTCTGAAATCAATCATTGTTTTCTTGAATAGCAACCATTTTTTAAACAAAATAACTCATTTAAATGCTCCAAATGAAGAATTTTTTTTTTAGAATTTTATTTATTTTTTTTTATACAGCAGGTTCTTATTGAAGGATTGTTTTAAACAGAAAATTCTAGTTTAAGTTTTTTAATGGCATAGATACAAGCATTATAGGTGATACCGATTTTGGGCAACAACAATCACGTAATGATGTAAATACGTCCAAACATCCATTTTAAATGATTTTCTCCTTAAGAACTTTCTTTTACAAAGCAGTAACTTTTTCACTGTATACTATTCTCTTTATATGAGCAAACTCAGAATGTTTATGTTTTCAAAAATATAGGTAAATACTTCTTAGGAACTTATCACAGAAATGAACAGCAAATTTGTGAGAACTGTCTTTTTGTAAATGAAAACTGCATAACATCTTTGAATTTTACCACTTTTAAAGTGCTTTGCCATAAGATAATCGATGAAAATATAATAATAAAAGATATCATGAGCATTCTCATTTCAAAGTATTATAAAGATTTTACTGTATTTTAAGGCTTTGTTTTTATAAATTAACCACATTGAATACCTTTTGTATTTTTGCTTTGATTTACTGCAGTAGCTTGCTTATGAATGAATTTGACATGTGGTATTTTATACTTTTCTTCTGGAATCTGCATTTCATTCAAAATAAGACAGATATTCCATAGTGCTTCTACTTACACAGATTTCTATAAATTCCTATTTTGATTTAAAAAGTTATTTATTATTGCAAATACGTCTTCTCTGATATACCTTTCCTTTTCTGACTGTTTGAAGAAGCTTTTAACTACCTAGGAAGTAAGATGGCAACACCTAATTAGTAATGCAAGGCCTTCCTCCTATATTATGAGTACCAGAAGAGTGGAGTGGTACAGATTTTCAGTACTGCAGGAGAAAGAATTATTATGGATTGAGGTGGCTAGTGGAGGCTTCTCTGTGGAAAAATAGTTAAGAAAGGATTTAGATAGGTTCACCAAAAGTTGTAAGAGAAAGAGAATGATACGAGAAAAGGCATAGGCAAGAAAGGACAAGATAAGTTTGGGAGACATGGAAGAGACCAGGATGGAGAAAAGGAGTCATGATGTGCAATAATAGGTGAGTGAGTAGGTACGTAAATCCAGAGGTCCTTAAATATGAAGTCGGGGCATTAAGAACCTTTATCCTATGATAAGCGAAAGGGTTAAGATCAAGTTTGTGTGATGTCCAGAACACTGACCTGCAGCTTCACAGACATGTTGTGGTGGCCAACTCTAAAGTGGCAGCAGGTGCAGGGAAGAAACATCTTCTGGAACTAAATGGATTCTAAAAGAAGAGTGAGGTAGTTATGTTTTCTCTCTGCCTTTGGCAAAAACACAAGATTGAATGTAAGTTTCTGAGGAAATTGTATTTAGCACAGTGCAGTGGGTAAATAAAGGATGAGGTTAATACACAGGTCCAAATTTAATTAAGTAAACATTCTAAAAAAACACAATATGAATATACTCTAGAAAAGATAAGTTGTAAATTCTGTAGTGATTTAAGTGTTTCCTTTTCACTTGGGAGGCTTTTAAATTGAATATCATCCAAAAAAGCCACCATACTTATTTAAGGAAAAATAAGCCAGAAGATACTTAGAAACTTTTCTTTCATCCTGTGTCTTTTTAAGTAGACAAAAGTGAAATCTTTCTTTCATCTCTATTTCCTATCCAGAGTTATTTCCCCATAGACGTGGCCTCCAAAATATGGTGCACTTAACGAGTGCACGCACACAAAAAACAAAACTTTCATTTATAATTTTTATATTAGAAAGATGAATTTAAGCTAATTTACTAATCTTTAATAGAAGGATTGGTAGGAGTACAGGTATATAATTTACAGTATAAACATTTATGAAAGTGCACTCCAAATGTAGGAGGGATTGGGTTTGCCAAAAAGTTCATTCAGTTTTTTCTGTAAGATGGCTCTAGTAGCTAGTAGTGCTTAGTTGTCTTTAACTTCATTTGGAACAATTTTGTTAGATTGTATTCTGACAGCTCTCATATCATCGTGTGTTAAAAAAAAAAAACTTATCAAAATTGGTGAATTTCTGTATAGCCATTTTAATATTGAAGATGGAAGAAAAAAGCAACATTTTTGGCATATTATGCTTTATTATTTCAAGAGAGGTAAAAATGCAACTGAAACGTGAAAAAAAATTTGTGCAGTATATGGAGAAGGTGCTGTGACTGATCAAATGTGTCAAAAGTAGTTTGTGAAGTTTTGTGCTGGCAGTTTCTCGTTGGATGATGCTCCGTGGTCAGGTAGGCCAGTTGAAGTTGATAGCGATCAAATTGAGACATTAATTGAAAACAATCAACGTTATACCACGTGGGAGATAGCCGACATACTCAAAATATCCAAATCAAGTGTTGAAGATCATTTGCACCAGCTTGGTTATGTTCATCGCTTTGATGTTTGGGTTCCACATAAGTTAAGCAAAAAAACCCTTCTTGACCGTATTTCAACATACAATTCTCTACTTAAACGTAATTAAAATGTTCTGTTTTTAAAACAAATTGTGACGGGCGATGAAAAGTGGATACTATACAATAATGTGGAACGGAAGAGATTGTGGGGCAAGTGAAATGAACCAGCACCAACCAAACCAAAGGCCGGTCTTCATCCAAAGAAGGTGATGTTGTGTATATGGTGGGATTGGAAGGGAGTCTTCTATTATGAGCTCCTTCTGGAAAACCAAACGATTAATTCCAACAAGTACTGCTACCAGTTAGACCAACTGAAAGCAGCACTCGACAGAAAGCATCCAGAAAGTCAACAGAAACACATAATCTTCCATCAGGTTAATGCAAGACTGCATGTTTCTTTGATGACCAGGCAAAAACTGTTACAGTGGCTGGGAAGTTCTGATTCATCCGATGTATTCACCAGGCATTGCACCTTCGGATTTCCATTTATTTCGGTCTTTACAAAATTCTCTTAATGGAAAAAATTTCAATTCCATGGAAGACTATAAAAGGCACCTGGAACAGTTCTTTGCTCAAAAAGATAAAAAGTTTTGGCAAGATGGAATTATGAAGTTGCCTGAAAAATGGCAGAAGGTAGTGGAACAAAATGGTAAATAAAGTTCTTGGTGAAAATGAAAAATTTGTCTTATTTTTACTTTAAAACCGAAGGAACTTTTTGGCCAACCCAATACAATCAAAAAGTATGCCAGAGTTGACTGTGGGGTAGGGATTGTTAAATATACAGATTATCAGGGTTTTCTCCTAGAAACCTTGATTCAGTAGGTTTGAATTGAGGTCTGGGAATCATTTTTTAACAGGACCTCCAAGTGTTTCTTATTTTCAGCCAAGTTTAAGAAATTAGCAATAGACCTATTTCACCATATCTTGACTTTAGGCCCAAGTCCAGTTCTGGGTCCCACAGCACTAATGGCTGTATGATTGGTGCCTCACCTATCCTAACACAGCTAGAAAGAAAGATTGTCCAAGAGCTCAGCAGCAGAGCTAAAGCCTAATCAGTGATTCATGGGCTGGCATCCAGCTCACCTTATTTCTTATGCTTTGCCTGGACCAAAAGCCAGCTTACGGTAGTTTAATTTGTATGGGCAGCAATATGTATGTCTAGAGTAATTTAGGAGTTTGTTTACCTTGAGGTTTGAAATCGATGATTATTTTTAACCATGAAGTCATTGCCACAGATCATTACTATGTTCCATGTGTTAAAAAATCATGGCTGATCAATAACTTTATACCATATTTTTATGAGTGCTATAATATGCTGACACATGGAAATGTAGAAATTAATTTTATGCTAAGGCAGTTGGGTGTCCTAAAATGAAATATTTATTCAGAATCTTAAAAAATAGAAAAAAAAAATCTAACATTAAGTACTTATGCATTGTCCTAAGCACTTTTCAATACTGTGTATTATTTAATCCTCACAACAATCCTATGAAGTAGGTGTTTTTAGTATCCGTTTTATAGAGGAGTTAACTGAAGGAGCAGAGAGGTTAAGTAACTTGCCCATTTGGTTATAGGGTTTTTGTTTGCTTGCTTGCTCATTTTAATTTGGGAATTCCCTAAGTAACTTTTAGAAGATACTTACTTTCATGTTTTGACTTAATGATCCTTTGGCTTCTTTGAATGATTCTTCATCTTGAAACTTGATTCCTTCTACTGCCTTGTTCTCTTATAAAACAAAACCTCTTTCATGTATTTTAACAATGAATGAAAAGTGGCATATAGATATCACTTTGGAAAGTTGAAATGATGAAAGAGCATGACAATTTAATAAAAGCACAGTGTTCACTGCCACTTTGAATATGTAGCCTGATGATTCATCTGATAAATAAAATTTGTAAATATATATGGTTTTATCCTGAAGCTTCGCTTTATAACTGTTACTAAGTTTTTCATGTCTGAGGGATTTTTTTAGCACAGAAAGAAATTCTGACAGTTGCTTGTATTTTAATTGATGTGCAGTTTATTCCAGTTTTTAGCATTGCCAATTTCAATATCTAGTTTTTTCTTAAGGCCTTAAGCTAAATTTATGCATTAAAAAATAAATCTATCCATACCTTCACTAGGCCTTCAGTTAATCTTTTTAAATTATCAAATTAAATTCCATGAAACATTTAAAAAAATACCTAACAAAGTATATAATGAATCAAAGCATCATAATCAAATGATTAAATCTTGTAAATCTAAGTCTAATAAATTTATAAATTCAGTAAACCAAGTTCTCCTAAATATTAAACATTGTTCACAAACTTGTTACATATTTCGTATTTTAATCACAAGTCTGAGATACCAGATTCTCTAAAAACATTTCAAATATCTTTTTTAAAAAAGTCCTCCAAAATGCATAGACAAATTATCAGTTAATGCCCAACTTATTAATAGTATCTTTATCTTAAGCCTAATGCAAAGTCTTCATATTATAGCCTGGATTCATTCCTTCAGCCTGTCATTTCTCATCCCAAGACTATAAATCTACTTACACAACAAAGTGGAATAGAATTTCCATCTTCCAGCCTTCTGCTACACCTAAGATTCTACATTTGGGATCAGTGACAGAGACCTGTACCTACCTGCCAACCAGAATCTGCATTGGACAGGGACCTCTCTATTACCTTCTTATTGTTAGGCCTGCCATTGTTAACAGAGACTTTATGAACTCTCACATAACTGAACGTACACGTTTTACATTTTTGCAACCTGGTTCTTTTCCTAGGAATGATGCATCCTGTAAGTTTTTCCATTAGGTTTTGCAGCCTGGTTCTTTTCCTAGAAATGATGCATCCCATATGTTTTTCCCTTAGGTTACACTTCATCCCTGTTATAATGGGATTTTCTAAGTCCAATTATGTACAAACTGTGTAACCTTTGGCATTAAAGCCTATTTGTGTACTAATGGGGTTTTGACACCCTAATTAGGTTACTAAAGCAACCCTTTCTCTTCTGTAGTTTAACAGCTGCCTCACTGACCATCAGTCATTTTATTGACAATGATGATCAAGTTTAGTTTTTAACCCCTTTAAATTCACAAAGCCAAAATGATTTTTCTCTCCTAGGAATGCCAGAATCACCTCCGCAGATATGGAAATGTGAATCTGGAACTGGTGACTCGAATCATTAGAGATGGTGGCCCATGGGAAGATCCAGTGTTGCAAGCTGTTCTAAAAGCCCAGCCAGCATCTCAGGAGATAGGTACTTCAGGAGACTCAAACTCTAAACCAACATTTGTGAGAAGCAAATACAATTTCATTTTCTAACTAGAGCAGTAATAGTGATTTTTCTTTATTTTATAATACTGAATAAGAGTAATGTATTTTCACATGAAGTGTGTCTAATTTGTTACATTAACCCAGCCCAAGAGTGACTTGACATAAGATTAGGTACAATTATTTCTAGTAATTTCCTATTAAAATGGGAATTCAGAGTGTTAACATATTTAGTATCCCCATGCTTTTTACAGAGTTTGTTTTCACTTCAGTTATGTTTTTTAAAATCTATTTAAGTAGGAACACCCTTTAAAACAAACAAACAAACAAACAAACAAAAAAACACCCTCCTTAAGCACATGGAATCTCCCTTATACAGGAAACTCTGTGAAGGATGGAACTCCTTCAGCTTTTGTTTTGATGTACACTACCATATATCCTACACCTAGCCAGTGCTCAGTATAAATATTTGTTTACTGAATGAATGACCACATGATGAATGCATAACTGAATGAGTGACTAATAAGTAAATTTCGATTCCAAATACTCTAAAGCAGTATTTCCCAAACTTCATTCATTAACAGAAGTTAAGTTTTGTTTCATCCCCTTACCACCTGCATACCTTTTGGACATCACTTCCTCTCCAACCTAGATACACAGTGGTTCCTGTGAGCCAAAATCTGCTTTTGAAGGCAGGAAGCTCTGTCAACTATTTCTAGTTAATTCTTTTTAAAAAAACATTTGCCATATTATTCCTGAGCCCCAGAACATTTGGGTCACCAAAACATAGAATGTAAGCTCAGCAGTAGTGAATAAGCACAAAAGTGTGGACACATTTGAGAGCATGGAGAGAGCCTATGGAGTGCAATTATAACATGGCCAAAGGGAAAGACAAGACCTGCCAGCTGGAACCATTCAGATATTGGTCTGGTGAGAAGACGTTTCACACCACCAATTGCCTGTGCAGGTTAGGATCTTTCCATTTGTCCCAGGTAAAGGAGTGGGGTGGGTTGTGATTAGAACTGAATGGAGAAGGGGCTATGATTCTAGGGCTTAAGAGCAAGCTGACCCCAGATACAAGTGTAGAGGACTAGAAGAGATGTTAGAGAAGATGAAAAAAGAGATAAGACCAGGAGAAGCAGTGGTGGAATGAGATGGGAGGTAGGACAAGACTAGAAGGAAAGAGCTAAGGTATATGTGACAATGGTGTGGTATAAATATAAAGGATACAAAGGAGAGTAGCACTTGATGTGAGGGTCTTGGAAAGGAATAAAAAGAAAAGAAAAGAACTGAAGAGGGAGGCAGTAGTTAGATCAGAGGAGGAAGAGTCGGCTCATTGAGGAAAAGTATGAACCATCAAATATAGGGAAGGCAAGGGTGACAGCCTTGAAGGAATCTCTGAGGAAACTGGAGAATGTGGCCAGAGGAGACAGGAGCTAGGCAAAGACAGAATCATAGGGAATGAGAACAGGGGAGGAGAGTTTGGGGTTTTAGGGTAGCTTTTAGGCTCCTTTCAGTAGGAGCTAGAACAAACCTGTTGCTTGTTGGTGTGAGGGCTGATGGCCTCAATATATACAATTTATAATATGTATATAGTCCTTTCATATATATTCCTTTTATACTTACACTAGCATACCTCACTTTGGGAAAAGCTGCTCTAGAACCTCATTAATGTAGATGACTGTACTCTAGTTGGTGATCATCAGGGTAAAGATCAGTCTGAAGTTTATCTTTGCATCAACTATACAAAATCAGTGTCTGCTTAGCTTATAGTGTAAACAGAATTGCAAGGCAAATGTTGAAGCCCAAATAAAACATTATTCATAGGCATTTCAGAAACTACTGATTAAACATATATAACTAATTAAAAGATTTTTGGATTTGAAATCATGAAATATGGGTTCCAGTTCCTGCTCTGCCACTTATTTAATTAATTCTTTGTCCTTGGGCAAGTCATTTGACCTCTCTGAGACTCAGTTTTGTGATCTGTAAAACAAGTATTAATATTATACCTGTCATGAGGTTGTTGTTAGGTCTAAATGAACTTTTATAGATAAAGGCTTTTATATATTTTAAAATTGTGTAAAAGCAAGTATTAATTAGTAATTATCCTTAGTGACACATGGGCATACATTAATAAGCAGTCCTGTTTGGCACTACTTGTAACTTAATTTTTTTGTTTGAAAGTAATAAAATATATTTCTTTTATGATTGAACTTTTTCATTAATTCAGATTACATTTCTCTATAATTAATCTGAATTAATATGGTTTAATGACAAATTACAATTTAGCCTTTTAATCTTATAGGAATGAAAATACTGGTCAGTAAGAAGATAAAGTATGTAATCTTAGACTAGAAAGAAATTTGAAACATATTTTAACATTAGTGAACACAAAAAAAGAATATTTCTTTTTTTGTTTTGTTTCTTAAATTTTGCTTACTTTTTAGACTGAGAAAGAATCAGCAAATATTTCTTGGACACAGTTTTGGTGTCTCTTACTTCCATTTTTCCAATCATTTAACTGAACATTCCTTTCACAAATAAACTCCTAATAAGAAAAATACTATTTAATTAAATAGTTGATTTAATTAGATACCACATGTTAGCGCTAAGGTGTCAAAGAACAAAGTTTGAGACAGTCTTTTCATGAGAGTAATAAGAGTCTGTTTTCTTTTTAATATAGTGAACAAATATTTAAGTTCTGAAAATCCACTATTCTTTGAACTACGTGCCAGATATCTAATTGCTTGTGAACGCATACCTGAAGCAATGGCTCTCATTAAATGTTGTATAAATCACCCAGAAATCAGTAAAGACTTGTACTTCCATCAAGCACTCTTCACATGTCTGTTTATGTCACCTGTAGAAGATCACCTATTCCGGGAGGTATTGTTTGAGATTATGTTTGCCTATTACCATTTTAACCTTACCAAAAAAAAAAAAAAAAAAAAGTAGCCCATTCTTGTTAAATTCCTTTTACAGTAATATCAAAGGTTTTAAAATTACATTATCTAGATGTTCCCTTTGGCACCATTCTTTAAGCTCATATTGAATTAGAGTCTGATATTAACAAATGATGAAATTAAAATTTTTGTTGATAAGCATTATTCATGTTGAGTGAGCTTCTGGTGTGACAGAGGTTAAATAAAAACCGAGAAGCATTATGATTTTGCATTTTAAATAAAATCGTAAGAAATTAAATGCATATGTTTGTTATTTTGGTTTTTTTTTTTAAGATGAAAGAACCTTTTTCGAATATGGACCCTACATACCGACAAGCTGTGGACATTGAGATTAAAAGTAGTCATTGTAAACTGTAGGTTCTATATAGTGAAACTATGAAAACATGAAAATATCTCTGTACAATTCATCATTGTCTTTGTAGAAGAAAACTAGAAATCTAATTTCTTCTGAATGCTTAATTTAAACATTTATTACACCTATCTTTCTAGATATTTTTAATGATACAAACTGGTTTTCCTTTTTCTCTTATAGCATTTACTGAAAACTGATTGTAAGAGTGGAATTGATATCATCTGTAACACTGAAAAAGAAGGCAAGACTATGTTAGCCTTGCAACTCTGTGAATCCTTTCTTATTCCACAGCTCCAGAATGGGGATATGTACTGTATCTGGTAAGTGTTCCTAATATAGAAATTGAAATGGTGAGATGGGGTACAGAAGGAGAATTGGTTAGCAGAATTTGCACTTTATATATTTTTTTAAAGTTATGTGAAAATGTTAAGCCACTTTTTCCCCCACATTTATTGTGCAAAAAACGATAGGTTGTAAGACCTATCGTAAGGATTAAAAAAGAAAATGATCATGTACCAGTAATTGATAGTGTTGATATTTAAGGAATGTGTTACAATAAAATAGTTATGTTTTAAATTAAATTTAGAGTGTTATTTTTAAATTTTTTTAAGAGTTCATTTTTCGGAGCAGTTTTAAGTTTTACAACAAAATTGAGAGGGAGGTACAGGCATTCCCTATATATTCCCTGCCCCCACAAAGGCATTTCCTCCCCCATTATCAAGATCACTCACCAAATGGTACATTTTTTACTAAGAATGAACCTACATTGACACAATTACCCAGAGTCCACAGTTTACCTTTAGGGTTCACTCTTGGTGTTAATTTTCTATGGGTTTGGACAAATATATAGTGACATATATCCATCACTATAATATCATACAGAGTATGCCCTAAAAATCCTCTGTGCTCTGCCTATTCATCTCTCCGTCCCACCCCTGCCACCACCTCTGGAAACAACTGATTTTTTTTTTTTTTTTTTTTTTTTTTACTATCTCCATAGTTCTGCCTTTTCCAAAATATCATATAGTTGGAATCATACAGCATGTAGCCTTTTCAGATTGGCCTTTTTCACTTAGTAATATGCATTTAAGGTTCCTCTGCGTCTTTTCATAGCTTGATAGCTCATTTCTTTTTAGTGCTGAATAATATTCCATTGCCTGGATGTACCACAGTTTATTTATCCATCATCTACTAAAGGACATCTTGGTTGCCTCCAAGATTTGGCAGTTATGAATAAAGCTGCTATAAACATCTGTGTGCAGGTTTATGTGTGGACATAAATTTTCACCTCCTTTGGGTAAATACCAAGGAGCACGATTGCTGGAACGTATGGTAAGAGTATGTTTAGTTTTGTAAGAACCTGCCAAACTGTCTTCCAGAGTGGCTGTACCATTTTTCATTTCCACCAGCAGTGTTTGAGATTTCCTGTTGCTCCACATCCTCACCAGCATTTGTTATTCGTGTCCCAGATTTTGGCCATTCTAATAGGTGTGTAGTGGTATCTCATTTTAATTTGCATTCCCCTGATGACATATGATGTGGAGCATCTTTTCATATGCTTATTTGCTATCTGTATATCTTCTTTGGTGAGGTGTCTGTTAAGGTCTTTGGCCCATTTTTTAATTGGGTTGTTTGTTTTCTTATTGTCGAGTTTTAAGAGTTCTTTGTATATTATGGATAACAGTCCTTTATTGGATGAGTCTTTTACAAATATTTTCTCCCAGTCTGCGGCTTGTCTTTTAATTCTCTTGATATTGTCTTTCACAGAGAAGTTTTCAATCTTAATGAAGTCCAGCTTATCAATTATTTCTTTCATGGATCATGTCTTTGGTGTTATATCTAAAAAGGCATCAACATACGCAAGGTCATCTAGGTATTCTCCTATGTTATCTTCTAGGAGTTTTGTAGTTCTGTGTTTTCTGTTTAGATCATGATCCATTTTTAGTTAATTTTTGTGAAGGGTGTAAGGTCTGTGTTTAGACTCTTTTTTTTTTTTAATGTGGATGTCTAGTTGTTCTAGCACCATTTCTTGAAAAGACTATCTTTGCTCCATTGTATTGCCTTTGCTCCTTTGTCAAAGAACAGTTGACTATATTTATGTGGGTCTATTTCTAGCTCTCTGTTCTCTTCCATTGATCTATGTGTCTCTTCTTTCATCAGTACAACTCTGTCTTCATTATGTTAGTTTATATTAAGTCCTGAAGTCGGGTAGTATCATTCCTCCAAATTTGTTCTTCTTCAGTATTGTATTAGCTATTCTGGGTCTTTTGTCTCTCCACATAAACAGTTTGTCCATATCCATAAAATAACCTGCTGGGATTTAGATTGGGATTGAATCTGTAGATTAAGTTGAGAAAAACTAATAACTTGACAATATTGAGCCCTCCTGTCCATGAACATGGAATATATCTCCATTTATTTAGTCCTTTGATTTCATTCATCAGAGTTTTGTAGTTTTCCTCATGTAGATCTTATACATATTTTGCTAGATTTTTTCCTCATGTAGATCTTATACATATTTTGCTAGACTTATACCTAAGTAACTCATTTTGGGGACACTAATATAAATGGTATTGTGTGACTATTAGTTATTGTAAGCATTTTTAAAACCAGTTAAAAATTATTAGCAGAAAAAAAATTATTAGAATATTATGAAGCATCAAATTTATCTAGCAATCATGTAATTTAGAATGTGGTTTGAGAGTATTTTTAGTACCAACCCTTAAGTGCTATTAGATGAAATCATGAATAATAATTAGAAAAGATTCTAATAACTTCTGCCTCCCCTACCCCAGTACACACACACACACACACACACACACAAAAGAAAAAAACCCTACCACTTTGACATGTCATTAATTCTTAAGAGAAAACTAGGTTTCATGTGCCTAACATCATAATATGAAATGATATGGGCTAGAAACATTTTTTAATAAATGCTTTCAAATTTTAAGTTCTTAGATACTTAAAACAATAGCTTGAAGGGGTTTAGAGATAAACTTATTTAATATATTATAGATTTTATAGATTAAAATCTTCAGATTCAGAGATAGAGTCAAATAGCTAATTAATAGAACTGGGTCTAGAAACTAGTGGATTTTGTCTTCTATGGGACTGTACTCTTAGAATATACAAATTTTTATTCAGAAGTTTACCATGTAAATTGAAATTACAAATAGAGTGGAGGATCAGGAGACAATGGTAAGACATACACTTCTAAATAGTTTTCAAAGTATTATCATTTCTTGATATGCAGTTATTTTGAAACAGGATATAGTCATTACTATTATAGTATATCTTTTCCTATGGTGATAGGAATGTTCTCTACCCTTGGCTATATTAAACTATTTAAACAGAATATCCATTGTTTTCATTTTAACACACTCATAAGTAAACTGGAATCAAGTATAAACAAACCAAAAAGGACCAGGAAAACATTTTATTTTCTTCTTCTCTTGGCTGACCAATTTCTACTCTTTAGGGAAGAACTTTAAAAATAGAACAGTGCCTATCTTTCCTGCTCCTGGCCACAGTCACCTTCTAAGAATAGAAGCTGGGTGTGTGACTCCCAGCTGCCTAACTGAAAAGGAATCTTTAGCCTGCTTCTTTGTCCTTCCTTCTGAGTAGGCTGAGTTCTGATCGCCTGCCCTCTTATTTCTTCTACCTCTCTCCTTTATATTTCTGAGTGCTGGGGTCCGAAAAAAGTTGATTTTCATGGTAACTTCAAGAGCAGGATTCTTTCCAGCTTATAAGGTCTGTGTTGTCTGTTTCATCTTGGTCTTCAGGTTACTCTTCATCTCCCCTCTCTGAGGACAAAACCTGATCACAGTCCAGTTTTGCTCTGTCTCAAGCCAATGAAGCAAGCTACTAATCCAGTTCTCTCACCATCGATAATAAGAATATTATAATAATAGCAGCTGCTTATATTTGCTGAGTGCTTCCATTAGTCTATGCTTTATATATGCATTATCTCATTTACTCCAGCAATCTTATGGGGTAGATAATATGCCCAAACCATTCAACTAGTAAATAATGATTCAAACCCAGGCAGTCTCTGCTACTAAACATTACTTACTATAAAATGGGTATAGTATGAAAAAAAATCTATGTGGTAAGGGTGGCTATAGACCTTGTTATAGTCTCTCTGCAACTAGATAACTTGGAGGTTATATTAGCAGTTAGCTACCTGGGAAATGTGTTTGTACACCAAATCAGTGCTGTGTTGTTTCTTTTTTAAGGACCCTTTTTTGGAAAGGAAAACATAAGCTTCATTAAACTTTCCCTTTCATCTTCACAAAGAATACTATCTGAGCAATTTATTAAACATCAGTATATACCAGACATTTCACCTAGGGGTTTTCACTTATCTCTCTTAATTCTTCTTATGTATAAGAAAACTGTGGATAAAAGAGATAAAAGCCACACAGCTAGTAACAAAATGGAGTTGGAATTTATACTAGTCAGTTTCCAAGTGATAACATCCTATGTCTAACTAGTTCAGGGAGAAGGTAGTATTTATTGAATGTATACTGGGGTATGACGTGAGCCACAAAAAGGGCAGGGTTATAGGTGATCCTCAAAGATAATTGCTAACAGGGACGTTGAGATTGCTGGGGTTTTTTAGAAGTATCTCTGTTCTGCCATTTGGCTTCAGTCTTTCCTGTTGCAGACCAGAAGAATGCCAACAGTCCCCAGGCTTCATAGTTTAGAGCTGAAAACATTCCAGGGATTCTGACTTAATTGGGGTCAGTTTCCCATTCCTGAATTAATATTTTAAGGAGAGTGAGGAGGGTCACTTAGGAGGCACGGCCACTGAGGTTCCAGCCCTGTGTATTCGGGCTATTCTTAGAAAATGGTGGTTCACTGTGAACTGGGGAGTACCATCTCAGTTGGCATGTAATGCCCTATTGAAATGTAGGTCTCTTATTCCCAATCTCCTGTTCTTCTTCACTACCTCCACTATATAATGTGTCATTGAGAAGATTTACAATGTATTAATAGTTGGGGAAACAGGACTTATAAACAAGGAAGTATATGAAAGGCATTAAACCAGTAAGAGAGATAAGATCTGTTCTGAAGTAGTTATCACTTTAAGTTTGGGGTATTCATGAAAATTTTCATGAAGAAGAGGCACTTGATATGGACTCTGAAAGATAAGCTTATCTTAGAAATAAGTATTTTCCAAGTAGAGCAATCAGCACAACAAAAAGTGAGAATAAATGAAGCACATTAACTGACACTGAGGAAACCAACTTAGGAGAATGCCCAGGATTCAAATCCTGATCCTTTTGACACCAAAGCCCATGTTTCTGTTGCTTTTAACACAAGGCATATTGAACAAGTACTAAATGAAATAATCTGGGAGGCTGGAAGCAGATCAGTTTAGCAACCCCTATAGAAGTACATATGGAAAATTAAAGGGCCTAACGTGGTAGCATTGAGAAAGAATGATATAACTGTGGGCAAAAATATAATAAAAATATAAAGACTATGAAAAACAAGCAGGTTAGAACCAGACAGGTTAGAGAAATGTTTAGTGTCATTGGTCTAGGAAAAGGTAATCAATTTTGCAGGAATTTGATTTGTTCTAAATGGATTAAAGTGATAGAAACCAATCTAAGTTGAAATATCCAGTTACGGAAAGTGGGAAAGAAGTCAGAGCTAGAGATTTGGGAACATGGTGTGAAACCTGGTGAGCTTTCCAAAGGAATATGTGTGCCAAAAAAAAGTGAGTGGTGGACGAAAGCTTAGGAACACCCACACAGCTTGTGTGAAATAGAAGAGGAATTTTGGTTTTACTTTTTGTGTTGCTTGCCATCATTTTTTGTTTTGTGTTCTGTGTTGTCTCTCTAAATAGAGTATGCATACCTTCATGATAGTAGTCAAGGTGTCCTTAGATTTAATAGCTGTATGTGCTGGGTTCAAAGTACATTCTCAGTATATCACTTTTTTTTTTAACATTTTCATCAATTATTTTAATACGTTTTAGATTATGATGTTTTATGTAACTTTTATGACACTTTTCAAGGAATTCTAATTTGCTAAAATGTGATATCCAAATGTAACAATTATATCTTATGATTTCCTTTGCCTCAAAACCCACTGCTCCTACCTTGTTCATCTAATAACCTTGGCCATATTTTAGAAAAGAATCTACCTGTGAAATACTTTAAATGGTCCATAGCTTGTTTAAAATACTACATCTTAATGGAAGAGTAGATGATATAAAACAAAATTTCAGAATCAGTACTATAATATACTTACACTTTTAATCTGTAGTACTTTTGGTATCTTAATAGATTGAAAAGTATGAACGATTCTTTGCAGAAATTCTACAACATTGATTTCTAAATTTGCAAGTGGGTATTAATTAAAGGTCAAAGTTAAATTTTTTAAGCAATATCATTAATATTGGTATACTGAGATTAGAATTTGTTTTGATCAAATACTAGAGATGCCTTAGGTTTGTTGGCATATAATTAGAATGCATTGCATATAGCAAATTGCAATTTCTAATCTCACCTTTTCTCCTAGCTTCTATTAGTCCCAAATAGGTAGTGGAAGTAGCCTGGAAGTTAACTTAATATCCATTTACACCCACTTTGTATACATCCCAGCCAGGGCACTACAGAATCAGGGAAAGACAGCTAATGTCTGTATTTGAATAAACTGTATCTTTGATATTTCTCTTTTTTTCTCATTTACAGGGAGTTGATTTTCATATGGAGTAAACTTCAGCTAAAGTCTAATCCTTCAAAACAAGTTTTTGTAGATCAATGCTACCAGCTTTTAAGAACAGCAACTAATGTGAGAGTCATATTTCCTTTCATGAAAATCATTAAAGATGAGGTAAATAGTATATATTTATCCCTTCATTTTAAATTAAATTTAAATGACAGTTCACTGAAACTTGAATCTCTTGTGGTAAAATGTATTTGATCATGTAATTGAAGAAAAGGAGGATTTTAAGGCATTCTCCATATATTATATCCTCCCCTCCCCCCACCTCAAACTCCCAACATGGTACAAAAAGTATGCATAAATGAAAATAACTGAAAAAAGAAAAAAAATTTAGTGTTACATAAAGTTTAGTATGGGAACTGCTTCCATAAGAAGCTATTATCTCTTTTCTTATAATTAAATAAGCCTGGCACTTTTAACATTATTCTAAGTCCTGTATGTAGAATCTTAACTAATTTGCAAATGAACTTTCTGTAACTATAGCTAATACCTGTTCACCATCATAGAGAAATAGTTCATAGTTTTACGTTTGGTGTTTAGGTAAAAAGGAATAATGAATTCTGAGACATTTTTGAAACCTAAGGACAAATTTTTAAAGTGTTTATTTAAAATAATAGTAAAAACCCATTACCTATTTTTAAAAATAGTTCTGAAGCAAGTTTTTCATGGGCCACTGGCAAGTGAGTAAAATTCTACATATGGTTCTTACATAGACATGAAAGTAGATCCTACAGATCCTTTTACTTTTTCTCCTCAAGTATTAACAGAACTTTGAGTACAAAGATAGGAAAGATAAAGCTACCTTACATTTTAGGTAGCTCCATTTAACTGAATCTTTATGTGGGTTACTTTTAAATATATAAGGAGGCATCCATTAAATAATA
This sequence comes from Delphinus delphis, assembly GCF_949987515.2. Lineage (NCBI taxonomy): Eukaryota > Metazoa > Chordata > Mammalia > Artiodactyla > Delphinidae > Delphinus > Delphinus delphis. Next base: position 40,549,643 of record NC_082686.1, read on the forward strand.
TATTTTAATTTTTTTACATATTTATGCATTTATTACATTCATTATCACATCACTCATTAGATGTATGACCATGTAGTGATCATATTCCCGTGATAAAAAGCACTATATCAGAGGGTTTGGTTTTGTTTTATTTCCTATTTATTTTGCTAACTGCATTAATAGCTTCATTATTAAAGAGTAAAATGTCATTTAAATGCATTGTCAAAGTTAACGTCTCTCCCCACCAAAAAAACAAAGAAAAAACAAACTATGCTATAGAATACTTCTTAATATTTGAAGTACATCAGAATTACCTGTAAAACTTTCTAAAAAATATTTATCTATCTCTGTTTTTTTAACATATGATTCTCATTTGTACCAAAAATCGAGAGACTTTGTTATAGAAAATTTACAATATAGGTGAAGTTCAGCCAATTATCATAGAGCTTTCTCGTTTTCACATGTGTGGTCAACCTAAGAATACATGATAAGGGGAAAAATTCAAAGATGAAATAAATATTTAAAATGTGCTTAATTTCTTATACAGTCTATTAAAAACATTTTTATCTGATGGAATAGATCATTCACACGCCTCAGTGCTAAGAGGCACAGGCAATGCTGTGTGAGTTCAGAAGGAGACATTACAGATAGCATATCTGAAAAGCCTTCACAGAGGAAGATGCTTTCAGTTGGGTTTTAAATGATAGGGGAGGATAATACTAATATTTGTAGAGGATTTTGTAGTTTACAGAGCCCCTTCTCCTCATTTTATTATTTGGTTCTCACAGCTGTCCAGTGGCATTAATAGGGTGGCACAGAAACGGGGAAGTGTGTGGATGACAAAACTAATCGAAGAGTTTAGTTTCTATGGGGTTGGGGGTGGGGTTGCTATAGACCCTAAAGGGACTGAATGCTACTCTAAAAATTGAAATGTCAGTCCATAAATATACTGGAATTGTTAAAGGCTTTCAGGTAAGAAAGTAGCCTGTTCCCTTTTGTGATGATCCTGAAATTTTTAAACCTCAGCAACTGTGAGTACATTATAATTTCATGAGAAAAGAGAGGATGTAGATAGAACATTGGACAAAGAGAATGAATTGTTTTGAAGCAGTGGATTTGAATTTGCTATATCTGGAAAATCTAGGTAGGTTTTATAACTGACAATTATAGAAATAAGAAATTTGAATTCAGAAAAGGATTCCAAGCTGGAAATGGTGGATTTATAGGAGACTAAATCAGTGGAATATATCTGATCTCATTCATTCTGCAAACATTTATTCAAAGGTCACTGTATGTCAACTCCTATGTTAACCACAGAAGGATACGAAAAATGAGATACTGTCCCTGTGATTTAGGAATTCCAAGTCAAGAAGTAGGGGCGTAGACACTTATAAAACAATATTACATGCTTTTTAGAAATAAGTATAAATTATTCTCAGTGGAAAGAATAGAGAATGTTTTTAACTCTACCCCAAGGTAGGGGCCAGAATGAATCAGAAAAACTTTCAAGGCAGAATTGATTCTCAAAGAATGAATAGGAGATGGGTAGGAATTTACCAGCGAGGTAAAGTGATATGCAGAGTTAAGTTCTGCTTGTGGAACTGTAAGTGAGGGTTGCATAGCACATAAGGAACTCAGAGGACATGAGGCTGGCATGTCATCTGTAATATACCATATGCAGGCAATATGATACACAGACACAACTGTTAAAGACATATTATTATTTTATCTCTTTCTATTCAAACAAGCGTTTAGGTCATTCTAGAGGCATTATTTATAACTTGAATTAAGGTGGATAGACAACAAATTCCCAACTAAAAGCTGATGCAGTTATCTCTGAGTCATCAGTCAAAGTTTCAAAGCTTGAATACTTTCCAGGTAACTTCCAGTAGGTTCATTATTCTGATACCTTATTAGATTTGGAAAGTTTATAATTGCCTTCTTCATGTGGATTACACTTCTCCCCTTATTTGGATAAATAATGTTACTTAATAAGTACAATAAGTAATATTATTTAGTGCAGCTTTATGAAAGAGTTTCCATAAGCAGTTCTTTTTGTTTTTACTTTAGTATTTTTTTAACATCAAAAATTGATAACTGGGCTTCCCTGGTGGCTCAGTGGTTGAGAGTCCGCCTGCCGATGCAGGGGACACGGGTTCGTGCCTCGGTCCGGGAAGATCCCACATGCCGCAGAGCGGCTGGGCCCGTGAGCCATGGCCGCTGAGCCTGCGCGTCCGGAACCTGTGCTCCGCAACAGGAGAGGCCACAACAGTGAGAGGCCCGCGTACCGCAAAAACAAAAACAAAGACAAAACAAAAAAAATTGATAACTGTGTTTTTAAATACATATAATTTAACCCTTCTGCCACAGAATGTAAGATTGGTACCTTAAAACAGGGGCCTAGATATGTAAGAAACTTGAACCACCATAAGTTCATGAAGCATTTTATTTTTTTAATAACCATAAGGTTATGAAGCATTTTGTATTATGGTCAGTAGGGCTTGTCAGACTTGAAAATTAAATAAATTGGAAGCTAAAATACTGTCTTTTCCAGGTTATTCTCAAGTTAAAACAGATTTATTTATATATTAAAAAGTAGTTAAACATGGCTACCCATTGAAGAAAATTGCACATTTAGAATACTCTGTTTGTTTAGCTTTCATTTCAGAGTTGTATTGGGTTGGCCAGAAAGTTTGTTCGAGTTTTTCCGTACGATGCTATGGAACGTTTTGGCCAACCCTGTATTTTAAAAGGATAATCTAGTAAGTGTTAATAATTTTTTTTAAGAAGTAGCAGTAATATTTTTCTTTTTACAGGTTGAAGAAGAAGGCTTACAAATTTGTGTTGAAATATGTGGTTGTGCTCTACAGCTAGACCTTCATGATGATCCTAAAACTAAATGTCTAATTTATAAAACAATTGCACATTTTTTGCCAAATGATTTGGAGATTCTCAGGATTTGTGCACTCTCAATATTTTTTCTTGAGCGCTCCTTGGAAGCTTATCATACTGTTGAAGAGCTTTACAAACGTCCAGATGAAGAATATAATGAAGGCACAAGTAGTGTTCAAAATCGTGTTCGTTTTGAATTACTTCCAATTTTGAAAAAGGGATTGTTTTTTGATCCTGAATTCTGGAACTTCATAATGATTAAGAAAAACTGTGTAGCGTTACTGAGTGATAAATCAGCAGTTAGATTTCTAAATGAAAGTACACTGGAAAATTCTACAGGTAATGTAAAAAAGGCAGTGGAACAGCAAGGTTTAGATGAAGGACTTGACTCTCTTACAGATCAGAGCACTGGAGAGCTTGATCCTGATGATATATCTGGAGTGCAACCAAAAGGTCATATTAATGCAAAGAAAAACCTCACAGCTCTTAATGCTTCCAGAGTAGATCACAATGTCCCAAGGCATCGGTGTATGTTATGTAACAAGGAATTTCTAGGTGGTCACATTGTACGGCATGCCCAGGCTCATCAGAAAAAGGGCAGTTTTTCATGTGTGATATGTGGTAGAAAATTTAGAAACAGAGGACTTATGCAGAAGCATTTAAAGAATCATGTTAAGAAAATACAGAGACAGCAACTTGCTGCAGCTCAACAGGAGGATCAGGAAAATCCTGCTTTGGAAGAAATAAATTGTTCTGATACTTTCATTTCATTTGAAAATGGGAAGTCTGATAATAAGGATTTGGAAGTAGAGACTATTACCCGTTCCAGTGATGGAAACAAAGATGTCATCCCTTCACATGTGGGTGAATTCATTGAAATTCCTGGAAGTGTATCGGAAGATGTTATTGAAAATATTACTGAAAATGGCAATCCTGATACTTCTTTAAATAATGTCTCAGAGCCATTACCTGTATGTGTGGATGACTATGAGGAGGAAGAAGACGAAGAAGGTGATTATGAAGAAGATGATTACGACTTGAATCAGGAAACTTCAGTACTTCATAAAATCAATGGAACCGTGTGCCATCCAAAAGACATATATGCGACAGATCAAGAAGGAAACTTTAAGTGCCCCGCTCTTGGCTGTGTCAGGATATTTAAAAGAATTGGATTTCTAAATAAGCATGCAAGGACTGTACATCCAACTGATTTAAATGTGCGGCAAACAGTAATGAAGTGGAGCAAAGGAAAATGCAAATTTTGTCAAAGGCAGTTTGAAGATTCTCAACATTTTATAGATCACCTTAATAGACACAGTTATCCAAATGTGTACTTTTGTTTGCATTTTAATTGCAATGAGTCATTTAAGCTGCCAATCCAACTTGCTCAGCACACAAAAAGTCACAGGATATTTCAAGCTCAGTGTAGTTTTCCAGAATGCCATGAGCTTTTTGAAGATCTTCCTCTGCTATATGAACATGAAGCTCAGCACTATTTAAGTAAAACACCAGAATCATCTGCACAACCAAGTGAAGCAATTCTTTGGGATGTTCTTACAGACTCAAAATCTAATCATCAGGAAAAAGACTCATCTAGTAATGAGAAACAAACTGTTAGTCTACCAGTTTCTACTAGCAAATCAAGGAAAGATCCTACAGAACCAAAGACATGTATAGAAAGTATGGAAAAGAAAGACCGTTTAGTTCAGAATGGAAATGAACATTCTGATCACACTGTTTCTGATATAAGCTTGACAGACCAAAAGATGCCTGACATAGAGCCAAATTCTGAAAATAATTGTATTAGTGATTTAGTCAATGGACACAGTGGAATAGAGCAAACACCTTTAGTTTCCTCAGATCCTGCTTTGAAAATTGATACAAATAGAATCAGGACAGAAAACGGTTCCATTTTACCTAGTGTTGTACCACAAGAACACAGTACCCTGCCAGTACCTCAGGCACCTTCCAAACCAAATCAGACGAGTGAACATACTTCATATGGCTTAATTTTAACAAAGCCATATGTCAGACCATTGCCTCCCAGTTACCTTGATGAACGGTACCTTAGTATGCCAAAACGCAGAAAATTTCTGACTGATAGGGTAGATGCCTGTTCTGATCAAGATAACGTTTGTAAAAAATCAGTGAAAAGATTAAGATGTGGCAAATGCCTGACCACCTACTGTAATGCAGAAGCACTTGAGGCTCACCTTGCACAAAAGAAATGTCAGACACTCTTTGGATTTGATTCAGATGATGAAAGTAAGTCTTCTGTCTTCTCAGCAGGTATATCTGTAGAAATAGAAAATGCCATAGATCTTTGTAAGGTTAAAAAAATTAACATTTATATAACACAGATAATAAAGCACTACCCCATACATTATTTCCTTTAATCCATACAACCACCATGAGGTGCTATCACTATTCCTGTTTTATAGATCAAGCAACTGACATTCACAAGTAATTTGCATAGGCATACACCTGTGAACTTGTGGAAGCCAGAACTTGAACACAGTTTTTTCATACTTTTGGATCATACTCTTTAACTGTATCTGAGGCTTTTCTTCATTCCAAGTTTTATGTAGTAAGAGATCTAAAAACAAAGTAATTATGATGGAAATGTTTTTCATCTGCATGCCAGAAATGTAAACCAAGTTGAGCCTCTATTACAAAAACAAAAATAAGAAAGAACCAGAAAATAATTGAAAAATAAAACTGAGCAAAAGAAGAGCTTGCCTTTCTACTAATATTAATATTCTTTAAATGAGTAAGGGTATAAATAAACAGGAAATCTAACTTAGAATACTAGATGAACATCTATAAATATGAATTAACAGACGTGTTCTGTTTTACAGGTGCCTGATAAAAATGTTTCAGAACGATCTGTCGATCAAGCAGTAGTGTGCAAAAAGCACTACAAGAAAATGCATCATCAGTTTGCTATTTCCCTGATGGCCTTAATTTTAGAGCGGTCTTGGATTACTAAAGATAAAGACAAAGCACATTTTCTAGAATGAACCCACAGAGGAGATGTGCTGGTTTAGACTCCAAAAGGGTTATTACAAAACTCCCAAAGTACCAGTTATCCAGAAAAACCACATTTTTTTTAAGAAGTCGATGATGATTAATAGCAGCATGTTCAGTTTCGCTTATGTGAGAAACATATGCAGGCAACTAGTCAAAAAGAATAACCAGCTATGGCCTTACAGAAAGGGAAAAACCCATTATAAAAAAGGGGGGGGGTGGTTTACAACTTAAAAGTATTCCACAAATAGGGTTTGTTTTCTTGTCATGCCTAATCAGATTATGTCCTCCTTTCTGGTCAAACATGCTTTAAGGAACCATTTCTGTTTGATTTATTATTACTTAGAAACTGATTGATAAGATGAAAGTAAAACGATTTATCACCATACTAGCTATAAAAGATTGTACCTTGTTTCCAGATGATTGATTAGGTCAAAGTTCAATGAATGACATACCAGCATTTAAAATTAACAAACAAAAGAAGACAAAACAACAGTGCTTTGCTAATAAGCTCTTGACAGAACCTTCCACTTTCCGTTTTTATAATACCAATGAGTTATATTTAAAAGGCAGCAGCGTCAATAGAAAACATATTATCAGTAACTCTGGGAAGAGATGGGAGGATCTAAGACCATTAAAGGCTATCTTAGTTGAAAGAAAACACTGAATTGCAAATTCTTCAATGTGAATAATGGTATAAGCACACTGGGATATTTCTGTTTGTATATAGAGTAGTGTTAGGACATTGCTTGATGATTCATAGTAAGGTCCTTTAGACATTAATGTGAGTTATCTAAGTACAGTCCTATAAAAATAACTGACTATAAAAAAAAAATATGCAGCTAAGAATCCGGTCAAGAATTCATTGGTTTTATTCAATTAGGAGAGTTAATTCTAAAATAAGCCATATTACTTATGCTTTCTTATTTATTTCTGATGAATTTGGTCTGAATAGTAATTTTTATATATAAAAAGAAATATTTACACAAAAATTTGCACAGCAAGAACACAGTAAGATATATTGATGCATTTATTTTCTTTGATGACCAGTAATTTTCCTAAGGAAGATTTTAACTTAATAGTCAATAAATCGTTAAAACAAAAAGGTTTTTAAAAATACCCTCTCAGATGTGTTCCATGTCTTTAAAAGAGGAAGCTTAAAGACTTCCTTTTACCTAACAGTGTGTTAATCTATAGCAGGGGTAAAATGAACAAAAATGCAAAGGCAAATTCTTCAAAAACAGAGCTATTAATGTACCAATGTCAAGCAGATATTCCAGTTATTCCAACTGATACATTCTTGTTCAAAGTATATAATCTCATCAGACCCTACTATTATAAATTTCTGGATATTAAAGCTTCTTGAATGAAGTCACTAACGAAGTGTGACTTTTCTTCCAGGGTAGCATCCAGGCTTTATTAAATTAGGATTTCCAGGTCATGATAAATCAGATATCTAAAAAACTACCCAATTTTATTAGTTTATTTATCATAGGCGTTCACTACTATGCAATTGATAGTCATAAGTCCATATCAATCAAATCAGGTTTTTGTTTTGTTATGTAGCCTACATTAGGCTGTGGAATTTACATTTAAAAACATAAGTAAACAACTCGATAAGGTTTTTAAATCCTTTAAGGTCAACTAAAGAAAAAAATGTTTTCCATACTTCCTGATACTAAAAATATAATACTTGAGTTCTTTTTCAGTTCAGTCTAAAATACATCATATAATAAAAAGTATTTGGAAACTAGTTCATATGGACAATGAAGTTATTTTAAAATATTTCTGCTTTGTACATTTTCCAGATGTTTAAAATCACAGCTTAACATTTTATCACATTTTTAACTTTTTATTTTTTATAAGTTGTAACTATTGACATAAATCCATGTCTGCAACTTATTTTCATTCATTTTGCAGTTCATACCAAGATGTTTTAAACATATTCCACTTGTTATTTTTTTGTCTTTGAGGTTTTATTTCTACTTTTGTGTTGGTAAGGGAAAACTTTCTGAAAGACTGAGATCAAATTGGTTTATACATAACTAGATCAAGGAATGTTTTATAAAATTCTGTTTGACCACATTGTTCTAACCTCTTTATATACTTATCAAATAATTGCTATTGAAAGAATGTGTACATTTTCTTATGTATGCCTTATAAAACATAAACTTACATCATTTTGCTTTTACGGGGTGCATAAACTTCCAACAGTTCCAATGTGGAATTCAGAAGACAAGGAAGCTTTCTTCTTATTCCTCAAATTCTTCTCTTTTTCTTTTCTACTCCTTCTATTTTAAGGATGTGTTTATCTTACGTGGACCAAGTTTCCATCCTTCATTTTCAAATAAAAATTTCCTTTGAAACATTAAATATTAACTTTCTGCTATGTTTCAGTAAGGTCAAAAAAATAGCAAATCTGAATTTTTGCTGCTCAGATATTATGGAGAAGATAGAAAAGGAGAACCTTCGTGGACAGGGGCACTGGTACTTTGGGCTTCAGTCATACTCTTTTTTTTTTTTAATAAACCACCAATTATATAATGAAGACATAACATAACATTGAACTTGTGATTCTTTTCAAATCACACTTCTAGGTTCAGCTGTACTCCTTTCATGTTTGGTTCAAACTGTAGTATGGGTGAAAAACCTAAAAGGGATGGTAGTGTTTATTTTTTAATTTATTTGGTACTGTAAAACACCATTTCAGAATGACTAAATGCTGCATATGCATTTTGGAATTGTTAATATGTGAAAGATATTACAGATTCAGCAAGAAAGGAAATTTGTGCTTCCTTGTTGAACATTAAATTATTTTACTTTGCATTTTATAAGAGTACAAATTAAAACTGAGCCATTGAACTGCAATAAATCAACAGCGTCTCATTTCAAGAAATTTTTTGTACTGTACATAGATTTGTTCAATAAAACATTGTCCTTGTTGGTAATGAAGTTGTTCAGTTTTATGTAGCACGTTACTTCAAAAGGAATTAGGCTTAAGGTATATGTTAAATAAGAAATTTCTATTATGTTTCATAAGAGAATGAGGTATTTCAGTTAATATTACCATATTCAGGTTATTGAGTGATTTTAAAGAAAGAACATAGAAAACGCTAAAAGTCTACACAAAATAGATATTTTTGACATTACTTAAACTAATGTCCATATGCAGGAATTACAAGTTGATAGAACACTGGTTACTAAAGTCATTTCAGGTAAGTGGTTTCAGTGTGAAATAGTACGCTCTGGAAACTTAGTAGGTGGAAAACAAATATCAGAACTCTCCAAGACAGTGGATGGACTGATCTGCACTGGTAATTCTTCAGAGGTGAAGAGCCTCTGGTGGAACTTAAAGACTGAAGTCGCTTTGAAATAAGATGTAAATTATGAAAATTACTTCCTACGAAAGTATTTCAATGGGAAAACGTTCAAACCAATTAGTAATCTGTATCTAAAAGTGGGGTTCTTGGGCATGAGGGCTCTACTCTTTTGGCTCACTAACAAAGGAAAACCTCCTACACTTTTTGCTATAACTTGCAGCTTGGGGCTGAAGTAAAGAGAAACTCTTTGATACGATGAGAGCACTGCAAATGAAAGAACAGATATTGTGTTAATTACGGTGATTTGCACATATTACAAATGTTATGCTTTGAAAAACTATGAGAAAATTACTGAAACATTCTAGAGCTGAGATCTAGAATTCTCCATCTATGATTTATGGTCATATGATCTTAGACTATTAAATAAATGTATTGAGGTATTTAGATAAAGTTATTGGGGTTATCTAGACTTTCCATTTTTTTCTTTTCTGAAATTTGAGAAATGCTGGGAAGCAATCAAATATTAAATACACTTCCAAGATAAATTAGATTGCTTTCATAGCATAAGGTCCATACTAATTCAAGAATCAACTGATAACAAGGCCAGAAGTTTGGGCTATATATCAATATTTAAAATGGAGGCGATCCAATATTACATGGAATAAAAACTAAAGGGAGAGAGGTTCATGCCTTATTTATGGGTGCTGCAACTAGAGAAGAAATTACTGTGTACCAGGTTACTTTATGTGTGTTACCTCTTATTGTTAAAACAACCCAAAGGTAGATATGAACAATGCTTTTTAGACACCAAGGCTCAGAAAGATTAAATAACTTGACTAGTCACACAGCTAGTAAATGGAGAGGTGGAACTGAAAAGTCGGATGTTTCCTCCTAAAATCCTGCCATGCAGTTTCCATTCTGCCATGCAGTTTTCCCTACAAATTGTAGAGCATGAGTGGATCTAATATATCCAGATGGAGAGGGTTAGTCTTGCCTAAGGATCAGTGATTTCACAAAGGATGAAGTCTGGTACGGACATGGCTGTTTGATGTTCCATTCTCTTCTACTAGCAGTGATTCTTAAGAGTGTGGTCCCTAGAAGAGCAGAATCGCTATCACCTGAGAACTTGTTAGAAATGCTAAATTTGGGGGAGTTCCCTGGCGGTCCAGTGGTTAGGAATCTGTGCTTTCACTGCCATGTCCACAGGGATCGGGGAACTAAGATCCCATAAACCATGAGGCGTGCCCGCCGCCCCCCCTCAAAAAAGAAAGAAATGCTAAATTTTTGATCAGGTGAGGGACCAATCTGTCATTTAACAAGTCCTCCAGGTAAGGATTGAAAACCACAGATACAAAGCAACCAGTTTCTTCATAAAGTATTAAATTTATAGAGCCTTAGAAACTCAATTTCCAGGACATTTAAAGAAGTCCCCTATTAATAGGTACTTAAATAACTACTGTTGAATGAATGGATATTTTAACAGATCTAATACCCCAAAACAATTCTAATCTAGAGAACTTTTTTCAAAGTATTCAGTGATTGAAACTACCACAATGTAATTTAATGAAAACAGCTCAAAGATGTGTGATCAGCTATATTCAAATTCCAGCATGATAGTTTTAAGGCAATTAAGTGTATCCCACTGAGCTCAGACTTCCACATCTGTTAAAAGGGGAGAGCCGTTCTTGCAAGGTTAAGAATTAAGCTCCTGAAGGGAGCTGAGGCCTTCCTGTTAGTGATTTTACTAACTTTCTCTTGGTTCCAGCCAAAAACAGCCATGCTGTTTTATTCCATGCATTTTTCACTACTGCTCCCTTTACCTGTAATTCTTTTTCCACCCCACTCCTCATTCTTTGCTTTGTCTTCTTGGGCATCACCACACTCTCCAGAAAGTCTAATCTCTTGACAATTCTGGATTTCTCTATTGAAACCTGTTTCTCCCAGTCTTCCTCCTCTCAGTAAACAGCAACTCCAGTTGCCCAAACCAAATCCTTGCAATCATCCCTGACTCATTATCGTGTCCTTCACTCTCACCTGGACTACTGTATTAATCTTCTAGTTGGGTTCCCTGCCTCTACTGTTGCCCTTCTGGCAGTCTGTTCTAGACACCAGCAGCCAAAATGATACTGTTTGAAACAAGTCAGATCATGCCATTCCTCAGTTTAAAATCCTCCAATGGCTTTACAATTCATTCATTCAACAAATACTTATTGCATACCTACTATGTGCCAGCCTCTGTAATAGACAATTGAAAAAATAAAAACGAAAAAAGAAACATAAAAATCCCTGAATCTCAGAACTCACATTCTACCGGGGGGGTGGTAGGGAGGGGGGACAAAAATACAATATAAGTGCTATAGAGAAAAATTAAGTGCGTAGGGAAAGTATAAGCATGGCATTGTAGGTGGTGTTTAAACAGGATGATGATAAAATATGATGATACCACCTCTTTGATAACTGTTGAGCAGGGATAGTAATGAATGAAGTTAAGGGAAAGAGAGCCACTCATATATGAGGGGAAAATGTGCTAGGCTGAATAGCAAGAGCAAAGGCTCTGAGGCAAGGACCTGCATGGCAAGTTTAAGGAACAAAATAGCAAGGGAACCACTGACTGGTCTGGAGTGAGAGACTGAGAGAATAAAAGGAAATGCAGAGAGAGGTAAAAGATAAAAGCCAAAGTTTTTACAATGGGCTGCAAGACTCTAGACTGTACTGATACAGTAGCCACTAGCCACAAGTGGCTATTAAAATTTAATTAAAATTCAAATAAAATTTAAAATTCACCGGCTGAGCTGCACTAGCCACATTACAAGAGCTCAATAACCATATGTGCCTGATGGTTACTGTATTAGCTCAGATGCAGAATATTTTCATCTCAGAAAGCACTTTTGGACAAGTGGTTCTATATCAGTGGTTCTCAACTTGGGGAATTTTGCCCCCCCACCCCAGGAAACATTTGAGGAACAAGGTATTTTTGGTAGGGGAGAGGAGGTGCTACTGGCATCTAGTGGGGAGAGGTCAGGGATGCTGAAGCATCCTACAATGTTGTGGGACAGACCCACAACAAAGAATTATCCTGCCCAAAATGTTAGTAGTGCCACGGTTGAGAAACCCTGCTCTAGATCAATCTTGACAACTCCAACCTCACCAGTCACTGCTTCCTCTTTGCACAAGCTGCTGCAGCCTCCTGGCCTCCTTCCTACATGCCAAGCACTCTGTTCTTTCCTCAGAACCTCTTCTTTTGCTTCTTTCTAGAACACTCTTCTGTGGTTCAGTTTCTCACTTTTTTCAGGTCTTTCCTTCAATGTCACTTAGAGAAGCCTTTCTTCACAGCCTGTATAAAATAGCAACATCCTCTCCTCCATCCCTCTCTTTTTGATTTCTCTCCACAGAATTTCCTGCCATAGTATAGTTTCTTTTATGTTTATTGTCTATTTCCTTTCACTAGAATACAAGCTCCAAAGGACTTGCATTTGTTCCCAGCATAAAGACCAGTGTCTGGCAAATCATGCTCAGTAAACACATTTTAAAAAAAATGAACGAATGAAAAAGTTGGGCATGTCTTCTTCCATTTGGTTCCACACCAGTATTGTGAGCACTTATCTCTTTATTTGCAACACTCCCAAAAGCTCCTTGAAGGAGGGTCTGTGTCATTTCTCGGAATCTTCAATATCTAGCATAGTAGGCACTCAACGCTTAATGACAAATGAAGAATTGGTATCTGATGAGTAAATGGTACCCCCAGTAACATCCACTGGCAAATCAGTTTAACCATGGTTTGAATGCCTTATTTTAAAGACTGTATTTACAGTTCATTTTGACTATTTAGCTGTGATATTTTTTTTAAAAAAGTTAAATCTGCTCACCTGTATCTGCAGGTGTGTACATTTCAGCTACTAACTGGCAATAATCTAATTAAATGTTAAAAATCTAAAATATGGCTAAAACAATGGAAGGAGACAGAAGCCAGTGACAATGCGTTGAAGTCTGAAGTTTCCCTCTCGTGAATGTTGACACCAACAGTGGTAACAATAGCTGATATATACTGGGCTTTTTCTAGGCGCCAGGCACAGTTCTTCACCCCCTCCCTGCGCTTCAACAACCCTATGAGGTAGGTATCTCTACTAGATTCGTTTCGAGACAGAAAACTGGAAGACCAAAGAGCTTGCTCTCGGTCACAGTTAGTAAATGACGGGATAAAACCCTGGTAATCTGGCTTTCAAACACCCCAACCTTAAACTATTCGTGATACTGCCTCGCCTAAAGCCAAGCCGGCGAGAATAAGAAGGGAAGCAACAGCGGACCGCAGCTTGTTGGGGAATTTAAGTCAGCTGCAAGGCGGGCAGGCGTGGCAGGATAGGTGATTTTTTTCCCCTTAACTTTTCCAAGTGTAATGTTAAACAAAACCAAATTGTTTTAACACAGAACTACGTAATTTAAGAATATCAAACTACAGATGCTCCCAACGCAGAAGTGGCCGCAGAGAACTTTCGAGCGCTCCCGGGGTCCCGGCCCAAAGGTGGGGAGGAGACGCCCCCATTGGCCGGCCCCGCGGCATCACGGGAGCTTGTCTTGCGCTGGGGCCGCTGCCGGCTTTCCGCGCACCTGCCCTGCGCAGCCTCCCAGGCGTTCTTTTGGAGAAGGGACTCCTGAGGAGTTTAGGTTTCGTTTTCCCTTGTGGAAGGTCGATGTTCCCGGTGTAAATGCGGAGTTTCCCTAAAGTGAGACCGGTGGGACTCCACTCAGTCCCCGAGAGCCCGGAACCACCGGTCGGAGCACCGCGTTCCCTTAGTGCCCTCATTAACGATCACTTACGCGCCCACGGCTCTGGAATACCCGAGGCCTTTTGGCTGCGAACAACGGGAAGAGCATTTCCGGTACCTGTTGCCACGGCGCCGGCCCAGTGGGCCTAAGGGGGCGAAGTTATTGGCGTCCTCTCCCCGCTTTCTGGGGGTAGAGATGTCGGGGCTCAGCTACTCAGAGATGGAGGGCTGTCGTAGCCTGCTCGGTCTGTTGGACAACGACGAGATCATGGCCCTATGCGACACCATCACCAACCGCCAGGTGCAGCCGGAGGACCGCCAAGGTAAAGGTAGACCCTTCTCCCCAAGGGCGGCCGTCCCTCCCCAGACCTCACCCGGCCCCCAGCTGGCGGGAGCGTGTGAGTGGAGGCCGTGGTAGGCCTCCTTCCCAGCCCGTCCGGGATTGCGCTTGTGCGGAACCCTCGGGAATCTCGGCCCCTATAGCTGCTCTGTTGCTTCAGATGCACGCTGAAAATGGCGCTGCTTCCAGGTTTTATTCATTATACGTTGTGGGCAAATGCTGCTTGTTTCGAAGATGCAGAGTACGTGAATAGTGATTTTGTTTGTTTGTTTTTTGAAGATTTCCAGGGAGTCAGGGTGTTTTCCATTTTCAGTTTCGATCAGCTGAGGAGTGTCAGCCGCTGCTCATTTTCTTCAAGCTTGGGGGAGGATATCTATCATAAACACTTTTTATCAGTGTGCTGCGTAAAATAACTACTGTGATAAAAGAGCAGATAGGATCAATCCATGTCTCTTTGGATCCAAAGTTTTTCAGAGATGATTCTGTGTACTAGGACTACATTACTTTCAGAGCCAAATAAACATTTTGGTAGAGTAGATTTCATGGATTATAAATATTCAGTGTGGTTGTAATGTAATGAGTAGCTTAAGCATTTATGATTTTGTATATTACCTGGCTAGTTATATTTTAAATTTGCTGAATTTTAGTTTAAAATGAGAAAATGTCCGCCTCCTGTATTAGCATATGACTTAAGTATCTACAAAAGAGTCTGCCTTTTAAAACTGTCTTTCTCTGCTTTTAACATTTCTGCCATTTAAGGTCATTCATTTGAAAGTGAACCAGGAACACTAAGTGAATAAATTTCTAAGAATTTAGACTGAAAATAATTTTAGACTTAATGTAGTTCTTTGGCATTTATATATTTTACATGCTAATCGCCTTCTAACAGTCTTGGTGAATGTGAATTTAAAATTGTAATAGATAAAATTGCTGAATTTAATTGATGGTGGATCCAAAAGCAAACAACAAACGAAACTACCCAGTACAAAAATGTTAAATGATTTGAAGTCATTTCTCAGAGAGGAAAAAATAATAAGCATATTGAAAGATACTCAACATCTTTAGAAAGCAATGAAATGAAAACCAAAACTACATGGTGCCTTTCATATGTACCAAGTTGGCAAAAACTAAATGTAAAAACGTCAAGTGTTGTTGATCTTGTGAAGTATGTCGTTGATAACTACTGGGGGAGTGTAAATTAGAACTAGTACTTTGGAAAGAAAACAAGTTCGATATTATCTCCTTAAATGGAAGGTTACTTACCTGAGCTTCTCAAACTTGAATGTGCCTATGTGTCCCTCAGTGATCTTGTTAAAATGCAGATTCTGATTCAGTAGTTTTGGAGTGGGCCCAGAAATTCCACATTTCTAACAAGCTCCAGGTGATGCTCATGCTGCTTGCCCCTCTGGGCTGGGAGACAAGTGTGGAAATGTCCAAAGTAATAGTATTTGTAATTGGATACACATAATAAAAGTCTATAAACGAAAGGATAGATACCTTGTGGTATAGTCTATAATTACCTATGGTACAGCTCTGAAAATGAATTAACTACAGCTGTGTCTAGCCACATAGATTAATCTCAGAAACATTAAAAGTTAATTATAGAAGACTATATATATTGATGGATTAGATTTATAGAACATTCAAAGAAATACCAAACTATATTTTGTAGGGATACATAGTTATGCTGTACAACTCTAAAGAAAATCGAGGGAATTCTCTGGTGGTCCAGTGGTTAGGACTCTGAGCTTCCACTACTGGGGGGCCCTGGTTTGATCCCTGGTCAGGGAACTAAGATCCCGCAAGCCCGGCAGAGTGGCCAAAAAAAAAAAAAAAAAGAAAAGAAAAAAGGAAAGAAAATCGAGAGAATGATAAAATTTTGGAGAGTAGCTACATGTGAGGTGAGCGAGGAGAGAGAGGGAATAGCATTAAATAGGGAGAGGTAAAATGAGGCCTCAAAGATACCAGTAATTCCTGTGTCTTAAGCTGTGTTGTGTGTATATAGGAGTTCGTTTTATTACCATTCTGTATACCTCACATATGTAAAAATAATCTTTAGTCTGTTGTTTAATAGAAGTTCTTTAAAATTAAGAGTCTTGGTTCTGCCACTTCTTAGAAATATGATTGTTGATACTTCATGTATCCCTGACTTTTGTTATCTGTAGAGTGAGGAGATTGAAAAGTATTGTAATTTTACCTATATTTTAGGGATTGTAAATGAATTTAGTTCCATTGACCTTATTAAAATTTTTTCTTCTCTTATTCAAATTTTTCTTAAAATACAACCATTCTTTAAAAGAAAATGCTTAAATTCACAATCTCGTATGAGAAGTGAAAGGAAGGAGGAATTTTAGGTGGGGAAATTTATAGTTTAAAGAAATTTTTTTAAAATCCAAAACTTGACAACCTACTTCCTTTTTTTTTTTTTTTTAATAAATTTATTTATTTTTGGCTGTGTTGGGTCTTCATTTCTGTGCGAGGGCCTTCTCTAGTTGTGGCGAGCAGGGGCCACTCTTCATCACGGTGCGTGGGCCTCTCACTATCACGGCCTCTCTTGTTGCAGAGCACAGGCTCCAGACGCGCAGGCTCAGTAGTTATGGCTCACGTGCCCAGTTGCTCCGCGGCATGTGGGATCTTCCCAGACCAGGGCTCGAACCCGTGTCCCCTGCATTGGCAGGCAGATTCTCAACCACTGCGCCACCAGGGAAGCCCCCACTTCCTGGTTTTTAGAAATGATAACCGTCTTATACAAAAGCAGTAATGCCATGACAAGAGTTTATAAATATTATTTGATAGAGTTTCTGCTGACCCTGGACAAATTTACAAGTGACTCATGATTTTCTATTAATCTTCATAATTTTCTTTTAGATGCCATTCATGCAATATTAGTGTACAGTCAAAGTGTCGAAGAACTTTTGAGGCGTAAAAAAGTCCACCGAGAAATCATATTTAAGTACTTGGCAACACAGGGGGTTATTATACCTCCAGCTACTGAAAAACACAATCTTATTCAGCATGCAAAGGATTACTGGAAAAAGCAGTCACAATTGAAATTGAAGGAAACGCCAGAGCCAGTTAAGACAGAGGACATTAGACTCTTTGAACAGGTAAAACAGACCTTATAGTCATATCCTGAACTGTAGTTCTGTGTAAAAATCTTTAGATAATCCTAGATCTGGAATGATGTGGTTAATGTTTTGTGGTTTTTTTTATAATTTTAGCTTTACCTTCTTTTTTTTGCATCCTAAAGAAAGAGCAGTAAAGCACCTGAGACAAAGTGTTTTTGATATTTAGTAATGTATATGTAATATTCTATTGATTTGTGAGAAAAAATGTTTTGTATCCCTTTATCAAATGGGGACTATTGATTTTTAAAGAGAATGGATAGACTACAGGATCAATTTAATTTTAATTTAGCCTCTTTTTCTCCAATTTCTTTTTTCCACTTTAGAAGAATGCTGTTGTAAGCCCTTTCTCATTTTGAAGACTTTCTTTGGTATTAAATTGCAAACATTTCATGAAAGAAACTTAAATTTTTTTTATTTTTTTTATTTGTTAGCTAGGAAAAAAATCCTGTTTTAGTAATTTCCTCCAGCTGACATTGGCTGTTCGTATTTCTTTTTATCTTCACTGTACATTTTAAATATTGTGTGAATATTTAAATATCGATTGAACCTTTAGGTAACTTGCAGTTTTTAAACTACATACCCACATTGAATTAATGGTATTTTACAGTGAGAGAGGTTTGCCTTCACATTAGGAAAGGAACTGCTAAGCCTTCCTTAATGTACTGAAAAGAATGTTGACTTTAAATTCATATAGATATGACTTCGTATTAGGGTCTGCTGTATACTAGCTGTAAATGAGCAAGTAAGGACCTTTGTGAGCCTTGTTTATAAAACGGGCATAACGATAATATCTGTGTCATAAAGCTTGTGTAGAAAGACGGAAATAGCACTTAAGTGCCAAACACAGTGCCCAGTACATTCAGTAATAGCATGTGCCCGGTAAATACAAGATCTTTCACCACCTAGATGAGGTACTGTGCTCTGGAATACATTGTTGAATAAAATCTAGCCTATCAGGTGTATTTTTGCAGTATTCATTTTGGAAAGAAATAATATAAAATAATCGCAATCATAGAAAATAAGCAATTTCAATCATATTAGAAGTGTCTGTTTAAAGACGTGTTTATTATAAACTTTGCTGCATATAAAATATATCACAGTGAAGTGTATTCATTTACAGCATACAGTTTGAAAGTTTTGACAAATAACACACCTGTGAAATCACTGCCACAATCAAGAGAAAATGCTTATGTAAATCCTTATTATTGGCTCTTAATTCATGCTGATATTTTAAGAGACTTTGAACCTTAATTTCTTAGAGGAATTTTCAGAAATTTAAGCTGAGAAATTCTAAAATGACCTCCCCTTTTTGAGAAATAATTTACTGTGCAAGATGGGTTCAGTGAGTTCACAGGTAGTTCATTTCCTTTCTGCTATAATTAGTACCTTAAAAGTTAGCTATGAAACAGGCAAGATAGTAAATAGATACAAGAATTAACGTTGGTTTTATTAATCAACAGGAGAAAGAAGATAAAAAAGCTGAAAACGTTGATTTTCGTCGATTAGGTGAAGAATTCTGTCACTGGTTCTTTGAACTTCTTAATTCTCAGAATCCTCTTCTGGGACCACCTCAAGATGAATGGGGGCCACAGCACTTCTGGCATGATGTCAAGCTTAGGTTTTATTACAACACATCTGAACAAAATGTGATAGACTACCATGGAGCAGAAATTGTGAGCCTTCGTCTGCTGTCACTAGTGAAAGAAGAATATCTTTTTCTCAGTCCCAACCTAGATTCCCATGGACTGAAATGTGCTTCTTCTCCCCACGGTCTAGTTATGGTTGGAGTTGCTGGGACTGTCCACCGAGAGAACACTTGTTTGGGCATTTTTGAACAAATTTTTGGACTCATCCGCTGCCCTTTTGTGGAGAATACTTGGAAAATCAAATTTATCAACCTGAGAATTATTGGAGAGAGTTCCCTTGCTCCTGGAACATTAATGAAACCAGCTATTACACTTGAACCAAGTGATCTAGAAGCCTTTTATAATGTAAACACTTTGTGTGGTCCAGTGAAGGATGACTCAGTGTAAGGCAGGCATTGGATAGTGAGACTGGAGACCAAACTTTATCTAGTGGAAATGAGGCACTGTTGAACAAAACAGAACTAATTTTACCTAGCCCTTGAAGCACTGAGTACTATATTTCAGTCTGAAAAATCTTCTATACAGAAATTCTTCCAAATACTACATCAGTAATGTCTAAGTGATTTCAGATTTGGGGATTGACATATTTTAGTTGAAATGTCTTTCTTGACTACAGACTAACATGTTATGTGAACACTTGCCTCTTTCTACTTGAGTTGCAGCAAATGTTCTGAAGGCTTCATGCAATTCATCAAATAAATCCCACTTTAGATGTAACTAACTGTGTGCCTTAGAAACCAGTTAATATTTTCATTTTACTTGGTGGATATTCTGCTAATATCTGTACTTGTCATGCGGGAAAAAATTAATAGTGTTCAAGGCTTCCCCTTTTAATTTTCTCATTTACTTTTGTCTAAATCTGGGTAATTTTACAAATGCATCTCATGACAGTATTGCTTAAAAAATACAAATTTTAGAGATGTTTACTGTAAACTCAGTAAATGAGTAAGCTCACTTTCTAAAATGAGTAAACTCATTTTAGAAAACTTGAATGACATTCTTATACAAAAAGTCCAGTAATTTAGCTGGTAGAAAAAAATCTAATTTGCCTTTCAAAATATTTGAGGAACATTTTTCAGAGTTATCTGCTGTTGTCCAAGCTAAATATCTTAAAATCTGCAACACTTTCTGAACAATTTTGGGCAATGGTAAGTGCTGTTCTCAAAACAGACTTTTTTCTTTATCTAAAGTTTCGGCTAACAGTTTTATAGAGCATTTATTGTAATAGCATATAAAGGAAACATACTATTGAAAATTTTTTTAAAGGTTTGCCCAGTTCCTAATTTAAATGAGTTACTGTGTTTTCTCTTGAATGATTTTGGAAGAGGTGACCAAAAAAAAAAAAAACCATATATTGAGATATACTCCCACATCATAAATTAAAATTATTAGGATTTTTTTAACCTCTTAATTTGTTTTACTAGATTTGAGTTACCAGGTTAAGTTGCCAGGTTACACAGTTGGTTTCAAGTTTAAATTCCTCATCACCCAGCAGCTACTTGCTGAATCTGAATTTAATTAGTAATTTTAATTTACAAAAATCCCATTTGGAAAAAAATTCAACTGGGAAATGTGATGAGGTATTGTTCATATTAATTTTTTTAACTTTAACTCTGCTCATGACCATCTAGGGTAACTGATAAAATTTTGGAAGCAGGAGGAAAATATTAATCTTTATTTTTTTTTAGTCCTATGCCTCTTACGAGGAGTACAAATTGGTATGTCCTAAAATAAGAACTTAATAAAGAAGGGAAATCCCTTTTTCTGCTGTAAGAATAGTTTTTTGTTTCGATTTAAACCTGTTATCTTTTTCTTTAAGTTTGAAGTATCATTATAGCATGTTATCGATAAATATACAAAGTAAAGGATAAAATTTGAAATTATTCCCATCTGTTTTCTTTGTGCTATTGATGTCAAGTATTATTATCAAGAAATAATACCAAAGATGCTCAGGATGGGCAGAAATTACCTGTAGATATGTTCAGTACTGAATTTTTGAATGTGTAATGCTCAAGGAAGGCTGTAATCTGCATGTTCTTTTAATCACCCTTAAAAATGTGAAATCTTTCCGATAGACCAAATGAGAATTAGAGCTATATTTTATTTCCTTTGAATCCCCACCGCTGGGCACACAGTAGGACCTAATGTCTAAGTGAATGGGTGAATGAATGAGCAAAAGAAGCTTATATACTGTATAAAAGACTTTTTTGCATGCAGATTTTGTCTTTGGCTCTAGTCATTAGTGGTGGTTTTGGGGTTATATCATGTTTGACTTTAATACGTGAATACACAAACTTTTAGACCCCAAACTAAGATTTAGGATAATTTTAACTTTCCATTAAAATTTACTGACTTTCAAAAGCCCAAGGTCAGAGTAGGATATACTGGAGGGCCCTAAGATACCTAGAAACCATTATAAGGGAAGTGTATACTTCCTGTTCAGAGAAAGAAGACCTAGAAGAACTGAAATTTGCTCATGAAGCTTAAAGCTTGGTCAGGCCTTTGAGAAGGTCCAAAAGCACAGTGCAGATTGAACGCTACTTTTACTACCACTCACTACTCTGTTTATGTTAGGGAATAGTAGAGACTATAGCTTTGTCTAGTACTTCATTATACTCAGCTGGTATTTGTGAAGTTTGTGGAGTAAAGTAGTAAAGAATACAACTAACTCCACACATAATTCATAGTAATTGGGTGGTCAAACCAGGGGACACCCGATCTTTATTTACTGGAGGCTGATTTGCTATAGCCAACAGTATACATCAATATCCTTTTTTGTTAAAAACTTAAAAGTAATAGTTGTATTGGGATGTTTTACTAATATCCAGAATACCAAAAAACGTATTTCATGTGTCTTACTAAAATACCAAATAATAGAAAAAAAGCCGTATCTAATTTATTAAATCAACTTGAAAATGGCAAACAGGAAAACATTCTTGAGTTTTCAGAAAGGCAACATTTTTATGCTAAAGGAAGGCTACTTAGTCCCAGTAAGAAATTGTAATAGCACCCCAGAAAAGGATTTAAAGAATAATGGTTTAACTAAAATGAGATAATCAGAAACATTGTGTTTTAACAAAATGGCTCTTGTGGCTTAAAAGGTCATAAAAATGAGTGAACCATACCTTGATGTTTTTCTCACCATCTATTTTCACAAATTTAGATGCCCTTTTCACTGTTTTTTTGGGTTGCAGGGGATAGTCATTGACCTTTTGAAAAAGAGAGCTATATTCTTTCCAGAAAAAATATGTTTGCATATAGTATTACAATTTTTGCATATTTCATTGAGTTCTTGGACTTCCCTGAAGCACATCTGTGAGTCCTAACAGGGATCCTTCTGCTCCATATTCAAATCCTGCCGTAATAATTTTATTTCCCCCAGACTACTACTCTACTGTGTTAAAAATTAAAATTATTTTTAGAAACTTTTGTGCCCTTGCCAGAGTCCTTAAGCTAGAGGACTAAATTTTACGAACGAAAGAATAATCTCTAGAAAGTCTGTCAGTTTATGATAGTTGTTTGTATTTTGTTTTTCAATAGATGTTAGCTATTAAGGCAAAACCTACTGCAGTACTGTCAAGTGAAACATGAATGCAGAATTCATTTTATTTGGACAAGACAAGTTCAATGAACATGCTTTGGAGAAAGTGATAAAAATGTGAAAAAAACATTAATGTTCTTAAGATCTTTACAAAACTTTATTCTAAGGAGATGTCTATTTGGTAATGTTTGCATATTGCTAATTCTAATGAAAGATTTTAAAAATATGAACATTTCTTCTGAAGGGTCTATATTTGTGATCAGCTCCCTCCCCCTCTCCTCCCCAACCCTATTTATAACCTTTGTATATAGCCAGTTTGAAGGTACACAGCCCAGCTGTAATGCTGGGAAATAAGACTTATGGATCTGGGTTCTCTTCAAGTTTATATGCATATATTTATTGAGCATCTACAATCTGTAAGTCACTGAATCAAATATAAGATAAAATAATACATCAATAAGTTGATTTACCTCAACTTCTCATGTTGAATTCAAATCTCAGTCTCTGGGTTTAGATATCTTAAAGTGAGAGCTACATTAGGCCCTTTGCTAGAGTTGGAAGGAAAATAATTTCAGAACTGTGTCAGAGTGCACTAAATCCTTTCAGCTTTACTTTTTCTAGTTTGAACCTTTCCTGTAGTCTTTCAGTAAAGTAATATTAAAATTGAGTATGATGTTTACTGTGAGTTATAAAAGCCTATTTTTTCTTGCACTTTATTTTCAGTCTGACTTTTGTTACTCCCTTATTTTGAAAGAATTTAAACTCGATTCCTCATCTCCTCACATGTAAAAATGAACCAGTTAGATGATTTCTAAGATCTGGAACAATTTTGTTACAGGTTACACGATTTTGTGATTGTATGCCTTCTCAGCAACTTAAGAATATTACTTTCAAATGAATTTGTAGTTCATTATTAAGGAAATTCTTTTATTATTTTGCTTCCTCATAAATCATGCTCATTGAAAAAACAAAGAATGAAAAATGTGTTTTTCAATCATTTTTAAGGATATGTGTATAGTATGTTTCTATTTACAGAGGAAATAAAAAGATTAAAAAATTACAGATCATATCTAGAATAGAAAAGGGAAAAGTATGAAGCCTTTAAAATACTGTCCTACTTTCTAATCACTAGAAATGCTTAAGTTGTTTGAAAAATTGATGTTCTGTACAACTTTTTTGCTTTGTTGCATATGGTTAAAATATATGTCCATGTTTTAGTCGAGAAGAGTGTAAAGTGGTTGACAGAAGGCCAAATTATAGACTGACAGCAATCCCTAGTAAAAATAAAGATGTTAATAAAATAATCAAATATAGATGACTCCAAGAGATTGAGTAGTAGGAGTTGGCAAATATTTAATAGTGACATTGGAGACAAGTGGCAGATTTGGGGTAGGATTTTTCTGTAGGAAGCATGGCCCTGGATGGATACTGCTCTTAAGATCACTGAAAGTGGGGCTTCCCTGGTGGCGCAGTGGTTGAGAGTCCGCCTGCCGATACAGGGGACACGGGTTCGTGCCCCGGTGCGGGAAGATCCCACATGCCGCGGAGCGGCTGGACCCGTGAGCCATGGCCGCTGATCCTGCACGTCCGGAGTCTATGCTCCGCAACAGGAGAGGCCACAACAGTGAGAGGCCCGCGTACCGCAAAAAAAAAAAAAAATCACTGAAAGTTATTCTAGGAAGTATAATGGAAAAACATTTGTTGAGCAGATAGGAGGTTTTGCTGTACTGACTGCATTGATTAGAGAAGTACAGCTTTATGATAAAATGAGTTTAGAATGCAGAAACTAGATAACAATAGAAAATTTTAGCATGTCAGGTCCTTTAATGCTGGAACTAATAATAGAACAATCAAAATCATTGACCAGTAGACTCCTAGAAATTAAGAGAAATGTAGAATAAGCCATTATTTTAATTCTAAGAGCAGCCTTATACTAGAGCAAGAGTTTTAGACTGAGGACACAAGTTGATTTTAAATAACATATCAGTGTTTTCTCTTAAATGTTCTTTGAATTTGGTAAACATTTATTGGGCACTTACTATGTACCAGGTATTTTAACAGAAGACAGTCGGTACATAAAGTAGCTTATTGTTTCTTCTAGTTCATGTTTTTCCTCACTTTAACTTGTATAAAGTAATTTTACTGTTTAATAAAGAATTTATTTTATTAGAAAGTGCTTCTCTGTGATCTCTCATTGAGATCTCTCTCTTACTACTTTAACTATTGTCATCTTTTGGTGCTTAATCTAAATTGTAGGTAAAATCCTAACCTTCAGATCAGAGCAATGCTGCTAAAAGAATGGAGACCCTAGTAAACAGTTTCACAGTTCAGAAGGAAAAAAATGTACTGAAACATTTTTTTTTACATGTATTTTTTGCACATAATTCACATATTTTGCAAATTTTAAATGTAAGATGATTTTCATAAAGTCTCACTTTTTAAAACGGTGTTCTGTTCATAATGTACATTCATTAGGTACATATGTATACAACAAGGACTGTGTTGGTCAATCTACTCTAGCCAACATGAAGTCAACAAGGTGTTCATCTTCACTAATGTACTTTCCTATTAATTTTCATGTTTATTAAACTTGCATTTTACAATTGATACTCCTTTATTCCCAATTCACATAAACGACTTACTGAAAAATGATAAAATAGTACAAATACCACCATTCATAAAAATTCCATAATGTAAATAGTGGAAGGAACTTCAGTGTGAATGCAGAGTTAAAAATCTGTATATTCTGTGCAGGAGATTCTGTGAGTGTGATGTCTTCAAAACATCAACTGAACCATATAAGGAAGGACAATGATAAACATCCAAAATTTTTTTTGGACTGCAATCCATTTACCACTGGTCAATAGCACACAACCTATCAAATATTTGTGGTCAACAGCACACAGCCTATCAAATATTTGCATGTCGCCAAAGTTTTCACATCCTTTTTAAAGCACATTGATTTCTCTCATAAATGAACTTAGGTAATTTTATATTTTCTGGATAATTATAAAATAATACATCTCAGTTTAAAATTTTTTATGCAAGATGGGAGAATAATCCAAAATTATCGAGGCATCATCCTGAGTTGCATTCCTTAAAGCCAAGTGTAAGATACTGTTGCCAGTTTCTGTCCCAGGCACCTGGCTCACAGGGCTCACTCAGCACCCGGTGGTGTGAAGCCAACTCACTTTAATGACTGGAGTCCCTGCCTGTCTCCCATCTTAGCTGAATCACTTGGAGAGTAAGGCACATTTTAGCATCCCTTAATGATTATGTCCATCTGTCCTTTGTTTCCTGCCATCAGATGTAATCCTCAGAAATTACATAGATTTTTATATATATAATAATATAATAATAACACTAGCCTCTAACAACCATGAAGCAATCCATTACATGTGGGTCTGAACTTGTAGACTCAATTCAAATATCAAATCTATAACAGAAGGTAATAATAATAAGGATAAAAAACTGGTTGAGAGGTTATAAAAAAGTCTCACCATTAATAACAAATATTATCAGAGAACAAAAAAGCTACTGGAAAAATCCTATCAGAAAATTTCATAATTCAGTGACATGGAAGAGTAGTTCTTTTCATATGTGTTCTAGAGGATGTTTTATTTTGCAGACAGAACCACTGATGTGCAGTGTCTGGATCATTATTTGGTGTTTGTGTTAACATATATTAAGGGAGAAGTCCTTAACAACTTGTCCTATTCACCCCTGAAAACTTGTGAATATAGAAAACAAGATTACACTGGAAAATAAATTTTGGTGAAGACTAGAAAGGATGTATCATGATCTTTAATGATAGAACACCAGCTATTTGGGTAGCAATGAAGGTGGTGGTTAGGTAAATGAAAGTGTTATGCAAAAAAGCCAAACAACTCATCCCCTTCTTAAAAGAACAGTTAATTATCAACAGTAAACTGTCAAGATGTTAATCCAGTGCTGAAGGGGAAAGAAAATACTAAATTTTATCTCTTAAGTCTACACCATTTACTTTTATAACACTGCATGAAAAACTGGGCAGGAGGTGAAACAAAACTTTTTCCTCGATACTGCCTTTTTAGAGGAAAGGTGTTCACATGAGGTTTGAGATCAGAACAGAGATTAAAAGTATTTCTTTGAAACACTGTTAATGTCAGTAAAGGGCTTTTCATTGATTTTAGGTGCCTTGCTCATGTGGCATATCAATCAGTCGACCTACTGTCTTGAAGAGACATCCCTCAAGTCCATAATGTGAATTGTAATGGCAAAGAGATCAGATTATTTTAAGATTACACAACTCTTGTGCAAATGGCTTAGTTGTACAGAGCTTTATCCCCACCTAACCCCCATCTCATTTTCCTGGCTTAATGTAGAAATATTCCATAGTATATTAGAGTACTTCTTTAAAACCACATCCAAATACTGCAATATAACATGAAAGAATTCTTTCCTGAGCTGAATGCAAAAGACAGATTGGGAACCCATTTAACATCATCTGCAGGTAGTTTTTTCTTTTGGTGATTCAAGGTAAGATTATAGTGAGAGAAAGTATATGACTAAAAAATAATTTTATATGTGGATCATAAAAACAAGAGGTTTTGTGCATCACATGCCTATTCTTAGAATACCACAGCAGTGACAAGCTTCCTCTTTCATTTGAACATGGTAATATAGAATAGAATTGTGGGAAAAGATAAGATTGCTTATATATCATTCTTTTTTTTTTTTTTAATTTTTTTGGCTGCACTGTGCGGCATGTGGGATCTTAGTTCCCCAACCAGGTATCGAACCCGCGCCCCTGGCATTGGAAGTGCAGAGTCTTAACCACTGGGCTGCAAGGGAAGTCCCTTATACATCATTCTTAACAGAGATTCAACTAGTTGTACACTAAAGGCTTATACTGACCTGACTTTATATACTTTAAAAAAAAAAAAAGCAGTAATCACCTTTTCTCACCAACAATTTAACTGAAATCATTACCTGCATTTTTTTTTTTTTAAGCAATGATTCAATGCTCTTATTTTCTGTCCTTTCATAACCCCCATATTCTGGCAATTTGTCAGAGATCATTTCACTGTCTTCTTTTACTTTCTACTCAAATAAGGCTACTTTGAAATATTTTCAGTACTGGAGTGAAAAAACTTTAAAAAGAACCTATTTTGGGGGTTCAGATCAAGATGGCGGAGTAGGAGAATGTGCAGCTTACATTCCCCAACAAACAGATCAAAAATACATCCACGTGCATAACAATTCTCATGGAAAACTAACTGGAAACTGGCAGAACTCCTATACAACCAAAGCTGTAAGAAAGATCTCCACATACTGGGTAGGACAGAAAAGAGGCATAGGGTTGGGACCTCTGCCCCTGAAAGGAATCTGAAAGGAAGAAAAGGTCTTCATGGTCAGACCCTCATCCAGGGGAGCAAACAGATTGAGCCACAGACTGGGCATTCCAGTCGTGGGGCTCTACACAAAGGAGACAATTGCCCTTGGCTGCTGGGACAACCACTGGGACAGATAGAAAGGCTGGAGAACCCTAGACTCCACTCGTGAAAAGTGTGCAGGTGCTGGCTGTGAAATAAAATTCATAATTTATGGCAAGACAAGAAGAATTTAAATGTAAAAATTTTTCTCTGCCCTTTGGCCTCCTCCCTCTCCTCTACTGTGCATTGAGCATCTGCATTATGCATCAACCAAACCTCCCCCATCGGGAGAAATACCTGCTCAACCACAAAGAGCAACATTCTCCTAGCATCAAAAAGACAACATTCCTTCTTGATCTCTTGATCACACTGTCCTCAGAAAGTTGTTCAGATCGTATCTCATATCTGAATTAGACTATGAAATTAATACTGGGAAACTTTGCCTCAAAGTCCAAACAGCTCCCATGCAAACAGTCACCTATGGGAATATCGGCTGGGTTTCTGTATGTTTGCAAGTACTTAATTGGAAACTAAAGGAAATCGGGCCCTGAAATGGTCAACTTGGGGTTCTTTTGACACTCTAAAAAGTTTTTGAGAGTGCAGTTAAAACCAGCAGTTTTCTGGATCTGTGCCTTTAGGGTCTACTGGAAACAACAGTGGTAAATGTCTTTCTTTTTTCTAAAATTAGATTAGCAGGGAGAAATATTTGTATGGCTAGCTCCATGGATCCTTTGAATTGGTGCAACATCTAAATTGTTAAAATTCTAGAGAGCTCTTGAAACTGAGCAGGACCCTGTGGAGCCCTCCCAGGTACAAATCCTTTCCATATCCCCTGTTTCTTGTTTGTAGGAAATAGGCTTCACTCAGCCTCACTGACTTTCCCTGAGTTCCAAAGAGCAGATTCAATAAGTTGCTTATCAGGGAAGGGAGGGAATGCAGAAACAAAGGAAGAACAGTCAAGAAACAATACTGCAGCGATAAAGCAACATTCCGGTTCCTCCTCAAGAGATATACATAACAATATCTTTGAGTTCTTCTGCAGGAACTAAGGCTCCCACCCAGATGGAGGATGGTAACTTCAAGCTGAGCACAGGATTCCTGGAACACCACCCTGTTATCCCATCACCAACCAATCAGAAGAAAGTCTGCACAGAGTGGAAGATAACGAAGATTCTGACTCCTTCCCCAAATGATTAACTTCCCTTTCTCCCTTTAAAAACTTTCATGGTCAAGCCTAATCTTCAGAGTTTGTTTTTGGACATGGGTTCGCCTTCTCCCCAGGTTGCTGGCTCCTGAATAAAACCACCTTTCCTTTCCAACCAACACTTATCTCTGGAGTACAGGCTTTTGAGTGGTGAGCAGCCCGACCTGAGTTCAATAACACTCTCATCTTAAACTATGGTACCTAACAGGTATGTGAAAGCCCCCAAAGGCTTCAAAATTCCAAAATAGCCTCATTGAAAGATTTGTTGTAGAAGTCTATAATGAACGATTAATGATATAAAAGGTACTTAAAACTTTAACTGCTGCTCCCCTCTATCCTTCTTTATTTGAGTACTCATTCTAGTAATATTCTGTCCAATTGCCTTTCCACTCTGAAGACATTATTAAATGGTTACCTTTAGAAATGGGACCATATGAGGCTGTAAGGGAAGCCCCTTCAGATCAAAGGCTGATCTGAGGGCCACAGTTAAAGAATGTCTTAAACCCAGGGAGAATCTTCAAAAGTGTTTGAAAATGAATTACCAAAATGGGTGGTCACAGATCTGATTAAACTGACCATAGCTGATATTCAGCCTGATAAGAATTTTTTTTCTTTTGTGGCGTAGGTGGGGGTGGGGGCTCTCCCCTAAGCTAAATGAGGAAAAATAAAACATTCCAACTCAGGTGAATGGATATGTCAGTCCTTTGATATCATTGAGATGGCCACCTGATTCTTCGAGGAAAAAAAACAACTCTTCTTGTTCTATAAATCAATCAATGTGATGCACCACATCAACAAAAGAAAAAAAGCATGATTATCTCAAAAAGATGCAGGAAAAGCATTCGATAAAATTCAACATCCAGGGACTTCCCTGGTGGTGCAGTGGATAAGACTCCAAGCTCCCAATGCAGGAGGCCTGGGTTTGATCCCTAGTCAGGGAACTAGATTCCACATGCATGCCACAACTAAGAGTTCACATGCCACAACTAAGGAGTCCATGTGCCACAACTAAGGAGCCCTCCTGCCACAACTAAGACCCAGTGCAACCAAATAAATATTCAAACATGCCTTAAAAAAAAAATTCAACATTCAATCATGATAAAAACTCTTACAAAATTGGGTATAGAGGGAACATATGTCAAAATAATAAAAACTATTTATGACAAACCCACAACCAGTATAATACTCAATGTTGAAAAACTGAAAGCCTTCCTACTAAAATCTGGAACAAGACAAGGATGTCGACTCTCACCATTTCTCTTCAACATAGTATTGGAAGTCCCATGCACAGCAATCAGACAAGAAAAAGAAATAAAAGATGTTCAAATTGGTAAGGGAAGAGGTAAAACTGTCATTATAGGCAGATGACATGACACAATATAGAGAAAACTCTAAAGATTTCACACAAAAACTACTAAAACTGATAAACGAATTCAGCAAGGTATCAGGCTACAAGATTAACACAGAAATTGGTTGTGTTTCTTTACACTAACAATGAAATATCAGGGAATGTAAACAAACAATCCCTTTTAAAATCACAGCAAAAAAAAAAAATTTAATACTTAGAAAAAAACCTCACGAAGAAGGTGAAAGACTTATATGCTGAGATTAATAAAGGAAGCTGAAGGTGATTCTAAGAAATGGAAAGATATCCCATATTCTTGGATTGGAAGAATTAATATTGTTAAAATGGCCATACTACTCAAAGCAATCTGCAGGTTTTATGTAATCCCTATCAAATTACCCATGACATTTTTCACAGAACTAGAACAAATAATCCTAAAATTTATATGAACTATAAAAGACCCAGAACTGCCAAAGCAATCCTGAGGAAAAAGAACAAAATAGGAGGCATAACCCTCTCAGACTTCAGACAATATTACAAAGCTACAATAATAAAAACAACATGGTATTGCACAAAAACAGACATATGGATCAATGGAACAGAAGAGAGAGACCCCAAATAAGCCCACACACTTATGGACAATTAATCTTCAACAAAGGAGGCAAGAATATACAATGCGGAAAAGACAATCTCTTCAGCAAGTGGTATTGGAAAAGCTGGACAGCCATATGTAAGTCAATGAAATTAGACCACATACTCACACCATACACAGAAATAAGCTCAAAATGGCTCAATGACTTAAATATAAGACATGACACCATAAAACTCATAGAAGAGAACATAGGCAAATATTCTCTGATATAAATAGTACCAATGATTTGTTAGGTCAATCTCCCAAAGCAATAGAAATAAAAGCAAAATAAACAAATGGCACTTAATCAAACTTACAAGCTTCTGTACAGCAAAGGAAACCTTAAACAAAATGAGAAGACAACCTATGGACTGGGAGAAGATATTTGCAAATGATGTGACTGACAAGGGCTTAATTTCCAAAATATTACAAACAGCTCATACAACTCAATAACTAAAAAACAAAAAAAAAAAAACACTTGAAAAATGGGCAGAAGACCTAAATAGACATTTCTACAATGAGGTACCACCTCACACCACTCAGATGGCCATCATCAAAAACTCTACAAACAATAAATGCTGGAGAAGGTGTGGAGAAAAGGGAACCCTTCTACACTGTTGGTGGGAATGTAAATTGGGGCAGCCACTGTGGAAAACAGTATAGAGTTTCCTTAAAAAACTAAAAATAGAGTTGCAATATGACCCAGCAATCCAACTCCTGGGCATATACCCAGACAAAACTATAATTCGAAAAGATACATTCACCCTTATGTTCATAGCAGCACTATTTACAATAGCCAAGACATGGAAACAACCTAAATGTCCATCAATAGATGAATGGATAAAGAAGATGTGGTATATATATACAATAGAATATTACTGACTCATAAAAAAGAATGAAATAATGCCATTTGCAGTAATACGGATGGACATAGAGGTTATCATAGTAAGCGAAGTAAGTCATAAAGAGAAATACAAATACCATATGATATCACTAATATGTGGAATCTAAAATATGACACGAGTGAACATATCTATGAAACAGAAACAAACTCACAGACATATAGAACAGACTTGTGGTTTCCAAGGGGGAGGGGGGTGGGGGAGGGAAGGACTGGAAACTTGGGATTAGCAGAGGCAAACTAGTATTTATAGGATGGGTAAAAACAAGGTCTGACTGTATAGCACAGGGAACTATATTCAATATCCTGTGGTAAACCATAGTGGAAAAGAATATGAAAAAGAATACATATATATACATATACATACATACATATGTACACATGTATGTATAACTGAGTCACTTTGCTATAACAGCAGAAATTAACACAACATTGTAAATCAATTATACTTCAATAAAATTAAAACAAACTAACAAAAAAACCCCCAAATCTAGTCTTTACAGGACCGGAGTTGTAACTCCAGGAATAATCCTAAAGCTCACCAATCCTTTTACCACTCCCCAAAACTCCCCTATCTATCTTAAGAGGCTTGTAAGTATTGAGAAAAAAAAATTTTTTTTTCTGACCTTAAGGGAACAAAGTCTTCCTAGAAGGAACTTGCCTTTCTCCTCCTATGCAATTCAGATGCAAAATTTCTACCTGGTCTTCAACAAGAACGCTTATCTCAACCATCTTTTTAAAATGCAAATTTTGGGAAAGGGCATAGGTAATTTGGATCTTGACTGGTCAAGGACAAATAGAAATCTTAAGTGTCTTTTCCATAAATATTAGTTTAAAAGGGTTTAGCCATCTAGACAGGTGATGTTGATTTGTTTCATCTACCAGAAACACAACTTGAATCCAAACTCTTTCATAACTGATGGGTTTTATATTGTTGTACCTGATTCATGGCTGAACTTTTGGAGTGTGAACTATGAGGTCCATGTCTGTGTGTTTGTATGTGTTTATATATGTGTGTTGTAGATGTATGGTACTGCCAAAATTAATTTGTAAAAGAGCTGTATTTAATTGGCTTAAAGGGAAATAAGGGTTCAAATACTCAGAAATATAGAAGAAACTGGCCAGAATGAATTTCAGGTTCACATAATCTGAAAAATATTCAGTACTGAATTAATGTCTAGCATTAATGGTAGCTTAAGCTTGTTGATTTAATTAATACAGACGTCTTTAGAGTCATCAACATTAAGTATAATGCTTTTATTGTATCTAGGTTTACTAGAAATCAAATATTCTTGTTACAAAATATGTCATCAAAATTTGTCAAGAAAAATAATAATATGATGAAACTTTTAATAAAATATAGGTAAATGAGATAAGGGCTTTAAAGTAAACTCTTTAGGAATAATTGTGTTTTGTGAATGTTTGCTTTAAGGACAGTATCTCCAGATTTTGGTAACTTGAAACTAAGTTAAATTATGAGAATTCATTCACTATCTGGGTCATTTCAACTTGGATAAAATACTGGAACATTAATTGCTGGCCAGGTCTAAGTTTACCTACTTTCATCTTCTTATGAGAAATTAAAGATGTTTGAGTATATTACATACATGTCTTGTACCACATTGAGGAAAGAAATTCTGAGAAGGTGTATGTTTCTAGAGGTTATAAAATACATTCACATAAGTGCCAATCAGGAATTGCTGGTATGACAAACAGTTTACAATTACTTGCTTTTGGGTTTTCACTAGAGATTAAGGTTTTAAGGTTAAGAATTTTCCTTATGTGAAACATCTCAGTATGCAAGGAAAGTGGGATGTGTGTTTTCAGCAAAGAAGGTATGAGGAATGGAAATGCATTTTGTTAAAGGAAAGAAAGGTGGTTTTGTCCTAGAGCTAGTTGTTTCTGAATGGAAAAGAAAATAAGGGACAAAATAATATGGATAAAGGAAGTTGTAGAAGGTTTGTGGAAAAGGAACACTGAGAAAACTGTTTTGTACATGGTCAGGATAGGTTAAGATTGCATTAAACTTAATTATGTAAACAGATTTTGTTATTAAGAGTAGGCTGGTGCAAGATTGGAGTTTGGTTCTCTGTCTGTTAAGAGAGCAAAGTTTTCTTGGAACTCTTCTTTTGTGTGAGGTTCTTTGCCTTTAAGTGATTGGTATTTGCCACTGAAATCTTTGTCACTTTGGTTAAATGAATGGGTGTTGTTTCACAGTGACCTATGATTCTATTTAACAAAGAGATTTAAAACTTTTGATATTTTTGGCAGACTTCCCAAAGATTAAATTCTAAATGAAGTTTGTCTGACCCATGGCTAATTCTGAGGTTTTCCAAAGGGTCCCTGGAACACCTCAAAATATTTGTTTTCTTGCCATCTAAGACAGAGGAATATTAAACTAATTACACTTATTTGGTATGTTAAATTACATCGGAAGCATTGTCAAATAACTGGTGATGAAACTTCTTAAGTTGTATTGTATGGGTAAACATTATTATTAATGTAGATATTCTAGAAATTACATGGAGCTCCTAAAATTCTGGTATGTCCTGGTAAATGATATCAGTCATAATTTTAGTAATTATCTTAAAAACTGTTTCATGTCACAGCAGTAACCAAGTTTCTTTGTCAGTTGCATTGTAATCAGTTCCTTAACCTTGTATCTTAAAGTCTTTTGTCATTCAAAGACAGCTATTATTCTACTCCAACACTTTTGCAAAATGCTTCATCTTCAAGAAGATTCATAGAAAAGAATTTTTGACAAGTACAGATTTCTGATAACTTTCATATTATACCAGTGAACTGGGTAAGAAATAAAAGAACTCTAGTGGAAAACCTGATGGCTTCATAAAACTGTTAACATAAGATTAAGATTAATGGTTATTTACATAAGACTGAGCAAACTTATGAGTATGGTTATAATTTTTGGTTTTTGTCTGAAATATTACTGATTTTAATCTGTATTTTCTAGATATAAGAAAACCTTTAAATTACACCTCTGTAAGTAGAAATGAAACATTTTTCTTTTCTCTCTACCTGATCTCTCCAGAGTTTGTAAACTTTAGGTTCCCAGCAGCTTTCTCAGGTATATAAAGAAGGCCACCTCCAAACTGGTGCAGGAATCTCAAGATATTTTGGGGACCTTGAGAGGAGAAGAATTTGTCCAAATCTATCACCCAAACTTATAGGATATCACAGGCAGAATCGTTGACACAGCCTTTGCATGGCTTTCTTGGCCTTGAGGGTTTTTTAAAAGCTCAATCTGAGATTCTTTATGAAAAGTTCCAACACAGCTAATTTAAAAGAGTCTATGTGGTCAGTTAATGATATTTGGTAGTATGAGGGTAATTTTAGAGATAAAAAGATTATGTTTCAGTGACAATTAAATTCTAATTTTCTTAATTGTCTGTATTTACTAGCTAACACTCACTTCCCAGAGAGCTCCTTATAAACTTCAGTTATTAAAAGGACACTCTAAGTTTGTTTCCAAAATTTATCACAGTAATCTAATTTTGGATGAAGACCAGATGTGCTATGACCTGAAACAAGGAGATTATGCATATCAGAAAAGACGTCATATAAAGGACTCTTTACAGCCATGTCAGAAGGGACCATATCAGGCCTCTCCTGAATGAACTGCAATTCCTCTTTCTGACTTTGACTAAGAACGGCACTACCCAATGAGGACAAGAAGACAATGACATCTGAAGTAGACAACTGACCCAAGATGCTGAACCAGGCCTGTATACTGATTTCTTTGACAACTGCTCACACTTTTGCTTGTGAATCAAGTGTATTTCTTTGGCTCAGTCATATGCAAGTTTTAAAAATTAATCCAATTATTGGGTTTGTGGCCAATTACCAACGTCCAGTACTCCCTGGTTGCTTTGGTGGAATTCTCCTTTCCAAAACTCTGATTGGATGGTCCTTGGAAATTTTATTTTAAAAGAAAGAAACTCTAGCATTGTGCAAGCTAATGCTACCACTAATATCACTAAGTGAGACTCTCTTACCAGGCCAATTAATGAATGATGCCTATTCTGAGTCTGGCCATAAATACTGCTTTTCATTACATGTTGAATATTGGGTAGCTCCTAATAAAAATCCCAATGGATTTATGTTTGTAACAAGTTTGTAACCTTGGTTCTCTCCAGGTTGGTTAGGAAGCTACATAATTAGTTTCTGTTGGGCTCACAGTTATCTATGGGTAGCCTTGGAAAGAGCCCCTGTCAATCTGTGATGTCAATCTGTAATTGAGGACAATTGGTTTTTGAGCACAATTGGTAATTGGTTTCTATCAGTTTTCCAATGGTATGACCATTTGGCCACAATATTTGTTAATTCATCTTATGACACAAGAAGTGTCAAATTTCTGCTTCAAACAACCCTCTTCCCAGATAGGGGAAATACTAGGAAAATGGTTTGGTTCAGGAGGAATATGGCTTAAATCTTTGCTAATGATATAGTTGCTCCTACTACCAATTTAAATTACAGTTTGTGGAACTTATAAGGTGATAATTTCTTCCCGTTTACACTGTGTGTCTCTATTCGTACTAAGATAATGATGTCTAAACAACTTGAAACTAGATCATATCTATAGTTCTCTATAAAATAATGGACATGTACAATGCACATACAAGGGAAATTGGCTTAAGTCTTATTGGACAACCTAGAGTTGCATGTCACTCCTTGTTCAACATTCTGCTAATATAACTCCCCCAAAAGGAGAGAACTGGGCTATTAGGACCAGCATGGAGGGACATGATGGATCCCAGGGCAGGCCATGGCATTGAGGGACCAGACATTTGATCACCTACTGCTTTCTATCGAACAATTAATGATCAAAAGGGGAAAATTGTGAAATAAAATTCGTATTTTGTGGCAAGACAAGAAAAGTTTAAACAAATATTTTTCTCTGCCCTTTGGCCTCCTCTCCCCCCGCTACTGTGCACTGTGTATCTGCATTATATATTGATGAAACCTCCTGCATTGGCAGACTGAAAGTAAGGGGATAGAAAAAGATATTTCATGCAAATTGAAATGACAAAAAATCAGGGGTAGCAATACTCATATCAGGCAAAATAGACCTTAAAACAAAGGCCATAAATAACAACAAAGAAGGGCATTATATAATGATAAAGGGATCAATACAAGAAGATATTACACTCATTACCATATATGCATCCAATACAGGTGCAGCTAAATATAAATAGCAAATATTAACAGACATAAAGGGAGAAACAGACAATAACACAATAATAAAAGGAGACTTCAACACCCCCACTTGTATTTGGGGATAGACCATCCAGTCAGAAAATCATTAAGGCAACAGAGGTTCTAAATGACACAGTAGACCATTTAGACTTAATTGATATCCACAGGGCACTACATCCAAAAGAAGCATAATATGCATTCTTTTCAAGAGTACATGAAAAGTTCTCCAGGATAGAACACATACTAGTTCACAAAACAAGCCTCAACACACTTAAGAGGAGAGAAATAATCTCAAGAATCTTTTCTGACCATGAGCGTATGAAACTAGAAATCAACTACAAAAAGAAAAATGGGAAAAGAACAAACACGTGGATACTAAACAACATGACTAATAATGAAATCAAAGAAGAAATCAGAAAATACCTTGAGACAAATGAAAAGATAACCTTACAAAATGTATGGGTTGCAGCAAAAGTAGTTCTAAGAGGTAAGTTCATAGTGATACAGGCTGCCCTCAAGAAACAAGTAAAACCTTAAATAAGCAACCTAACTTACCACCTAAAAAAGCTAGAAAAAGAACAAATGTAGCACAAAGTCAGCAGAAGGAAGGAAAGAATAAAGATCAGAGAGGAAATAAATTAAACTGAGATCAAAAAAAATAGAAAGATCAATGAAACCAAGAGCTATTTTTTTTGAAAAGATAAAATTGACAAAATTTTAGCCATGCTCACTAGAAGAAAAGAGAAAACCCAAATAAACAAAATAGGAAATAAAGAGGAGAAATAACAACCAATATCACAGAGGTAAAAAAAAAAAAACCATAAGAGAATACTATGAACAGTTATATGCCAACAAAATGGACAACCTATAGGAAGTGGACAAGTTTCTAGAAAAATACAGCCTGCCAAGACTGAGTCAAGAAAAAACAGATAATTTGAACAGACAGATCACTAAAAGTGAAGTGGAATCTGTAATAAAAATATTCCCTCCAAACAAACGTCCAAGACCAGGTGGCTTCACTATGGAATTCTACCAAACATACAAAGAAGAACTTATACCTATCCTGCTCAGAATATTCCAAAAAATTGAAGAGGTGGGAACACTCCCAAATTCATTCTGAGGCCACCATTACTCTGATACCCAAACAAAACACTACAAAAAAAAGAAAATTACAGGCCAAATTCTTTGATGAATGTAGATGCAAAAATCCTCAATAAAATATTAGCAAACTGAATCCAACAATACATAAAAAATATCATACACCATGATCAAGTTGGATTCATTCCAGTATCATAAGGATGGTTTAACATACACAAATCAATCAACATGATACACCACAAACAAAAGGAAAGACAAAAAACACATGATCTCAGTAAGATGCAGAAAAAGCATCTGACAAAATTCAACATCCATTCCTGATAAAAACTCTTACACAAGTGGATATAGAGGGAATATATCTCAACATAATAAAAGCCATTTATGACAAACCCACAGCCAACATAATACTCAGTGGTGAAAAATTTAAAGCCTTCCCACTAAATTCAGGAACATGACAAGGATGCCTACTCTCATAGCTTCTATTAAACATAGTACTGAGGGACTTCCCTGGTGGTCCAGTGCGTAAGACTCTGTGCTTCCAATGTGGGGTCCCTGGGTTCAATCTCTGGTCAGGGAACTAGATCCTGCATGTATGCCACAACTAAGAAGTCCACACGCTGCAACTAAAGATCCCACATGCCTCAGTGAAGATCCATGTGCTGAAACTAAGACCCGCTGCAGCCAAAATAATAAAATAAATATATTTTTTAAAAAGAAAAACAGTATTGTAAGTCCTAGTGACAGCAATCCAAAAAGAAAAAGAAATAAAAGGTATCCAAATTGGAACAAAAGAGGTAAAACTGCCACTATCTGCAGACAACATGATACTCTATATTGAGAACTCTAAAGTCTCCACACAAAAGCTATTAGAACTAACAAATGAATTCAGCAAGGTTGAAGGATACAAGGTTAATATACAAAAGTCTGTTGCATTTCTTTACACTAGCAATGAAGTTTTAGAAAGAGAAAGTAGAAGGACAATCCTGCTTAAAATTGCATCAAAAAATAAGTAAGTAAACCTAGGAATAAACTTAAACAAGGATGTGAAAGAGCTACATGCTGAAAATTATAAAACACTGACTGATAAAGGAAATTGAAGATGATTCAAAGAAATGGAAAAATATCCCATGCTTTTGGATTGGAAGAATTAATATTGTTATAATGGTCCTACTACCCAAAGCAATCTACAGATTTAATGCAATCCCCATCAAAACACGCATGATATTTTTCACACAACTGTAACAAGTAATCCTAAATTTTTTATGGAACCACAAAGGACCCAGAATTGCCAAAGCAGTCCCGAGGGAAAAACAAAGCTGGAGGCATAACCCTTCTAGACTTCAGACTAAAGAACTACAGTTGTATGGTATTGGCAACAAAACAGACACATAGATCAATGGAACAGAAAGAGAGCTGAGAAATAAACCCACACACCTATGGTCAGTTAATCTACAGCAGAGGAGGCAAGAATAGACAATGGAGGAAAGACAGTCTCTTTAGTAATTAGTGCTGAGAAAGCTACATGTAAATCAATGAAATTAGAACACTCCCTCATACCACGTGCAAAAATAAACTAGAAATGGTATAAAGACCTTTCTAAGACATGACACTGTAAGACTCATAGAATAGAACACAGGCAAAACATTCTGACATAAATCATAGCAATATTTTCTTAGGTTAGTCTCCCAAGGCTAAAGAAATAAAAGCAAAATAAACAACTGGGACCTAATCCAATTTAAGAGCTTTTGCACAGCAAAGAAAACCAACAAAATGAAAAGGCAACCTATGAATGGGTGAAAATATTTGCAAACAATGCTACCAACAAGGAGTCAAAATCCAAAATATACAAACAGCTCATACAACTCAATATCGAAAAAACAACTAAATCAAGAAATGTGCAGAAGACCTAAATAGACATTTCTCCAAAGAAGACATACAGATGGCAAACAGGC
Organism: Delphinus delphis; assembly: GCF_949987515.2. NCBI lineage: Eukaryota > Metazoa > Chordata > Mammalia > Artiodactyla > Delphinidae > Delphinus > Delphinus delphis. The sequence goes on from NC_082686.1 coordinate 40,590,038, forward strand.
ACATGAAAGGATGCTCAACATCACTAATTACTGGAGAAATACAAATCAAAACCACAATGAGATATCACCTCACACCAGTCAGAAGGCTATCATCAAAAAGTCTACAAATAATAAATGCTGGAGAGGGTATGGAGAAAAGGGAACCCTCTTACACTGTTGGTGGGAATGTAAATTGGTGCAGCCACTATGGAAAACTATATGGAGGTTCCTTTAAAAACTAAAAATACAATTACCATATGATCCAGTAAATCCTGCTCCTGGGTATATATCTGGAAAATATGAAAACTCTAATTTGAAAATATACATGCACCCTAATGTTCATAGCAACACCATTTCAATAGCTAAGACATAGAAGCAACCTAAGTGTCCACAATAGACAATTGGCTTAAGAAGAAGTGGTATATATATACAATGGAATACTACTCAGCCATGAAAAAGAATGAAAAAGTGCCATTTGCAGCGATGTGAATGGACCTAGAGAATATTATTCTTAGTGAAATAAATCAGAGAAAGACAAATGTTATATGACATAACTCATATGTGGAATCTAAAAAATAATACTAATGAATCTATACACAAAACAGAAACAGGCTCACAGACTTAGAAAACAAACTTATGGTTATCAAAGGGGAGGGGGAGGAAAGAGGAACAAATTAGAAGTATGGGTTTAACAGATATAAACTACTATACATAAAATAGATAAATAACAAAGGTTTACTATATAGCACAGGGCATTACACTCAGTATCTGGTAATAACCTATAATGGAATACAATCTGCAAAAAAACCAAAACCAAACCAAAACCAAACCAAACAAAGCCTGAATCACTTTGCTGTACAACTGAAACTGTACGTCACTAAAAAATTTAAAAATCACAAAAAATTCTTATTTTCTTTTGTTCACATTTTATGAATTACGATTACTAACATTTTCAGAACATCATCATTGATCAGTATACCTTCTTTATTTTAGATGTATGTAAAGCAAGGGCATGTTTTTGCATGATGTATTGGTGGGAGGGGATATTTTCATCAGATAATTTTTATATTCTTTGTTATTTCCTAGCCAAAATAAAGCATTCATTCATTATCATAATTAGTAAATGGGTAAATATATCTTATTTCTATCCCTACATTCAGATGGTGTGCTGTGATGTCTTTCTTCATTTTATAAGTTAGTCTTTGTAAGGCTGGATCTTTCGAAATTCTTGGGTTTGCACATTAGGGAAAGTCCCAGGAACTGCACACAGGTACCTTTAAAATACTTCTGGTCTCAACTGCTAGATTTTGCATAGTGATTAACTTTTATTGGTAATAAATGTAGCACGCCAATAAACAAGGTATCAAAATACATAAAGTATAATGAGTATTATAAATATACACCACTCTTGAATAACTAAGCTATTGCTAATTTTTCAAGTCTAAATTGACTTGAATTATAAAAGTTTTAGGGACTGCATAGAACTAGGTAGATGAATAAACAGATAAATCAAATATACCTTAGGAAATTTAATGTAATGGTTTATTTTCACTTATAAAATGTATAAATTTTCTGAGGATTTTAATAAAATGTTATTTGATGTTCCATTATAGAGTACCTTACTTTAAATTATTAAATTTTAATTCCATTTAAACATATTGGATTACATTTTGCTAGAAACAAATTTGTACAGGCTCAGATAGCATGAAATAATATTGCAAAACTATCTTGCCTGTCTTCATCATCCTTTCTTTCTGGAACACATTTTTTTCCTTGAAAAATTAAGAAGGAATCAGGGGTACTTTATCCTCTTGTCTAGAACTCAAATGCTGTTGCTGATTATTCTGAAGGAAAGGAGCTTGCAATAGAATCTTAAAGTAGAATGTGTGGAATTTTAGTGACATCTTGTGGCCAAGGCTTTTCTCTGAGTGTTCTATGTCTATGTTGTAGAATTGACTTTGTACTAGTGGACTTCCAACAGGAAAATGTACTACTTCTGAGAGTACCTGAAGACTCCAAAAATTTAAGCTGTTATAAAAGGTTTTAAGGCAGTCAATTTCCTTATCCTCAATCTCCTGCCCTCTCCCTACACTATCTGACCATGCGCCTGTGGTCTAGGGACTGTACTATTTCCCTTTTTTTTCCAACCTTCCTTTTACAGTTACCATTCTCCCCTTTACCAAAGAAAGACCTACTTCTCATCTCTCCTGAGCCTGACTGTAGTACATTAACCTATGGTATCAAAACCTTTGGGTGCTAACTACAGAGAATTTTGAATTAATTGATATTGGTATAGGGAAAGGGAATCACTACAATTATCATTCAACAAAAGCTTTGCAAGTCAGGTGGTTGCTAAACTTTCGTTAAAATTATTTGTTTTCAACAAAATTAAAGAAAAACTGAATTAAGTTTTCATCTGATAGATAATTTATTAAAATGAATCTTCGCAATAAATTACCATCTGATTTTTTTCCTTTTGATCTAAAATTTATATACACTAAAATGTACAAATCTTTACTTAGAAAATGTTCAAAATATTGGGGTTCAAAATATTATAATTTCATTCCTTTTTACTGATTAGTGTAAGCATGATTTCTCATGCTTATATAAAAAGTAGAATTGATGACATACTTATTTATATATGAAATAAACCCATCTCATTAAATTATGGATTTCCAGTGTGAATTAATTATATTATTTTGATCAATTATATAATACTGAAAATTATAATAATTCAATCCAGAACACATGTTTAGTACTTAAAACACTGTAGTAAAATTTTAAAAAATTGTGATTACATTTTTCTTTTATAGAAGTGTTATACAGTGATTAATAGATTTTTAAATCATAAAATATATCATATTGGGATAAAATTCTGTGGGACAACTGGAATAAAATACAAATTTATATATATATATATATATATATACATACACACACACACACACACACTGGAATATTAGCCATAAAAAAGAATGAAATAATGACATCTGCAGCAACATGGATGGACCTAGAGATTATCATACTGAGTGAAGCAAATTAGACAAAGGCAAATAACATATGATATCACTTATATGTGGAATCTAAAAAAATGATACAAAGGAACTTATTTACAAAACAGATATAGACTCACAGACATAGAAAACAAATTTATGATTACTGAAGGCAAAAGGGAGGGTAGGGACAAATTAGGGATTTTGGATTAACAGATGCACACTACTATATATAAAATAGATAAACAACAAGGGCCTACTGTCTAGTACAGGGAAAAATAGATAAACAAGGACCTACTGTATAGTACATGGAACTATATTCAATATCTTATAATAACTATAATGGAAAATAATCTGAAAAAGAATACTTATATATAACTGAATCACTCTCATACACCTGAAACATTGTAAATCAACTATATTTCAATAAAGAAAAGTAGAAAAAAAACTACAAATTAAAATAGTGCAAGTAAAATTTCTAGCTGTTAAAGGAGTTTGTTTGTAAATGTTTAAATAGATACTGGTGGGTAGAGAACACAATGAAGTTGGATACATTTTAAAAAATTAAGACATTTTAAAAATGGAAATTACTTCTTTTCAACTATTTAATATAATGAAATATTTCAGATGTCAACTCAAAATTTGTGAGGGAATAAATTTTGCAAGCATTTTTTTAGGGGATATACAAGCAAACAAGTTTGAAGGGCAGGACTTGACATCATTTCTACTTGGCTTTCATTTCATTGACTCAGAGAGATGTTTGGGAGGAAAACCACTTTCACTTGTACTTCAGACTGTGGTAATATTTTCTGAAACTAAAAGTAGGACAAAATCTGAGTACTCTATAGAAAATTTCAAATCAAAAATTAATCAAAAAAGATTAATTTGGCAGCAGTATGTAAAATAGATTAAAATACAGTCTTAACAACTGAAGTAGAGAAGCAAGTTAGAAGACTAAAACAATGGTATGAATATAAGGCAGTGTGTATCTGGAGCTCAGTGGTGATTTGGGAATGAAAAGAAATGTAACAAATTAACTCTAATACTTATTAATAACTAATAGTAATATAATATTAAATATATTTTAATCTGAATTTCATCCCAGGTCTAGTACACATTATTTGACCCAACTCTGTTATATAGAACTATGTTTATAATAAGGCACCTCGCCAAATGTGAAATTAACAAGACAATCACAACATTACCCTCTTGAATGCAATGTTGTTAACTTAGTCATCTATTAAATCATTTATTCACTAAGAATTTATTCTGTGCCTACTATGATCTAAGCACTATTCTTGGTGGTGAATGAAAGAGCAGTGAACAAAGGAGACAAAAAAATGTCATCAAGATGACAGAGTAAGAGGATGTGTAGCTCACCTCTCCCCACAAACACATTAAAAGTATACCTATATGTGGAACAGAAAACGAATTGGAAACTGGCAGATCTCCCATACAACCAAAGCTGCAAGAAAGATCTTCATGTAACTGGGTAGGATAAAAAAAAAAAAAAAAAAAGAGGCATCAGGTTGGGACTTGCACACCTGGGAGGGATCTCTAAGGAAGAGATGGTCCACATGGGAAGACCCTAGCCCAGGGAAGGGGGCATGTAGACCCATAATATAGGCATCCCAGTAATGGGGTCCTGTATGGGGGAACAAAGCTCCTTTGCCCGCTGAGAAATCTGCTGAGACAGATAGAAGGGCTGGAGAAGCCTAGACTCTACTTGCAAGGAGTTTGCATATGCTGGCTTGCTAACAGTCAAGGCAGAAAGAGCCTTGCACTGATAGCTGCCACCTCACCACACTTCCCAACCCAAAGAAGCAAATGCCTTGGCCTCGCTCACTCCACACCACAGCCTGGTGCTAGATCAGGGCAAAGATTGATCTAGCTACACAGGGAGACTGGGGCATCTGGGGTGAGCCCTAGAGACCATGATCAACCCTCACATGGAGGTGGTAGGATGAGCCAGGCAGACGTTGTCAGTGCCTGCGCTGGGTAGCGCCATAGAGCATGCAGTGGCTAAGCACTGAGTGTCAGGAAGACAGAGGACTTTATCTAGTTACACAGAAAAAGACCAAAGCGCTTAGGATGTGATCTGGGTGGAGCCACAGAGCCCATTGTCAGCATGAACACTGGGCAGTGCCACAAGAATGTGCAGCAAATAACCACTGAATCTCAGCCTGACAGTCCCTGGGCAGGGTTACACAGAGATTCACTTCCCAGTGAGAGCATCCTGGCTCTGCCTACTCCACTCTGCCGCTTAGCCCTAGCTCTGGGGCAGACAGGTCACAGAAGAAATCTGTCACAGAGGCAGCCCAGAGCCCAGGCAGCAGGACAGCCTCCTCAATTTCTGCAGCCATAACACCCTGACACCCAGCCTAATCTACACCTCAGCCTTGCACTAGATCTGGGATGAACACAACAGAAAGGGGTGCAACTTTAGGCTGCTTCTGGGTAGAACTGCAGATGCCTATACCGGTGGTGCATAGATTTGCTGTGATTTCACGGGCCTCACTTGCTTCACCAATCTACCTCCTTTGAGGTGGGGCATGAAGTCAAGGTTAATGGAGCTTGACCCAGCCCACCCACAGGACTTCTACCCCAACAACTGGGGAGCTGACTCTGTCCTAGACAGAGTGGTGACAGACTCAGAGGAAAGATGAAGCCCGGCCTCACATCCAGTTCAGGTTCTAAACACCACAACATCAATCACCCATCAAGGGGATAGTGTCCATCACACTGAGGAAAGATGTGGCTGGCATCCATACCAAAACAAGCCCTCATGTAGAAAATATTGGACACACACAGTAACACAGAGATGCTCCCACATAAAAACAACCCATTCAAGACCAAAACAGATAACTGTTTCTCCTAAATTCATAAAGACAGAGAAAGTTAAATAAAATGAAAAGCCAGAGGAACTACTGCCAATTGAAAGAACAAGTAAAATCCCTTGAAAGAACAAATAGTGAAACAGACCTCACCAGTCTACTACACCCCAAGTTCAAAAAGGAGGTAATAAAAATGCTAAAGAAATTAAGAAAGATTATTGATAGAAATGCAGATCACTGTAACAAGGAAATAGAAGCTATAAAGATTAACCAATAAAAATTAGACAATTCACCTGCCAAGATAAAAAACAATTTAGAAGCAATGAATAGCAGACTAAATGACACAGAGGAATGAATAAGTGACCCAGAGATACAATAATGGAAATCACTCAATCAGAACATCAGACAGAAAGACAAATGAAACAAAAAAGGAAAGCAACATACAAGATCTATGGGATAATATAAAGCTTGTCAACCTATCCAAAATAGGTATCAGAAGGAGAAGAAAAAGAAAAAGGGATTGAAAATGTATTTGAAGAAATTATGGCTGAAAACTTCCCAAAACCTAAAGAAGGAAACAGATATTCAGGTACAGGAAGAACAGAGGGTCCCAAACAAGATGGCACCAAACAGACCCACACCAAATATATTGTGATTAAAATGTCAAAAGTTAAACAAAAAGAGAGGATTCTAAAGGCAGCAAGAGAAGAACAAAGAGTCATTTACAAGGAACTGCCATAAGGTAATTAGCAGATTTCTCTGCAGAAACTTTGCAGGCCAGAAGGGAGTGGCATGATATATTCAAAGTCCTGAAAGGGGAAAATCTGCAACCTAGGATACTCTACCCAGAAAGATTATAATTTAGAATAGAAAGAGATAATTTCTCCGACAAGCAAAAACTAAAAGAATTCATCAATACTAAACCTATGCTAAAAAGTATATTGAAAGGTCTTCTCTAAATAGAAAAGGAACAAAAATCTATAGAAAAGGGAAAAAAAATCACAATAGGAAAAGCAAATATATAGAAGGATTAAAACATAACACTGTAAATCAAATATACTCCTATAATTTTTTTTTAAAAAAAGGATTGAAGATCATTTAAATAAGCCAGTACATATATTTTAAAAATAATCAATAAACTTTCAAAAGCAAAATGGAAACAGACTCACAGACATTAAAGATAAACTTATGGTTACCAAAGGGGAAGGGGGGCAAAATAAATTAAGAGTATGGTAATAACAAGTACAATATATATGTATAAAACAGATAACCAAGAAGGATTTAATGTACAACACAGAGAACTATATTCAATATCTTGAAATAACCTATAATGGAAAATAATCTGAAAAAATATATAACTGAATCACTGGTATATAGCTGAAACTACACAATATTGTAAATTAACTATAATAAAAAAGTTTCAGGGCTTCCCTGGTGGCTCAGTGTTGAGAGTCCACCTGCCGATGCAGGGGACATGGGTTTGTGCCCCAGTCCGGGAGGATCCCACATGCCGCGGAACGGCTGGGCCTGTGAGCCATGGCCTCTGAGCCTGCGCGTCCGGAGCCTGTGCTCTGCAACAGGAGAGGCCGCAACAGTGAGAGGCCCGTGTACCGCAAAAAAAAAAAAAAAAAAAAAAGTTCAGAGATTTTAACTGAAATTAAAAAGAAAAAAAATGAAAGCGATCATATCTACAATTAACAGTAAAAGAATAAGCATGAAGATGTAAAGTAGGACATCAAAATCACAAAATGTGGGAGAGGGGAATAAAAAATGTAGATCGTTTAGAATGTGTTTGAAACTTTATGACTCATTTCAGGGCAAAAGACACACACGCTGAAAGTGAGGGGATGGAAAAAGATATTTCATGCAAATAGAAATGGCAAGAAAGTGGGGGTAACAATACTCATATCAGAAAAAATAGACATTAAAACAAAGGCTATAAAAACAGACCAAGAAGGACATTTGGGAATTCCCTGGTGGTCCAGCATTAAGACCCCATGCTTCCACTGCAGGGGGTGTGGGTTCGATCCCTGGTCAGGGGACTAATATCCCGCATACCGCGCGGTGTGGCCAAAAAAAAAAAAAAAATTAAAAAAAGGAAAAAAGACAAAGAAGGACATTGTATAATGATAAAGAGATCAATGCAAAACGAAGACATTATGTTCATTAACATATGCACCCAATACAGGAGCACCAAAATATATAAGGCAAATACTAACAGACATAAAGGGAGAAATGGATAATATTACAATAATAATAGTAGGACATCAATAGAGAAATCATCCAAACAGAAAATCCATAAGGCAACAGAGGTCTTAAATGACACAATACAATAGATCAGTTGGACTTAATTGATACCTATAAAACACTACTTCCAAAAAAACCCCACAAAAACCCAGAATACACATTCTTTTCAAGCATGCATGGAATGTTCTCCAGGATAGACCACATACTAGGTCACAAAACAAGCCTCAACACATTTAAAAGGATACAAATTATCTCAAGCATCTTTTCTGACCGCAATGTATGAAACTGGAAATCAACCACAGAAAGAAAAATGGGAAGAGAACCAACAAATGGAGACTAAAAACATGCTATTAAAAACCCAATGGGAATACTTATGAAATCAAAGAAGAAATCAGAAAATTCCTCAAGACAAATGAAAATGAACACATAGCACTACAAAATCTATGAGATGGGAAATTCATAGTGATACAGATCTTTCTAAAGAAACAAGAAAAATCTCAAATCAACCTAATCTACCACCTAAAAGAATTAGATAAAGAAGAACAAACAAAACCCAAAGTCAGCTAAAGGAAGGAAAAAATAAAGATCAGAGAGGAAATAAATAAAACAGATCAAAAAAAGAGTAGGAAAGATCAATGAAACCAAGACCTGTTGTTTTGAAACGATAAAAAAATAAATAAACAAAGCTCTAGCCAGGCTCACTGAGAACAAAAGAGAGAAGACCCAAATAAACCAAATAAGAAATGAAAGAAAAGATAAAAACTGATGCCACAGAAATACAAAAATCTTTAGAGAATACTATGAATGGTTGTATGTCAGCAAATTGAACAACCTAGAAGAAATGGACAAGTTTCTAGAAACATATAGCCTGCCTAAACTGAGTCTAGTAGAAACATTTAATTTGAACAGACCGATCACTAGAAGTTAAATAGAATCTATAATAATAATAAAAATAACTTCCTCCAAACAAAAGTCCAGGACCAGATGGGTTCACTGGAGAATTCTTCCAAATATACAAAGAAGATCTTATACCTATTCTGCACAAACTATTCCAAAATATTGAAGAGGAGGGAATACTTTTAAATTCATTCCATGAAGCTATCATCACCCTGATACCAAAACCAGACAAAGACACTACAAAGAAGAAAAATTCTTTGATGAAGAATTTCAGGCCAGTATCTTTGATGAATATAGATGCAAAAGCCTCAACAAAATATTAACAAGCTGAATCCAACAATACATAAAAGGGATCATACACCATGATCAAGTTGGATTCATTCCAGGGTCACAGGATAGTTCAACATATGCAAATCAATCAATGTGATCACCATATTAACAAAGAAAAGGCAAAAAACACATAATCATCTCAATGGATGCAGAAAAAGCACTGGACAAAATCAACATCCATTCATGATAAGACCCCTCCCAGATGAATTTAGAGTAAATAAATCTCAATATAATAAAAGTCATTTATGACAAACCAACAGCCAACATAATACTCAATGGTGAGAAACTGAATGCTTTCCTGATAAATTCAGGAACATGACAAAGATGCCCACTCTCGCCACTTCTATTCAACATAGATTTGGAAATCCTAGCCTCAGTAATCAGACAAGAAAAATTAATAAAAGGTATCCAAATTGGAAGAGGTAAAACTGTCACTATGGGCAGATAACATGATAGTCTATATAGAGAACCCTAAAGTCTCCATACAAAAACTATTAGAACTAATAAAGGAATCCAGCAATGTAGGATACAATATTAATATATGGAAATCTGTTGCATTTTTTTACACAGATAACAAAATATTAGAAAGAGAAAACCCCTAGGAATAAACTTAACCAAGGAGGTGAAAGAGCTATAGGCTGACAATTATAAAACATTAATAAAGGAAATTGATGATTATTCAAAGAAATGGAAAGATATCCCATATTCTTGGATTGGAAGAATTAATATTGTTAAAATGGCCATACTGCCCAAAGCAATCTACAGATTTAAAGCAATCCTTATCAAAATACCCATGACATTTTTCACAGAACTACAACAAATAATCCTAAAATTTATATGGAACCACAAAAGACCCAGAATTGCCAAAGCAATTCTGAGGAAAAACAAAGTTAGACACATAACTCCTCTAGACTTCAGACTATACTACAGAGCTACAGTAATCAAAATTGTGTGGTATTTGCACAAAAACAGACATATTGATCAATGGAACAGAATAGAGGACCCAGAAATAAACCCACACACCTAAGGTAATTTAATCTATGACAAGGGAGGCAAGAATAGACAATGGAGGAAAGAGTCTCTTCAGCAATTGGTGTTGGGAAAGCTGGACAGCTACCTGTAAATCAGTGAAATTAGGATACTCCCTCACACCATATATAAAAATGAACTCATAATGGTTTAAAGACCTAAATATAAGACATGACACCATATGACTCTTAGGAGAGAACACCAGCAACACATTCTCTGACATAAATTGTAGCAATATTTTCTTAGATCAGTCTTCCAAGGCAAAAGAAGTTAAGGTGAAAATAAATGGGACCTAATCAAATTTAGAAGCTTTTGCACAGAAAAGGAAACCATCACACAAAAACACAACCTATGGAATGGGAAATTATATTTGCAAGTGATGCTACTGACAAGTGGTTAATTTCCAAAATATACAAACAGCTCATACAACTCAATATCAAAAAAGTCAACAACCCAATCAAATATAGGCAGAAGACCTAAATAGACATTTCTCCAAAGAAGACATACAGATGAAAAATAGGCACATAAAAAATGCTCAACATTGCTGATTATTAGAGAAATGTAAATCAAAACCACAATGAGGTATCACCTCGTACTGGTCACAATAACTATCACCAAAAAGTCTACAAATAATAAATGCTGGTGAGGGTGTGGAGAAAAAAGAATCCTTGTACACTGTTGGTGGGAATGTAATTTGGTGCAGCCACTATGGAGAACTGTATGGAGGTTCCTTAAAAGACTAAAAGTAGAGCCACCATATGATCCAGCAATACCATTCTTGGGTATATATCCAGAGAAAAGTAAAACTCTAATTTGAAGAGATACTTGCACCCCAATGTTCATAGCAGCACTATTTAGCCAACACATGGAAGCAACCCGTGTCTGTCCACAGATGATTGACTTAAGAAGTGGTATATATATATATATATATATATATATATATATATATATATATATATATATATACAATGGAATATTACTCAGCCATAAAAAGAAAATATTGCCATTTTCAGGAATGTGGATAGACGTAGAGAATATTATGCTTAGTGAAATAAGTCAGAGAAAGACAAATGTTACATGATATCACTCATATGTGGGATCTAAAAAATAATACAAATGGATCTATGTACAAAACAGAAACTGATTCACAGACATAGAAAAGAAACCTGTGGTTACCAAAGGGGAGAGGGAGGGGAGGAGAAACAAACTAGGAATATGGGATTAACAGATACAAACTACTATACATAAAATAGATAACCAGCAGGGATTTACTGTATGGCATAGGGTATTATACCCAATATCTTTTTAACCTATAATAGAATATAATCTGCAAAAATCAAAACAGACAAAAAAACCCCAAAACTTGAATCACTTTGCTGTACAGCTGTAACTAACACAATATTGTAAATCAAATATACTTCAATAAAAAAATAAAAATATAATTATTAAAGAAGGGGAGTGCCTTAGGATATATAGATCATTGCAACAGTAGGGCATTGTTTTGCATAGTTTAATGGCTTGAGATTCAGAGCTGAGTGTTTTCAGGGAGGAGTGAGGGAGAATGGTCATCTTCATGCTGACTGATAAGAGAACTGTAAGAGAGAAAATAGCTTCTATTTGATGAGGCTGTAAAGAAATATCTTTCAGGTAGACTTTGAGCAAGAAGTTCGAGAATATTCATAGCAGAGGCCAGATAAGACATTTACCAAAAAAAGCAAAATTTTATTTACCAAAGTACAAAAAGCTTCACTTGAGGGATCAATCTTGAGGGATCAATCTTAACTCAGAAAGCCTTGGCCTTCCTTGCTTTCACAGTTATATATGAATTGCCTTATTGTCTGACTTCTCTTTTATCAAGAATTCAGTTTCTGGGAACTGTGTGTAACTAGAATGTCAGTAAATAAAATAAGTGCCGTATGGGAGTTTATCATTTAAAGCAACACAGTGGTAAGTCTTTCTGTGCTGTGCCATGTCTTTCTGAACACAATTTCCCATGTTCTCTTTTGACTGACAGATCTACCACAGGAATAACCATGATTACGATGAGGGGAGTCATCTATGCCAGAAGGGGTTAGCTGGGCAAGGACTAGAGGGGGTGTTGGGGCAGATGCCAACAGTGGGAGTTAACAGCTGCACTGGTGGCTGCAACAAGGGGAAATTGTAATCACTACTCAGGAGGAGTCAAGGGGCATCATGGGACCCAGATAGAAGGAGAGACACTGAATCAGCATTTTTTTGAGGGGGAGGGTACTATTTTTATCCACATCATTCTGGTTTTTCTTTTCCAAATTAAGGTTTTCTCTGTTTTACTGATGATGGATGCAGGCTATCTGCTGAAAGGAAGCTCTGGAATGCCACCCTGTTTTATGCAAGTCTCAAGAAAAAAAAAAAAAAGGATTTTGCCCACTCAAAATAACCATTACTTTGCTGGAATAGGATTATTCTGGAAGAATGGCTAACAATTTAAATATGAGTGAGAGATTTTATAGCTAGTCAAGGTGGTAGAGGTGGTTGAAGAAGATTTATAGAAAGTAAACATTTAACGGTCTACAACAGGATTGGCAAATACTTGATTCCAAACTCCTCCACCCTCCTATAACCCCAACCTGTAGTGGACACCAGTAATCAATCTTCCCATTCTTTCCCACTGAGCTCAAAGGAGGTCACACATTCTTGAATACATTTTTCCAGGCACCATTCCTAATCAATTGACGTTAGAAAGAGAAGTAAAATCCAACCATCATCTCAGATCTAGATGTCTTTTGTGCTTCCTGGGAAATGCAATCTCCTTGCTATGTTCTTCAAAGGGGGCCGTGTCCTTGAACCACAAAGTTGGCATTTGTGAGTATGGTCAATTATTCAGTAACATGTGTTTTATATTTGACTATAAATTTTATTGTTTCATGAATGTGGGATGTATCCTTCAACAGTTTGTAATGTAGATATATTATATAGTGCCTCTGGTATTGGGAGATGATTACTTATGCAGTAAATCCTCCATGGTTATTATAGTGATTATACGTAAGACTTGGTTTAATAATTTGCAAACTGTATTTCTAATATAATTATAATGTATAAATAGACTTTTTAGTTAATGACATTATGTATGTCTAACATTTACATTTGAATAGATATTTGTTTATGTTTTCTATTACTTGTGATTTCAATGAGAAACTTACCTTGGTAATTTAAATATCTTTAATTAAAATCACATTTAATATAAATAATATATTTCATCATATAATTATATGGTTTAGAGTCTGAAGAGGTCTTAGAGATTATCTATTCCCCCCTAAAAAGTAATGCAGAAATTCTTTCTACAGCATTTTTTATAGTCACCCAAATTTCTTAGACCATATTTGGTAAAAGGGAAGTCACTGTATCCCTAGATAGCTCTTTTAATGTGCAGGCAACTATAATTATTAAAAGTTCTTTCTTTTAAAAGCAAATCCCAAATATATCATTTCACCGTTAAATACTTCAACAAATACAGTAGTCCTCCTTTATCCACAGGAGATTCGTTCTAAGACCCCCCATTGGATAGTACCAAATCCTATGTTTTTTCCTATGTATAAATACCTATGATAAAGTTAATTTATAAATTAGGCACAGTAAGATATTAACAACAATAGTTAATAATAAAATAGAACAAGTCTAACAATATACTGTAATAAAAATTATGTGAAGGTGTTCTTTCTCCTTCCCTCTCTCTCTAAATATCTTATTGTATAAATTTAAGTGCTTGGTTAAGATGGAAGAGGCATTATTGCACACTATGGCTGGCAGTTTGAGGTGCATCAGCAAAACTAGTACAAATTTCTTTTTCTTTCTTCACAAGTTCATGCTATCTATGAAGACCTGCTCTTCCTGTAGATCTTAGCAACCTCAGCATTCAATTTTTTTCTTTCCTTATTAAGTCAAGAACTTTTTCCTTCACATAGAGGAAGCATTTCATCTCTTCTCTTTGGCATATCTGAATTGCCAGTATCACTACTCTTGTGCTTTGGGGACATTATTAGGTAAAATAAGTCACTTTAGCACAAGCATTAAGATACCGTGACAGTTGATCTGATAACTGAGATGGCTTCTAAGTGACTAACAGGTGGGATACTCTGGACAAAGGGATGTTTCACCATCAGAGAGGGGTGGCTGCAGATTTCATCATGCTGTTCAGAAGGCACACAATTTAAAACTTAGGAGTTGCTTATTTCTGGAATTTTCCATTTAATATTTTTGGGCCACAGTTGAACATGGGTAACTGAAACCTCAGAAATCAGTACCATGGATAAGGGGGTACTACTGTAATTTTTTTTTTTTAATGGAGGGGGAATTTGCTAACAAAATAATTACACTATTGTTACATCTAACAAGATTAAACAGGATAGATTAATTATTGAGAAAATTATGGTTGTTTTAGCTGGGTGAGTGGTAAATGGGGATTATTATGCTGCCTACTTTTGAATTTGTTTAGTTTTCCTAATTAACTTATTTAAAGAATATTACTAGAAGTTATATATATATATATATATATATATATATATATATATATATATAATAAAAATTTTATGTTGAGTGGAAATCTGCCACTTTGTAATTAAAACCCATTTCATCCACTAGAGCAGTGGTGCTCAAACTTTAGCGTGCATTTCGATTATCTGGACGGTTTGTTGTAACACAGATTGCTGCCTCACTCACAGCCCCCCAAGAAATTTGAATTTCTTAGTTCTGTGGTAAGACTGTCTTTCCTAGGGTAAGATGTCTATCTAAGGACTCATTTTGAAAACTTCTGACCCATGTTAACTCTATTGGAGCCTAAGGTATGGCCCTAGTACCTGATGACATAATTACTAAAAGCTATAGGGGATAAATAATGTTAGGGTTTGAGGTGTTTAAATAAGAAATGGGCAGCAAGTCAGCTTCTATACCATGTTCTCATACATCCCTTTACATTTCCAAATATAGATCCATAGAAACTTTATACAACCTGCCCACCTGAACTGAGCTTTGGACTAGGTATAAGTATGAATTCTATATGTGAACATGTGACTTTTACCATGCAAATTAAAATTTAAAATACTTCTACTCATATAGAAAACTCAATTATTCTGATATCTGTGTTTAGCTGGAATAAATAATTGTGCTGGGATGGTAAGATCTTTCTGGATTGATAAGGTTGGAACCTCCATGGGCACCATAATCATTTCAGTGCCTGTTATATTTTCTAGCACTTTTACTCCTAGAAACTCACTTACTCAGCCTGGAGGATATAGGTGAAAATATAATTTAGAAATGATACATGCATTTTTCACTTTTATATTACAGAGTTGAAGGAAATTTTCCCTTCATAATAGCCTTGGATCAAAAACCGGAAGGGACTAACTTTAGTCAAAATTGGCAAAGCGTATAAAACACTATGCTTAGGAATCATCTGGGATAAGGACATTAAGGAAACTGGTTTCTTCATCAAATAGGTATTGAGCACTATCTATGTATAGGATACTGTATTAGTATATGGAGTATGCAAAGATGAAAACACATGAATCTTGTTTTCATGCTACAAGTGAGTAAGCAAGATATATGTACATAAGTAAACTTCAAATTATCTCCCATGCCTAGAGAGTTCCACAAAAGATGCTAGTTACTGAATTTAAAATATTCTCAATATCTGAAAATAAAGCTATTAGATATTCTCAATTCTACCTCATTATTTCTTTCCTGTCACACCTAAGATTCTGGAAACCATACTCTGTATTTTTTCCTTTTCTCCTTTACCTTGCATTTACTTCACCTACTGCAATTTGTCTTCTGTTCTAACTATTCCTCTTAAAATTCCTCTCGACAAGGTCATCAGTGACCATTTTAACTGCAAATTAAAAAAAAAATTAGATTTTTTCTCTTACTATCTTTTTGCTGACTTAGTAGAGTTGGAAAATTTCCTTGAAACTTTTTATTCCCTTAAAATCTATGACATCCTGCTCTCATACTTCTTCTACTGCAGGTAAATATGGTGAATAATACATTAATGAGAGCAACCTAATATGTTTAATCCATTTTATTTTTATATCACCCAAAGCTTGGCACATTTTAGGTTTGGTGTCCTCCAGGAGGAATTAGGACAGCCAGCCATAAATCTTCAACAGCAAATATATTATGGACATTTTCTTTATGCAAGTAGTCTTTAAAGGTACTAAGAGGGAGAAAAAATGAGGATGTATGTATATCCTAAAGGAATTTACAATCTATTGGGTACTATATAGTCAAATATCTATACTATTAGGAAGTTACAAGAAGTAGCAAGTACTTTTCAGCATTTCTTTTCTGGAAATATGGCCAACAAGACATTTAAAATCCTTTAGTTTTTTAGGAGGAGAATAGAAATATTGATTAACTTTAGAATTTATGTAATTGTACATGTTACAATTTTAAGTGTGACCACTAAATTGAATTTAATTTATAATTTTCATGCATTAAAATGAGGGGACACATGAAGTCAACAGAAAGTGAGGTTAAAATCCAAGAGAAAAGCAGGACAATTAGAAAGCACAAAATAAAATATTAGCAATATCAGTAGCCATAATAAATGTAAATGGATTAAACTGTCAGTTAAAGGAAAAAGATGTTCAGACTTGATAAAATATTTTTTTTAGCTATTAGTATCATTGATGATCCATATGAAAACAAATGACCAAACACTCTAACTCCTATAGAAGTCACTTCCATATGGTTTAACCAAACAAAAGAGAAAAGCAAAACTTCAATCTCTCAGAAGAAAATAAAGGAGAACACATTTAACCACAAATAAAGAAGTATTTATTAGACAAGGCGTAATAGCACAAACCACAAGGGAGAAGATGGTTAAATTGACTACAAATACATACAATTATTTAATTTATGTGAGGCATTATTGGACACTAATCAATATTAGCTATAGTAATATTTTAAAAATTCTGTTTAATGAAAATATAAAAAACTATAAAGATAAACTAAAGTTGAGCAAAGATATTTGAAAGTAAAAGAGTGATAAAGGCTAGCATCCAGAATTTTAAAAGATCTTAAGGAAAAGATAAATTCAATTGAAAAATTGATGAATAGGCAATTTTTAGGAGAAGACAAGTGACTAATAAACTTGTTGAAGTTAGGGGAGGAGTCAATATGGCAGAATAGGAGGATGCAGAATTCGTCACTCCTCACAAGTACATCAAGACTACATCTACAAATGGAACAGTTCTCATAGAGCACCTGCTGAACATTAGCAGAAGACCTCAGAATTGTAAAAGGACAAGAAAAATCCCCTTGCAACTGGGTAGGATGAAAAAAAGAAGAAAAAAAGAAAAGAGGAATCAAAAAAGGGACCAGCAACCTTGGCAGGAAGCTGAAGGGGAGGGGAGGTCTCTGCACTCAGAAAATCTCCCTCACAGTGGGGAAGTCAGCTGGGACAGAAAAGGACTTTTGGGGGATCAAAGGAGAACACCGCAGATGGTCTGTGGAAGACAGGACAAAGTAAGAACTGCACGCATGGTCTACACCACAGCTCTGCACATTCCAGCCTGAGTCGTGAGTTGCCAGTTGTGAAGGGGGGCTGGGTGCTGGAAAGTGGGGTTTGGAGCATGGACCCAGGGAGGGGACAGCTGTTGGCTATGAAAAGACAGCTTGAAGGGACAGGAGTAAGGAGCTCCACAACCAGGAAAGTCTTTGGAAAAAGCCTGGGACACCATAAAAGCAAGGTGTCATTGTTGAGTGGCTCTCAAGGGGCAGAGCTGCCATCATAACCCCTCTCCCCACATTCCAGCTCCTTCGGCCTCCTCCATGGGCACTGGGGGGGGCTTCCATCTGAGTGGGCCTGCCCACCCCTTGGGCCGGGGTCTCCTCTGCCCATGGGCTCCGGGAGCCTGAGTGTTGCCCATCCCAAAGCCTCCTTGGGAATCAGCCCTGGGTGCCCCTGCCTGGGATGAGAGTCTGCCGATGGTGGCAGGGGCTGAGTGCTAAAGTGTGGAGTTGGGAGAACAGATCTAGGGAGAGGAGCACTGTTGGCTGCATGGATACAGCAGAGGGGACGGGAGTGAGGGGATGTGAGGCTGGGAATGCCCCTAGAGGAAGTGTGGTCTGCCTGGAAAGTGAGGTGCCATTGTTGAGAGGTGCTCAGGGGACAGGGTCACCATGGCCCCCATACGCGTGCTCCTGCCTCTGTGGTCACTGGGAGGGACTCCCACCAGAGCAAGCACACCACAGTCTGTTGCAACTGCCTGCTGGTTCCACCCCTGCAGGCAACTCACATAAACCTCAATTGTGGCTGCCATACCCCTCCCTGTCTTGAGTGAGTAACTGTGCCTCAAGCAGCTGCTGCTTTCGCTCCCTCTCGCCTGGGCAAGGAACAGATGCCTGAGGGTGGTGCACATGCAGAGGTGGGGTCAAAACCAAAGCTAAGCCCCAGGGGCAATGCAACTAAGGAAGAGAACAGGAATCCTTCCGTGCAGCTGCATAAACCAGAGATTAAATCCCTGAGATCAGCTTAGTTAACCCTGCATCTGTGGAATACCTGAATAGACAATGAGTGTTCCCACAATTGAGACAGGTCTAACCTTTGTAGCAGTGGACACTGGGGGGCAAGTACACACAGGAGTCAGGCCAGTTCAGAGTCTGAGCTGTCCCCACAGTGCCCACAGCCAGTCCAAAGACCTACCTAGAGGTATTGGAAGACCTCCGGGGGAGGTGGGGATTGGCTTTGGCTCACTGTGGGAGCAAGGACACTGACAGAGGAGGCCCCAGGAAAATATTCTTATTACTAATATTCTTTTTTTGTTTGTTTCATTTTGTTCAGTTGTTGGTGTTGTTGCTTTTATTATTGTTTACCTTTTATTTTTAATTTTGATATTTTGTATTTTTTAAATATATATTTTTTAGTTTTCTATTTTTACTTACCTTTTTAGCTGTTTTGTGGTTTTCTTGTTTTTGTTCTTTGTATTTTATTTTTTAAATTTATTTCTTTTCTTTATTTTTTTGATTGTTTTTGTGTATATATTTTATGTTTTCTTTGCTTTTTTTTGTTGTTTGTCTACTTTCTGTTTTTGTTTTATTCCTCATTTTTTGTTTTTCTTAGTTTAGTCCTTACCAACTGTTCTCATTTTTGAGTTATTCTGTTTATTTGTTCTCTTGTTTGCTTGTTTCTTTTTCTGCATGGGTGTGTGTTGTGTTGTTGTTGCTGCTGTTTGTTTGCTGTTTTGCTATTTGTCTTGGGTTTTGTACATCTGTTTTCTTTTCTTCCTTTTCTTTCTTTTTTCTCTGGGTGCACTGTGTGGCCTGTGGGCTCTTGCTTCCCTGGCCAGGGTGCGAGCTTCAAGTCCATGAAAAAATCAACAAATAACCTAAAAGGGAATCCCCATAATGTTATCAGCTGATTTTTCAGCAGAAACTCTGCAGACCAGAAGGGAGTGGCAGGACATATTTAAAGTGTGTGGCCTGTGGGCTCTTGCTTCCCTGGCCTCCAGGGTGGGAGCTTCAAGTCCAGGACTCTGGACCACCAGATAATTCCCAGGCCTAGGGAATATTAATCAGTGTGTGCGCTCCTGGAGGTATCCATATCAACACCAAGCCCTGGCCCCACACAACTGCCTGCAGGCTCCAGTGCTGGATACCTTATGCCAAACAACCAGCAAGACAGGAACACAGCCTCACCCATTAGCAGACAGGCTGCGTAAAGTCATACTAAGCTGACAGATGCCAAAACACACCACCTGACACGGTCCTGCCCTTCAGAGGGAAAAGACTCAGCTCCACACATCAGAGCACAGGCACCAGTTCCTCCTACCAGGAAGCCTACACAAGCCCCGGGTCCAACCTCACTCACCAGGGGATAGACAACAGAAGCAAGAGAAACTACAACCCTGCAGCCTGCAGAAAGGAGACCATAAACACAGTAGGTTAGACAAAATCAGAAGACAGTGAAATATGTTGCAGATGAAGGAGCAAGGTAAAATCCCACAAAACCAAATAAATGAAAAGGAAATAGGCAATCTACCTGAAAAAGAATTCAGAGTAATGATAGTAAAGATGATCCAAGATCTCAGAAATAGATGGAGGCATGGCTTGAGAAGATACAAGAAATGTTTAACAAGGACCTAGAAGAACTACAAACAATCAGTGATAAACAACACAATAACTGAAATGAAAAATATACTAGAAGGAAACAGTAGTAGAATAACTGAGGCAGAAGAACAGATAAGTGAGCTGGAAGACAGAATGGTGGAAATAACTGCCAAGGAGCAGAATGAAGAAAAAAGAATGAAAAGAAATGAGGACAGCCTCAGAGACCTCTGGGACAACATTAAATGAACCAACACTCAAATTATAGGGGTCCCAGAAGAAGAAGAGAAAGGGAAAGGGCATGTAAAAACATTTGAAGAGATTATAGTGGAAAAATTCCCTAACATGGGAAAGGAAATAGTCACCCAAGTCCAGAAAGCACAGAAAGTCCCATAAAGGATAAATCCAAGGAGAAACATGCCAAGACACATATTAATCAAACTAATAAAAATTAAATACAAAGAAAAAATATTAAAAGCAGCAAGGGAAAAAATCAACAAATAACCTACAAGGGAATCCCCATAAAGTTATCAGATGATTTTTCAGCAGAAACTCTGCAGACCAAAAGGGAGTGGCAGGACATATTTCAAGTGATGAAAGGAAATAAACCTGCCAGCAAGATTATTCTACCCAGCAATGATCTCATTCAGATTTGATGGAGAAATCAAAAGCTTTACAGACAAGCAAAAGCTAAGAGAATTCAGCACCACCAAACCAACTTTACAACAAATGCTAAAGGAAATTTTCTAGCTGGGAAACACAAGAGAAGGAAAAGACCTGTAAGAACAAACTCAAAACAATTAAGAAAATGGTAACAGGAATATAGATATCTATATTACCTTAAATGTAAATGGATTAAATTCTCCACCAAAAGACACACACTAGCTGAATGGATAGAAAACTGAGACCCATATATATGCTGTCTACAAGAGACCCGCTTCAGACCTAGGGACACATACAGACTGAAAGTGAGGGGATGGAAAAAGATATTCCATCCAAATGGGAATCAAAAGAAAGCTAGGGTAGCAATACTCATATCAGACAACATAGACTTTAAAATAAGACTATTACGAGACACAAGGAAAGATACTACAGAATGATGAAGGGATCAATCCAAGAAGAAGATATAACAATTGTAAATATTTATGTACCCAACATAGAAGCACCTCAATACATAAGGCAAATGCTAATAGCCATAAATGGGGACATTGACAATAACACAAAAATACTGGGGGACTTTAACATCCCACTTACACCAATGGACAGATCATCCAGACAGAAAATAAATAAGGAAACACAAGCTTTAAAAGACACAAGAGACCAAACAGACTTAATTGATATTTATAGGACATTCCACCTGAAAGTGGCAGAACACACTTTCTTTTCAAGTGTTCATGGAACATTCTCCAGGACAGATCACAGCCTGGGTCACAAATCAAGCCTCAGTAAATTTAAGAAAACTGAAATTGTATCAAGCATCTTTTCCAACCACAACACTATGAGATTAGAAATCAATTACAGGAGAAGAAATGGTAAAAAGTACAAACACATGGAGGC
Source organism: Delphinus delphis (assembly GCF_949987515.2). Taxonomy (NCBI): domain Eukaryota; kingdom Metazoa; phylum Chordata; class Mammalia; order Artiodactyla; family Delphinidae; genus Delphinus; species Delphinus delphis. Next base: position 40,611,984 of record NC_082686.1, read on the forward strand.
TAAACAATACATCACCAAATAACTGAGAGATCACTGAAGATATCAAAGAGGAAATAAAAAAAATACTTAGAAATAAATTACAATGAAAACACGATGACCAAAAACCTATGGGATGCAGCAAAAGCAGTTCTAAGAGGGAAGTTTATAGCAATACAATCTTACCTCAAGAAACAAGAAAAGTCTCAAATAAACAATCTAACCTTATCTCTAAAGCAACTAGAGAAAAAAGAACAAACAAAACCCAAAGTTAGTAGAAGGAAAGAAATCATAAAGTTCAGAGCAGAAATAAATGAAAGAGAAACGAAGAAAACAAGAGCAAAGATCAATAAAGCTAAAAGCTGGTTCTTTGAGAAGATAAACAAAATTGATAAATCTTAACCCAGACTCATGAAGAAAAAAAGGGAGAAGACTCAAATCAACAGAATTAGAAATGAAAATGGAGAAGTAACAACTGCCACTGCAGAAATAAAAAGGATCATGAGAGATGAGTACAAGCAACTATATGCCAATAAAATGGACAACCTGGAAGAAATGGACAAATTCTTAGAAAAGCACAACCTTCTGAGACTGAACCAGGAAGAAATAGAAAATACAGATAGACAAATCACAAGCACTGAAATTGAAACTGTGATTAAAAATTTTCCAACAAACAGAAGTCCAGGACCAGGTGGCTTCACAGATTAATTCTATCAAACATTCAGAGAAGAACTAACACCTATCCTTCTCAAACTTTTCCAAAAAATTGCAGAGGGTGGAACATTTCCAAACTCATTCTATGAGGCTATCATCACCCTGATACCAAAATCAGACAAAGATATCACAAAAAAAGACAATTACAGACCAATATCACTGATGAACTTAGACGCAAAAATCCTCAGCAAACCAAATCCAACAACACATTAAAAGAATCATACACCATGATCAAGTGGGATTTATCCCAGGGATACAAGGATTCATCAAGATACACAAATCAATCAATGTGATACACCATATTAACAAAGTGAAAAATAAAAGCCATATGATCATCTCAATAAATGCAGAAAAAGATTTTGACAAAATTCAACACCGATTTATGATTAAAAACTCTCCAGAAAGTGGGCACAGAGGAAACATACCTCAACATAATAAAGGCTGTATATGACAAACCCACAGCAAACATTATTCTCAATGGTGAAAAACTGAAAGCACTTTTTCTAAGGTCAGGAACAAGATAAGGATGTCCACTCTTGCCACAACTATTCAATATCCTTTTGGAAGTTCTAGCCACAGCAATCAGAAGAAAAAGAAGTAAAAGGAATCCAAACTGGAAAAGAAGAAGTAAAACTGTCACTGGTTACAGATGACATGATACTATACATAGAAAATCCTAAAGATGCCACCAGAAAACTACTAGAGCTAATCAATGAATTTAGTAAAGTCAAAGGACACAAAATTAATACACAGAAATCTCTTGCATTCCTATACGCTAACAATGAAAGATAAGAAAAATTAAGGTAACAATCCCATTTGCTATTGCAACAAAAAGAATAAAATACCCAGGAATAAACCTACCTAAGGAGGCAAAAGACCTGTACTCAGAAAATTGATACTGATGAAACAAATCCAACACAACACAAACAGATGGAGAGATATACCATGTTCTTGGATTGGAAGAATCAATACTGTGAAAATGACTCTACTATCCAAAGCAATCTACAGATTCAATGCAATCCCTATCAAATTACCAATGGCATTTTTCACAGAACTAGAACAAAAAATTTTTACAATTTATATGGAAACACAAAAGACCCAGAATAGTCAAAGCAATCTTGAGAAAGAAAAATGGAGCTGGAGGAATCAGGCTCCTTGACTTCAGACTCTACTACAAAGCTGCAGTAATTAAGACAGTATGGTACTGACACAGACACAGAAATACAGATCAGTGGAACAGAATAGAGAGCCCAGAGATAAACCCACACACCTATAGTCACCTAATCTATGGCAAAGGAGGCAAAAATATACAATGGAGAAAAAACAGCTTCTTCTATAAGTGGTGCTGGGAAAACTGTACACTACATATAAAGGAATGAAATTAGAACACTCCCTAACACCATACACAAAAATAAACTCAAAATGGATTAAAGACCTAAATGTAAGGCCAGACACTAGAAAACTCTTAAAGGAAAACATAGGCAGAACCCTTTGACATAAATCTCAGCAAGGTCTTTTTTGACCCACCTCCTAAAGGAATGAAAATAAAAGCAAAAATAAACAAATGGGACCTAATGAAACTTAAAAGCTTTTGCACAGCAAAGGAAACCATAAATAAGATGAAAAGACAACCCTCAGAATGGGAGAAAATATTTGCAAAGAAAGCAACTGACAAAGGATTAATCCTCAAAATATTCAAGCAGCTCATGCAGCTCAATATAAAAAAAAAAAAAAAGAAAACCTAATCAAAATATGGGCAGAAGACCTAAATAGACCTAAATGTTCACTACAGCACTATTTACAATAGCCAGGATGTGGAAGCAACCTAAGTGTTCATCAACAGATGAATGGATAAAGAAGATGTGGTACATATACACAATGGAGGGACGAAATTGGGTCATCTGTAGAGACATGGATGGACCTAGAGAGTGTAATACAGTCTGAAGTCAGAAGGAGAAAAACAAATATCATATACTAACACATATATGTGGAATCTAGAAAAATGGGATAGATGATCTTATTTGCAAAGCAGGAATAGAGACACAGATGTAGAGAACAAATGTATGGATACTAAGAGGGGGAGGAATTGGAAGATTGGATTTGACACATATACACTATTGATACTATGTATAAAATACACAACTAATGAGAACATACTGTATAGCACAGGAAGTCTACTTAATGTACCATGTTGACCTAAATGGGAAGGAAATCCAAAAAAGAGGGGAAATATATATCTGATTCATTTTGCTGTACAGTAGAAACTAACACAACATTGTAAAGCAACTATACTCCAATAAAAATTAATTAAAAGAAAAAAATTTGTTCAAGTTAGTTAATAATCTGGAGGGTACAAATTAAAACCACAATAAGAAAGAAGCTGCATCTCTCAGATTAACAAAAGTTGAAAAGCCCTGAAAATACCAAGTTTTGGTGAGAATGTGGAACAATGGGAACAACGCTGGGAGTGAATATTGGAACAAATCCTACAACTCCAAAATTTAACTTCTAGGCATATAAACTCAGAAGAAACCTCTCGAATATATGTACAAGGAAATTGTTTTAACAATTTTTCTGGTAATATTAAAAGAAAAGCAGAGAAAGTTTGAATGTCAACACGGAGAATGGATAGAAAATTGTATATAATGATGATGGAATACTCTATATTAATAAAAAAAATGAATTAGGATTACATGCATCAGCAAGGCTAAATGTTCATCACCCCCATCCCACCAAATCCCCCTAAATCATAGGATAAGATGAATAACATGACATCATTTTAATACATTTTAAAAAATGAAAAGCTATATTACATATTATTTAGAATATATAATTAGAAATATGCATTTATATATAAATATTTGTTATGTGTGTATATATATTTACATATATACATATAAATTATAATGAATGCACATGAATGAAAAATACCAAAATTATGATTATGATTATGGTTACCTCAGAGAGAGGGAGAAGAATTCCTTTGGGAAAGCGTTCTGAGATCCTCAGCTATGTTTTTAATTCTTTGTTAGTTGTATTCTTCTCTGTATCTTCTTATATATTTGAAACAGTTCAAAAACATGAATATTGGAAGGAATTTTCTGAAGGAAAATAAGAGTTGGAGGAGGGTGGGGAAGTAAACTCTGACCGGAGGGAATCAAGGAAGGTAACGAGCTGGTCAAAGCAGCAAAGCCGTGAAAGGCTGGGATGGAAGTAAAGAAAGCACTATAGGGGAAGGTAACACCTTGAGCTTCTGCCTGAAACTAAGAGCAACCGTAGAGAACTGGGGATGGCTTGGTTCCACTTGAACATGGAGACAGATAGAGAACAGGAGGAAATGTAATTTAGGAAGCTCAGGAAAAGCTTTGACCATTAGGGTTTTCTTTCTTTCTTTTTTTTTTTTTGCGTTACGCGGGCCTCTCCCGCTGCGGAGCACAGGCTCCGGACGCGCAGGCTCAGTGGCCATGGCTCACGGGCCCAGCCGCTCTGCGGCATGTGGGATCCTCCCAGACCGGGGCACGTGTCCCCTGCATCGGCAGGTGGACTCCCAACCACTGCGCCACCAGCGAAGCCCACCATTAGGGTTTTCTATATTGTTCCCATAGAGTGGAAAGATACATACAGGACTTTTCATCAGGGAATTATAAGATTTGCTGTGTGCTTTAGAAATACTAAAATGGTACGCAATAAATCAAGACTTGTATTGTAAAAATGATGAATCTGATATGTGAAGCATACTTAAGAAACCACTGCAAGATTCCAGGCAAGAGATGATAGAGAGGTACCTGTAGCTAGGAGGGTGGCACTGGAAGTGGGAAAGAAAAGACAGTTGTGAGAAAGAATATTAAGATAAGAATGAAAAGATTCAGAGTCCGATTGAGCATGGGGTGTGGGGATGCCATGTAAGATTCACAGATAACTACAAGGTCATTAATAGAAACAGAAATCTCAGAAGGATGTGCTGGTTTTGAAAAGAAAGTTCAGGTTTAAACGCATTGACTTTTATCAATTCCTTACAGAGATATTGAGAAGGCAGCTGAGAACCATGTAACTGGTCAATGATGATATTGAAACACATGTAACATCCTAAAAAAACAAGAAAATATTGGTGGGATAGAATCTTCTGGAATGACTATTTTTAGGATGCTGAAAAAGAACCAGGTAGAGTTGCATAAGTGGTGCTAAGAAAGGGTCTAAGTAGATGGTCACAGCATCATGCTGAAGCGAGGTGAAGGAACTAGAACTGAATTTGAAGATTCATAGGTTACCGGTGCCTATTGAGAGAATAATTTTAAAAGAAAGACTAAAAGTGTAATGCATTGTTTAAAAACTCTAACGAAGTTCTGATTATAACTTAGTTTTAAAGCATTTCTAATGCTATTTTAACTAATTATGTAATTTGATTCCAATTCTTTGATTGTTTCTTACTTCTCTTTCTATTTATCACTCTTGTAGGGACTTTCTCATCTTCAGGGCATTTACCAAACAATAGTTTCCAGAAACAGTTACAGGACGAATGAAGTAGAGTCAAACAATCTAGCTTCATTTTCCCCCACTGACAGAAGTGTCTTCCAAAGCCCTAAGGTTTTGGTTTTTTAACTTTTTGGCCTTGCCGCGGGGCATGTGGGATGATAGTTCCTGACCAGGGATCAAACCCGTGCCCCCTGCTTTGGAAGTGTGGCATCTTAACTACTAGACAGCCAAGGAAGTCCCCTAAAGCCCTAAGGTTTTAAAAATGACTTTGGGCCAGGAATTTTAGTGATAATGCCTATTATGTTCACCTTTTTTAGCTACATCCATTGAATTAATGGGATTAGTTTGTGTTTTTCTTTTTAACTAATTAATCTGTCAGCATATGACACAACCAGTTCCTCAGATATAACAATATAATTTTGGTATTCCATGTACTCAAGTCTTTTATCAATAACATTTGTATGGTCCAGTTCATATTTTTACAGACTTACAGTAGCTTTCTCCTTCAAGTACTTCTCTAAAAAATGTCATAGTAAATCCTAAATCTTAGGCATTTGATTAAAAAATTTATATTTATTACTTATAATTCTTAATAAAATTATTATTATTTTCACATGCAGAATCACCATAGCATCTTAAATCTGGAAGAGGCCTTAGAGAAAATTAACCTAATTTAACCAAATTAAATTTGACATATGAGTAATGAAAATCCCAGAAAAATTAAGAAACTAGGTAAAAGTCACATGGCATGTTAACACATCATATATGATTCAGTTACAAAGACCAACACATAATAAAATGATTAAACAATTATCTGCCTATTTAGTCATTCTAATATTATTAGATTTCCACTATAGATATCAAATTATATTAGGAGCTTATGAGGAAACAAAAGGAGGTGATAACATTGTTCCATCCCTCTAGGAGGTACATATTTGGGAAAAATCTTTATTGTGCCATCTATAGAATCTAACATAGAAAGCTGTCAATGTTGGATGAAGGAAGAATGAGGAATTTTAGTTAACAAAATGCCTTTTCTCTCTTACATAGTAAAAGTACTAACAGACAAGCCAATCAAGGGATTTTATAGATTAATATTTTTAAACAAAGCAGTCAAATTCATTATCAAGTGCCAGATGCTTTAAGAGTTCACTTCAACTCAAATTTTTTTGTTGTCAGAAAGGCTGACCAAGCAGGATTGGGAAATTTAGCTACATTTTTCTCCCTTTTCCCTTCATTTGGGAAATCTCTTTACTTCTCACTCAATACTAGAAGTAGAGGGGTGTGCACAAAGGCACTTTGAAGTGAGTATATATGAAAACAGTAGATCTTAAATATTCAATGTAATGGCACAAAGATTTGAAATAACTATAAAATTTAAGCTTAAGGTCAGAACTCAGGTTATTGCATAGTAGATAATTTGGGGGAAAAGGAGCAATGGTTGATAAAGGAAGTTACTGTTAAAATAGAGGAAGAGAGATATAATATAGTTCCAAATTTTTTCTAAATCATGTATTTGAGTTTTTAAAAAAATTGCTTTTGGATGTGAGTAGGATGAAAGACAGAGGAGTGGGCCATTAGAAAAGCAGCCACAGTAAACTATGCCAGTGTGGCATTAAGCCATGATGATTAAGGGGTACTAATAAAATTCTGAAAGATTAATTTTCAAGAAAGTATTCAAATTAGTTCCGTTTAATATTAAATGAATGCTTGGGTGCATTACTCTTACTTAAGACATGAAAAGCTTATGTTCCCACAGAGTAGTAAATGATTCTGGATTTGGCCACAGTGTGGAGATGTTGTGACACAGATTCGCCTTGCCATGCCAGCGGAATGCTGAGTTCTCATATTGGAACAGGGATTTCCACTACCTGCTCCAATTTTCCTTTCCATTTTATAACATCTTATCATAAACGAGTGCTTCTGTTTTCTAGTATAAGTTCACACGTGTATGGCACACATTTTGGGGGAAGGAACATTAGAATTTCTATGCATCTGGTACCCCTAAATGTTCACATATGATGCTTTTAACTGTTTCTCCATATTACAACTAGGAATCCATGTAATGCCAAATGAATCAATTTCAATATACAGTGTTCTTGAAAGACCCACTAGAGCATATAAAATAATAACAAATACCACCACAGTTTGTGGGTTTCATCTAAGAATGAAATGGCATTTGTGGTAAAAAGCATTCATGAATTCATGTGCAAATCAAGCTGTTCACTCATTCCACAAACATGAAGTTCCTACTCTGTGCCAGGCATACTTTCTGGATGTTCAGGGAGAGACAAAAACATGATACCTCCCTACTGGAATACAACGCCATTGCAAAGATATAAAAAGACATAATTACTATGTGAATTAAACATAATGAAGGGAAAATAAAGAATATAATAAAATATTTTAAATTGATACAGATGAGAAGAGAGGAAGGAGGGAGGTGATGTTATCCAGGTGGAACGTGTTCCAGGCAGAGGGAACAGCATTTGGGGAGGACCTCAGGGGAAAGGAGTTTGGCAAGGTCAACAGACTGAAAGGATGTTGCTAGGTCAATAGGGCTTGAACCTGTTGAGCACGGTGGGCTGAGAATGGCAGGAGATGACCTGTCATGTCAGCAGAGGCCAGAACATTAAGGCCAGTGAATGAAATGACAAGGATTAGTAGATTTTGTTCCAGATTCTGTGGGAAGCCACTGGAGGGTTTATAAGAAAGAGAACAAGAAGATTAGCTTTTTGCTTCCTGCTATACTATGTAGCTTTTTGTTTCCTGCTATACTATGTAAATTCCAACACTGAACATGAAAAACTTTAAGGATTTTTTTTTTACTAGTTTTCTTTTTCCTTCAATTTTATATTTATTTTCCCAGAAAATACCTTGTACAAGAAATGCTTAAAGTTTAAGGATTAGAGCTTTTTGGGTAAAAAAAAAAATCCCTTTGAAAATATGTTTGATTCTGGTGATAATATTTCACTTTTTTACTACAACATAATTCTCCATTCAGCCATGAATTTGTGTAATTTGATAGTTGAATGGACTTTACCTTTATTTGAAAAACAGTTGGATCATTAAACTACTAAACTGTATTTTAGCAATGTTCATTGAATTTATTATTCAGGGAAAAAAAGAACAAAAAAATCCCAACGTTGGTGTTCAGTACATAATTTGCAGGAATGTAGATCCTTAAAACTGAGCTGAGTATCTTTTGGCAGACAGTGAGAAAGCCTAGGCTCTTCCCTATTTAATGAATTTGCTATGTCACTCTTTGTAAACTATTTACATTCTTTTGCTGGCTGAGAATTCCAGCACCTACATTACCACAGCGTGTCTTGGAGAGTGATTGTTATGTGCTGAAGTGACTGAAGGTGCTTCAGAATTGGCTACATATTAAAGTAGTTAAATGTCATCCACACTCACCGGCTACAAAGCTGCAACATAAAGGGAAAAGAAACAGAATGATAAAGAGTGGATAATAATTACAGAGATGAAATTAAGATACAGAGTCCTCTCAAATTGACTCTACTTGCAATCCATCCTCAGGGTAAAAAGTAAAAAATTTACAGAAATAAATGCATGGGAAACTTGCTTCAAAAACATACAGGTTTGGAGGGATAAATTTATTTAATGTTTTTTTAAAATGACATTTTAAATAAATTAAAATTGATGATGAAGGTTTTTGCATTTGCCCACATACGATTTTTGAGATGTTCTTCTTTCTTTTGTGTATATTCAAGTTTTCATCTGGTAGCATTTTTCTTCTGCCTGTTCTATTCCATTATCATTCTTCCTAATTCCTGACTGTTAACTATGAATTCTCTCAGCTTTTTTGAAAAGTTTTTCATTTCAATTTTAGTTTTAAAAGATATTTGTTCTGGCTACAAGATTCTACGTTGACTTTTTGTTTTATTTCAGGATGTTAAAATGTAGCTTCATTCTTATTTTTGACAACAAGAAGTCTAAAATCATTCTTATCATTGCCCTCTATACATAATGAATCTTCCTTTGCCTCTGGCTGCTTTTAAGGTTTTCTCTTTATTATTTGTTTTCATCAATTATGATGTTCACAGTATAGTTTCCTTTTTTTCTTTATCTTGCTTGGGATTTATTAAGCTATTTGAGTCTGTGGGTTTACAGTTTTTATCAAATTTGGAAAAAAATTGTCATTTTTTTCAAATATTTTTTTCTATTCTACCCTTTTCTTTCACATTTTTTCCCCTACCTGGAGAGACCATAAACACAGGTTAGGCTGATTGATATTGTCCCACAGGACAGTGAGGCTCTGTTTATTTTTATTTTCACTTGATTTTCTCTGTGCTTTTTGGGGGGACAGTTTCTATTGCAATGTCTTCCATTTACTTTTCTTTTTCCCTCCTGAACTGTTTAATTTGCTGACAACCCATCCAGTGAAATGTTCATGACAAAGTATTTTTCATTTCTGGAAGTCTCATTTGAGTATTTTTTGTATCTTCCAATTCTTTCCTCATTATATTTATGTTCTCTTTTAAATTCTGAGCATATTTACAAAGTCTTTAGTTGCTTTAAAGTCTTTGTCCACTAATTTCATCATCTCTGTTATTCCTTGGTCTGTTTATATTGATTGATTCTTTTTTTTTTTCCGGGTTAAGATTTATGTTTTCCTGGGACTTCCCTGGTGATCCAGTGGGTAAGATTGCACGCTCCCAATGCAGGGGGCCCGGGTTCAATCCCTGGTCAGGCAACTATATCCTGCACGTGTGCTGCAACTAAAGATTCCACATGCCGAAGCAAAGATCCCAGTGCAGCCAAAATAAATAAATAAATATTTTTAAAAGCATAGGCAATTTTAAACATACATTTAAAAAAAAGATTTACATTTTCCCACTTCTTGGTGCATTTAGTAATTTTTGATTGGATGCTAGACATGGTCAATTTCTTGTTGTTGAGTGCTAGATTTTGTTGCATTCCTTTAACAAGTTCTGTACTTTGTTCTGGCAAGTTGCATTACTTACAAATAAGTTTGGTCCATTCAAACCCTGCTTTTAAGTCATTTTTGGGTGGGTAAATATAGCCATTCTTTAGGACTAGTTTATCCCCAATATAAAAAGTAGTCTTTTCTGGAGACCCTGTAGACACCCAGTGTATTAGTCTGCTTGAGCTGTGATAACAGAATATCACAGACTGGGTAGCTTAAACAACATAGATTTATTTTCTCACAGTTCTAGAGCCTAGAAGTCCAAGGTCAAGGTGCTGGAAGGGTTGGTTTCTGGTGAGAGTTCTCTTCCTGGCTTGTAAATAGACACCTTCTTACTGTGTTGTCTTATGGCTTTTTCTCTGTGCATGTTCTGAGACAGACTGAACTCTTTAGTGTGTCTCCTATCTTCTTATATATAAGGACACCAGTACTACTGGATTAGGGTCCCACCCTTATGACCTCATTTAACCTTAAATATTTCCTTAAATGATCTCATTTAACCTTAATTATTTCCTTGAATGTCCTATTTCCACACACACTTACACTGGGGGCTAGGCTTCCAATATTTGAATACTGGGGGAACACAATTCAGTCCATGAAACCAGTATATTCAATGAGGCTTTTCCACTCTGGTTGGTGTTTTACCCTACACTTGTTCACATTATTCTTCAAAGACTTCATATCTCTATAACCATATGTAGAGTCTAGATAGATACAAGGCAAGTCTACATATATCTAGAAGGCAAAATATATATATATATATCTTGTTAATCTAAATATATTATGTCATACTGTGGTTCTACTCACAGCCCCCAAAACCTAAAAATTATATTTAATTAAAATCTGACATGAAATCCTTACAAATAAAATTCAGTCTCACAACAGTGAAAGTGTTGTGAAGTATATTGTGGAAAATTGCCCCTAGTTGAGAACCACTGCTGTAATGTATATTTAGATTGACCAAACATGTGAAAATAATGAAGCTCTTTGTTAAACAATTGAATTTCACTGCTTTCACGAACATTCTACAGCAATGTCACTTAACCTTGTGTAAGTGAGAATTACACAGATGCAAGTAACTGTAGGGAGTGCATCTGAGTTTAAAAAGTTGTGCAGGTGATAATGATGCACAAATATTGAGAATTACTATTCTAGAGCTCAAACTTGAGTGTGTCTCAGAATCAGCTGGAGGCCTTGTTAAAACACAGATCGCCAAGGCTCACTCCCTGAGACTTTGATTCATTAAGACCAGAGCTTAAGACTCTGTACATTTCTAACAATTTCCCAGGTGATGCAGCTGCTGCTACTTAGGGGACCCTAACCTTGAAAACCATTGTTTTATAGCATAGTTATTTGTGCTATTTAACTCTGGCAATAGTAATTTTTCAAACAAAAATTCTATTAATAATGTGATAAGTTTGAGGGCACCGTGTTTTATAGTCGAAGAAGTATGGGAATTAGAATCAAAATGAAAACAAGACACCTTAGTTCAGATCTTGCCCAACGCTTACTGGAAAGTCATTTTGTGTTCCTGAATCTCAGATTCATCATCTGTAGAAAGGGAATTATCCTATATGATTAACTATCTTGTATAAGCAGCACTTTTACATTAATTAATTTTCAGTAATAAACACTACTTTCACTCCACCTCTTTCCTCATACACACTTCACTGAAAAAAAAATTACTGATGATAGTGTATGGACACTTTTAACTAAAAAGGCTCTAAACAGTTAAGGCAAAAGTTACTGGTGGATCCTCTATTGTGATATCTGGAGCATAGTAATCATTTTAATCTTCTTGGTCAATTCTGGAATAGTCCTTAAGAAGTACAGTGGGCCCTGAGTCCTGATTGGTTAGATTACATCTTGAATCTCTTTAACCCTTCTTGGAATACACAAATTCTGGATTTACTTTAGAATTAACCAGAACTTTTGAGATTCTAATAATTTGAGGAATAACTAGGAATATATCCACTATGATTATTTCAGACTGAACTGAAAACATTTATATCTACCTTATTGAACTTTCTGGTTACTTTTGGTCATTTATGAGAAATAAACATGACTTCACTTGAGAGTGTGCTTGAAAGCTTTGCCAGTAAGATCCATCAGTCATTAGGAGCTTGCTTTGTAAGATAGACATATTACACAATGTTCTTGACTACATTTTCCTGATGGAAAGCTGTGTAATGCATGTTACCACTTCTGTCATTAAGGGTATGGATCTTGCTTAGCATGACAGTTTGTGGGATCCTAGTTGTGTGGTATATTTATAGGCATCTAACCAGATGAATAACATCTGATGAGTTCAAAGCACACACATTAATGGTAATATGGACATCTTTCTGAATAAACTACAAAAACAAATCCAAATTCTGTGGTAATGCTTCCATCTGTCCAATGATATTCCTTATTGTACAATATCATACAGTGGTGGTGTCACTAATGTTATGTCTCTGGAGCATCATGTAACCTTGGGAGCAGAAATATCTGAAGAACCAAAAAAGAGTAAAGGCTGTAATTAAAAATAAGCCCCAAGAAATAGTTTCCATGTGGTTGTGAGAAGCCCTTGAGCACAGCTGGAAAATTTCAGGCTGAAATATGTTGGAACAATAGTTTACAGAGGAAAGTAGCTGGGTTTGTGGTTACACTTGGAAGTGAAATTTCCTTGCTTGGTCATAATAGCAAACTAGCTATAAAGTTTGGAAGAATATTCCCTAAAGAAGATTGTCACTCCCTGAATTACAAAGAGAAATATAATAGAAGATGATTTCTTAAATGAACAGACGGGCTTATACACACATTAAGTATAGTTTAAGAATAGTTTATTATATACAAATGAAATTAAGTTTCTAGGTGTAAAGAAAAATACAGATTTATTTAATAATAAAGGGTTGAAGAATCCAAAGTTTGGGAGAGGAGATTAGGATTTAGTATAAAGTTGTAAAATAAGGTTACATTTTAAATCTTATGGTACAAATCTCGCCTTTTAGTATTTGAATAAACATCCCAATATATCCAAAATCAACTCACTGTTTCCTTCCAGAATTGCTTTTTCTTCTGCATTTCCTTTTTTGTTGTTATTATTACTGGCATAATCTTCCTTCAAGTCATCTACTCTTGAAACTTTGGTGTTATTTTTTATTTCACCTTCTATTCATCTTTCACATTAAATCAATTGTTAATTTGTTTCATCTGGACTGCTAATAAGTCATTCACATCCATCTCTATTTTTTAAATTGTTTTAAGATGCTGGAATTATTGAAAATAGTCTTAAAAGAAATGCCAGACAAGCAGAGAAGTACTGTAAGTTGTAAAGTCTTCAGGTGTGGATAATCATTTGGAAATGGGAGGGGGGGATGGGTGGTTAATTTGTGGTTGATGAAATTTTAAGAAATCAACGCATTGAAAAGCTAGAGTGGAATTCAAGAGTAGGGATAGAAAAGATGAAAACAGATGTGTGGCAGGCATATGTGGGCAATCATGAACAATATTTTGGATGATAGAGGTGCATTTTAGAAGAAGAACGTATATTGCTGCTGACAAGCAGTATTATCAAACTATTAAAAATGATTCCTAATATGGGTCTATCTGGGGTGAAAATGAAATCTCCCTTCTAAGAAAGTAGCTTCAATCAATGTTCTTCAACCTTCAGACATATATTAGTAAATTATGTAGGTGTCAGAATATAACGCTAGAGATTTTGTTCAATGTTTTTTTGTTTTTAAAATAATAATAAAAATGTTTATTGCTGTTGAAAAGGAACTTAAAAGACCAGTGCAATCTATAGTTGCTATAATGTGCATGCTGGCTTAGTGGTTAGGATACCAACATATGACAAATTTAAGTACTTTGTTAGAGACCCAAATCATCATGTAAGTTCAGTGAATCACTAGGTGAACATTAGGGTTGTTCCTAGTTGAATTAGTTTTCTATTGCTGTACAACTAATTACCCCACATTTAGCAGTTTAAAACAAAACCCATTTATTACTCACAGTTCTGTAAGTCTGAACTCTGGGATGGCGTGGCTGGGTTCTCCGCTCAGGGTCTCACAAGGCTGAACACAGGGTATCAGCAGGATTTGTTCTCAACTGGAGCGCGGCGTCTTCCCATAATTCCTGTTATTGGCAAAATCTAGTTCCTTGCAGTTATAATAGAGAGGTCCCTGTTTCTTTGTTGGCCATCAGTGGGCAGCTGTTCTTATCTCCGTAAGGCCATCTGCAACCCTTCTTAGGAGGCTCCTTCCACCCTCATAACAGCAAGTCCTCACGCTTCAGATCTCGCTGACTTGCTCTTCTGTCATCAGCTGGAGAAAGCTTTCTGCTTTAAAAGGCTTGTGTGATCAAATCAGACTCACCTGGATAATCTCCCCGTCTTAAAGTCAACTGTACCACAGAACACAACATAATCGCAGGAATGATACCTCATCATATTCACAGGCTCTGGGGGTTATGGGGAGACATCTCTATGTGCGCTTGCCACAGGCGGCAGGGATGCATTTTAGAAATTTTGCCTGCCACACCTGTGTGATGTCAGCAATGGGATAGTGAGGTGGTGGGTCACAGTGTGAACCAGTAAGAAAGAAAGGCAGGATGGGATTGTCCTTCCTATTGGATCTGCAGGTACCAGAATGCCCTGATTAAGTGAAAGTTAACAATGCAGGAATCAGTAATTTTCAAAGAATTAGAGTTAAATTCACTTAGGATGATATTTAACAAAATGAATATGGAAACATTTTTGGTAAATTTGAAGACAATGAAGCCACTAACATGCAACTATTCTCATGATCCTAATAAATTGCATACATGTTGGCCAAAGGGCTGCAATGAGATAAAATAATTTACCGTTCCTAGACATTCTCAAGGAGAAGCATATAAATGAAATCTTGGATTGCCATGATTTTCTATGGTTTAAGAGAAAAACAGGGCTTCCCTGGTGGCGCAGTGGTTGAGAGTCCACCTGCCGATGCAGGGGACACGGGTTTGTGCCCCGGTCTGGGAAGATACCACATGTCGTGGAGCGGGCCCATGAGCCACGGCCGCTGAGTCTGCGTGTCCGGAGCCTGTGCTCCACAACGGGAGAGGCCACAACAGTGAGAGGCCCGCGTACCGCAAAAAAAAAAAAAAAAAAAAAAAAAAAAAGAGAAAAACAGTGAATTGGAAAATACTGCTTACTTAAGAAAACATTTCCTAATAAAATGAGTGGGCCTTTTCTAAGATTTCCTTACCCAATGTATATATACTCCTCTCCAACCTCCCTGCCCCACACCTTGTGGTCTTAAGAATGCTATAAAAAACTCTCATAGGAATAATTTTTTTGCAACAAAATTTGGGCAAATTATGCTTAATAATATAAACCATTATAATTGAACAAAATTTCATATTAGACACATTCAAATGTATACACGTGAATTCAATCCCCTGAATATGTCCTTTGGAAATATTAATGGATTTAATTCTGAAATAAAATATGAAATTGAATTACTAAAAAAAAAGAGTAAATCTGACTAAAAAATATAAGAGTAAACCTGTTTCTGGATTTAACCATAAATAGCAATATTATTTTTTCTGCTAAGTAATGGTGAATAATTGATTTGAAAATTTTTAAGATATTGAGCTATAATTTGAGTGAATTCTCATTTCTATTTTCTCATAGGAAATTTGGTGGTAAGGGAAGAGGACAAAAGTTATTAAAAAGTTATGAGAGTTGGAAAATTATGGATTATTGGAAGAGCCTTATAATGAGTGTCATGTGATTATAATGTAAAACTAATTTTAATGATATTCAATTTACTATTTTTAAGGAATATTGTATAAGCATTAGTGCTTTTTGTTTTTTTAATTTAATATTGTTATTATACTGGCCCCTACAAATCTAGTCTGATTATCATCTATGAATCTTTTCCTAGAATATTAAAGCCAAACTATATTATAAATTAGTAACATTAATTATGCCATGGAGAAACGAACCCTTTTCCTTCTTTCCCTTTTCATTTTTAAATAGGTAACTTTTTTCTTTTAATTTCACAGGTCAAGTTTTGTCTTATCATAATATATAATTCCATGAATATACTCTATTCATGAGAAATTTTATTCAATTATTTCATTAAAAATGCTTAAATGAATCAAATTTAATGATTTATCAGCACGTATAACTTACTTTTAGTTTAGAATAAACCACACATACAGAAAAACTCAATCAGAATGCCATTAATTCAAAATGTGTAAATATTCAACTTGGACTAATTGGAATTAACCTTTACATGATCTGTAAAGAGATAATTAAGACATATTTTAGTTTTATACAGAGCAGGCATTGAAGAAAGGGAAATGTTTAGCCTGATATAAAAAGAATAACTTTCCTTAGTTCTTTCATATACTACTACCTTATCTTTCAAAATATATCTTTTAAAATATCTAAAACGTATATAAATAAAATATAGAACATCACATAGAAATATAGTACTTTCTCTAAAGCAATGTTTAATTTTCACCATTCTTCCCATAATTAAATGCTTATTGAGCACCAACTGTGTTCTAGGCACTGTGCCAGAGATAATAATAATAGAAATACTAATGGAAAATATTTATTGAGCACATTATGCTATGTGACACATCTTAACATGTATTATTTCATTAAGTCCTTACCACAACCCTATTAGACAGATTTTACTATTATCCAAATTTTTGTGATAAGAGGACTGAAGCATAAGAAATTAGATGACTTACCCAAAGTCATAGCTAGTCCTATATCCAGAATATACATCAAGTAATGTGAATCCAGAGAGAAAAATTATCACTATTATATCAACAATGGTTATAGAAAAAAAAAATAGTATTCCTGCCCTCATCAAACTTACATCCTACTTACTGGAGACAATATTAAAGATATAAAATAAGCACATATTCAATTACAATTAGTAATATTTTATGAAGAAAAATGATAAAGACTTGTGGGAATACCTATTTTAGGTAGAGAGATGAGGTTGTCTCTGAGGTGATGATACTTAAGCTGAGACTTTGGTGAGTGGGAGTGAGTAGGGTGAGTGGGAGCTAGCCAGGACACAAATGCAATGGAGGGAGGAATAGCATTTTCCACCTGGAGAGTTGAGTATGGAGAAAGATCCTAAGATGTTAAGAGCATGGTAGGTTGAGGAA
The DNA here is from genome assembly GCF_949987515.2 of Delphinus delphis. NCBI lineage: Eukaryota > Metazoa > Chordata > Mammalia > Artiodactyla > Delphinidae > Delphinus > Delphinus delphis. The sequence continues at coordinate 40,629,256 of NC_082686.1, forward strand.
TTGAAAGAAAGTCAGCAAAGGGGAGAGTGTCATGAAATGGGCTGAGGCAGGACTTTGTAAGATTTAAAATTTTATTTTAAATTCATTGGGAAATAATCCAAGGGTCTTCACTCTTTAAATCATCATTCAGAGTGTAATTTGAAAAACAGATTAGAAGGTGGAGGAAGGCGTTGAGGGAGACCAATTAGGATGCAGGAAATCAGGTGCTAGAGAGTTTGGGCTTTGACTAGATTAGGAGCAGTAGAAATAAAGATAAATAAATGGATTGAGTACTAGTTAAAACAGAGGTAACAACTTATGTGCGTGTGTGTGTGGGGGGGATATGGTGATGGTGATGAAGAAGAGGGACATGAGCGGAAAAAAGGGAGGAAGTAAAAACACTAAGAAGAAACAGCCAGAGAAATAGGAGGAAAACCAGAGTATGGTGTCAAAAAACCTAGGGGAGAGAATCTTTAAAGAAAGTGTTAACTGTGTTAAAAACCACTTGGAAGTCAACATAAATGATACTGAAAGTTTTCCAGTTTATTTGAGAACATGGAGGTCATTAATGGCTTCTTCATGACAAGTTTTAGTGGTATAATGGGGGCTAACACTAGATTAGAGGCTATTAAGGAGTGATTAGATACGGCCTGGTAAACAGTTCTTTTGAGATGGTTGACTGTCACGGGCAGTAGCTTGAAAAATATATAAAGTCAATGACTTAAGGACTTGAGATGGATTTAAAAATACAAATTATTTGCTTTTTTCCCCATTTCTAATTTTCTTCCCCTTGATTTTGTGCTAGCTTTAGTGACTTACTGAACAACAGAATGTGGCAAAAGTAATGTTTTGGTGCTTCTGAGATCAGTCATTAAAAGCTTTGCAGCTTCTAGTCTGGCTTCTTGGAACACTTGCTCTTAGATCCATGAACCATTAAATGAGAAGTCTAAGAATGAGCAGTCCATGCTCTAAGGAAGCCCAAGCTAGTCACATAGAGAGGCTACATGAAGAGAGAGATACCTGGACATCCCCACCTATTTCAGCCATCCCAGTGCCAGGAATAGGACTTGAGTGAAGAAGCCACCTGAACACTGCAATCTTAGCAGATGTGACGCGGAGGAGAATTGAGAAACCCAGCAGCCAGCCAGAAATGAGGCTCTAGACATATGGTCTCAGTTGAGCTGTTTTAACCATCTCAGCCCAGCTGAGACCTCAGCTATTATGCAGCAGAGACAAACCATTACCACTGTGATCTGCCCAAATTCCTGATCCACAACATAATGAGCATAATAAATTAGTTACTATATAATGTCACTAAGTGTTGGGGAGGTTTTTCCAATGATAATAGAAAATTGGAATAACTTTACACACAGTAGTTGTTCAATAAATATTCATTTAATTGAATAGCACAATTCACAAAATTCAATGTATTTAAAATTTTACAGAAGCACTTGTCAAAATTGAACAAATAATTATGTGCAAATTAAAAATTTCTTAATATATAATTCAGTATTTCAATCATTTAATTGCTCATTTGCTTTACTAGTCAAAATTAGTGAAAACTTTTATATTCATAAGTTATTTACACTCAAATGATGTAAACTTCTTGTATATTTCAAGCAACTATTTTATCCCCCATTTTGAAAACTATTCTGCATTGACTTGATATACACTTACTTTGTCCCAGGCATTATTTTAAGAACTTTGTGTGTATCAATTCATTTAATCTAAGAACAACCATGCCTAGTAGGTATGATTTTTATCTGCATTTTGCAGAAGAACGAATTGAAACACAAAGAAGTTAAATAATACCATCAAGTTTGTATGGATAATAACCTGATCAAACACGGAATTTGAATCCAGGCAGTCACAGGCTCCAGAGCTTGTGTTTCTAACTACTCAGCTGTATGAAAAAGGCTTCCTGATAACCTTGAAGCAGGGACAATCCTTCCTCCCACCTTCACTCCCCCCCAATATTATTTGGGTCCTTTCTTAACTTCTGTTTGAGAAAGGATATGGTAATTGGAGTGCTTGACTATCAAGATGGGAGGAAAGTGAAGGAAAATTCTGTAACTGAGAACACGTCCCAGACCAGGTGTAACAGTGAGCGCTTATAGGGAAGAAGGTGGTTGCTCAGAGGGATGAACCCCTCTCATATCTCAGCCTAGATCTGACACTCATCTCTCCCTACACCGGGGAAATTGAGGTGCTGAGCCTGAGTCAGTTGCAGGATAGATTTAAGATTTTCTATCTGCTCCAATACAAAATCTCCAAGCCGAATTTTACTTAGAGCTTCCTATACTTTTTAGTTATGTGTTAAATGAGGTCTGAATATTGTCACACATCCAAATAGAACTTAATTGTTAAGCTTTGAAGTCTTGAATATACTCAACTCAATACTCAACATTTGTGAATAAATACAATGCCCCTTCTCCCAAAGTAGGTGTAATCGGTGAAATAAAGGGGTTATACTGTTCTTCAGGAAGGTCTTGGCAGCTTTTGAATATTCTTCAGCAACAATATCCCACATCAGCCTTCGAGGAAATGACACTGGCCTGCTACGAAAGCTTTGTTACATGTCACCCAGAAATAGGACTCTCAGTGGTGAATTCTTGTAGCTTTCTCTAAATGGATTATTCCTATCATGTGTTAGAGGTGACTACTGATTGAGCTGACAGGAGATAATTCTTTAGCAGGAAAAGCAACTTGAATTTTTTAATGTAAGTTTGACTTTATCCCATTGAAAGCGGTGGTATATTAAGTTAAAAAGTCTTTTTAAAAATGAAATTGTGTACGGACTACAATGTCTGTTTCTCCATATATTGAATTCTTTTTCACAGGTAAGAGCAATATTCACCAAATAATGTTTCAGATTGAGCAGATGTAACTTCTAGAATGGTAACATTGTGACCAACAACACTCTCACCATCAAGCATGCCTTTGGTGCAACTCCCTTTGAATGGGGACAGAAGGTGTGGCTATAAAAGTGTATGGTGGTAAATGTGAATTTATCATATGGAGGAAGCAGGGCAAGAGAGAGAAAGATGAGGTCACCCAAGACAAATGAGTGTGCAACAGAGCAACGAGATCAGCAAGTAATAAAAGGAAAAGCCAGGTTCCATCAGAGGGCTAGGATGATGGTGGTTGGGTAATGAAATAGTTTCTGGAGCTTCTGTAAGTGAGAATTAATCAATTAAAATTAATCAATTTTTTGGACAGATACTTGAAGTTTCTCCCATTCTCCTTTCATATCAAGCAAAGATTAACATTTTTGCTTCTCATAACAAGCCTCTGGTTTCTAGACAATGATAATTTTCACGTCATGAAAAACTTATAATCTTCTAACTCAGCTCCTTAAATACGAAAAGATTCTGCTCTCGGGTATCATCTGCTTTCAGATGCTTTTGCTACAGTTATTATGTTTCAGAGACCATTTAAAAAATTAAAAAAAAAAATAGACTCTAGGTTTCTGCCATTCATTTTCTGACCAGGGGTATCCCAAACCATTGAAACAGAAGGGGTGCGTGGGATAGCACACACTGTGGGTTGTCTGCCCATGTCCAATCTCAGGCTTCTTCCTGAGGGCAGAGCCCTGACTGGCCTTGTGGGTCTTGTGCTCCGGAAAGAAAGCTCCTTTCCAGCCCTAGGGAGGTAAATCTTGATTAGCTTAAGCCATATATGGTGATTAATTCCATCCAGTTATTGGTTTAGGCATGGGCACGTTATGCACTTCTGGCCAGGTGGATATGAGGGAAAGCCATCCAGGGCTGTATCCGTTCCTAATTTATTGCCTCTCAGCTCTGAACGCACTCTTGGACATTCACTCTGTAACAATGGAATTCCTGTAACCATTTCCCCTTTAAAGTGAGTAGGATCATAAGCTTTTTCAGTAGAGGCCGCTGGAGAGACATTGCAGGAGGAAGAGGCTTCTGCAATTTACAGCCTGAACTGGGGGTGGGGGGACTTTGGGTGAGACCTGCCTGAGCCCCAGGCCCAGAACACCATCTCTCTGTGACCTTGTAGCCTCGGCCTGGCCATAACCTGGCTGGCCTGCGTGCAGCTACCTGGGACCCAAAGAGTGGGTCACGGGAAGGGGAGAATGCATACAGAAAGCTCCCTCAGCAAGCCCCTCCCTGCCAGCCCCGCCAGCCCTGCCCCCTTTTTTTTTTTTTTTTCCGGTACGCGGGCCTCTCACTGCCGTGGCCTCTCCCGTTGCGGAGCACAGGCTGCGGATACGCAGGCTCAGCGGCCATGATTCACTGGCCCAGCCGCTCCGCGGCATGTAGGATCCTCCCGGGCCGGGGAACCCGGTGCAGGCCCCACCCTACACAAGGGAGCCCAGACCCCCAGTGGCCACCCATACCATGGGTAAGTGACCCCCTGCTCCCCGGCCTGCACTGGGCGGGGCTGCCTATGATTTGACCAGCAACTCCAGATGGGCCAATTTCCCTGTTGTCCTGTGGCTGAAGCCCACCTCCTTCAGCAAGGCCGGAGCTCCTCAAGGGCTCCCCCTTAGTGCTAGGGTACCATATAGAGGTTCCTTATAAGTTATAGTTTCTGTTTTATTTTAGTTAATAATTCTTTTGTAAAACTTCCCGTTTTTAACCTACTGGGTGATGTCTCTTTTGAGTAGGTGCAGACTGCTACAGGGGGTTACTGAGACACCGTATCTTCACTAATAAAAAGCAAAAATTGGGCTTCCCTGGTGGCGCAGTGGTTGAGAGTCGGCCTGCCTGATTCAGGGGACCCGGGTTCGTGCCCCGGTCTGGGAAGATCCCGTAGTGCCGCAGAGCGGCTGGGCCCGTGAGCCATGGCTGCTGAGCCTGCGCGTCCAGAGCCTGTGCTACACAACGGGAGAGGCCACAACAGTGAGAGGCCCGTGTACTGCAAAAAAAAAAAGCAAAAATTAATTTATGCTTCATTTTTCTGCCTCTGAATGTTAATACATGTAACCCCTGGAACTTAAGCATTTTTGGCCAATGGGAAAAGACAAGTAGAAAGAACCTGGATTTTTTATGACATCATCATGTTATTGAGTCAACCAACCTACAGACTTATTATGTGAGGTGGGATCAAAAAATACCCTCAAATTTAAGATTCCAATTACTTGTAGCTCAAAGCCGTACACAAAGGTATATAATATTCCCTTGTTTAGAGTCATCGTTATTCTAAAGGGTTTTATTTTCAAGTAGTCACATTGTCTCTTGGCAATCCTAAGTGATGACATCGACTGTTACTCTTTTCAGTCATTAGGTTGAATTACCCACCTTGCTTAACAAATTCACTGTTATAAAGTTCTTAGTTTCCTTTCACTGCTACACATATTCAGGTCCCTCATATCATAAAATTATATAGGCATTTAAAAAAATTTTAGTTTTCCTTTCTGATTATGTTGAGTTTCTATCAGTGTTTATGACAAAAAAGCCATTGACACGAAAGAACTGCATGTTTTTTGTTTGTTTTGGGGGCTAAAACCCCTCTTAAATGGCAGTTCTTTCTCAGAAATCTAGGATAGTCTTCTGGAAAGTAGACACTTCAGCAGATTTCCAACTTCTCTACAGGGAGGCGGCTGAGTATAAACTTCATTTTAAGTCTGTATTTAGAATTAACATATACACATAAAAGAAATAAAAAAAGAAATACAGCATTCTAAATTCTATTGTCTCACAGTGCCTGTGTCCCATAACAATTCTTACAAATTTCATCCTTGATTAAAAGGAAATCTTTCCAGAGAGGGGTGGGCTGCAAGGAAAAACCTGGCCACATGGCTTCTGCAAGTGTGCTCTGCTCATCATCCTGTACTTGCATGGCTACTTTGCTCTTTATTTTCCATGTGTGGTTTCTGGAGTTTCCTTCGTTTACTGTTACTTCTTTGAAACTTCCTGCAGAAACACGTGCAGCACTCTAGGACTCATCAGTCCTGTCCAGTTGGAGCCAGTGATCATAACGCTTTCTGTGGAACAGTGAAGGTCTTAAAACAATTCACCCATCCCACCCCATCCAGGCATAAGATAATACATTTGACTATTGCTCTTCTGTCTCTTAATGCTAAGATCTTTTCCATGCTCTGGTTCTTTTTTTCTCTTCTTTTTCTTCACAAAGCGGCTCCCTCCACACTCCTTTAGAGCACTGCTTCTATTCTGGGCTTTGGGAGACCCAGCATCCCTGGGTCCTTTCCCAGACAGATTTGGTGACCTGCATGAATATACTTCCAACCCGCATATGTCTTCTAGTGAATAATGACATTCATGCTTTCTCGTGGACCTACTGAGGCAGTCTGGCTACTACTAAAATTAATCACTGCCTTACAGGAAAGGAAGGCTCAAACACTTAATGTAGAATATTAACTCTTTGGTGTTTACCCCAAAAGAAGTAGGATTCAGAACTTAGATAAGGGTTGAGGGCAGGAGAAGAGGACAAAAAAAATGAACTTCCTCTTACTGTCCACCTTCAATGTCCCTCCTCTGCAGCTGCTCAAGGATAACTGTTAGTCTAAGAAAATGAAGGCGAGACCCTGGATATCTAGTGGGATGGGGGTAAGAGGAAGAAGCCCCTCAAGATGGGGTCGTAAACCCTAGAAACCAGAAGACCTCACCTAGCCACCCCCAGGTGAGGGGTATGCTTTCCATTTCCATTCTCAACCCCACAGTGCAAAATGTCATAACTGATGACCACTGATCAGAAAATGTCTTGATATTTGATTTTTAAATATCAGAAAAATAAATGTCAGTGAATGTAACTCTTTGAAAGTCATGGAAGTCTCCAAAGATGAAACACTAAAATCAGGAGCTGAATTTGAGAAGCTATTCATTTTGCAGTTGGGGCAAGGAGACTGGAAATTAGAAATGAAGAGTGTAGCTTACTTTTGTGAGTTTATTGAAAGACCTGTCTACATTCTTGCAGTTCTTGCTTCTGTTAGTTTGTTGCTTTCTTCTTTGGAAGAAATGAAGAACTCCTAAAATGATCTTGAAGATTGGCCTCCGTGGCTCTGTTCTACTTGTCCTGCCTCCCTTCCATTCCAGAACTGACTGGGGATGAATTAGATGAGGATGGCTGCTCTTGCCACGGATCAGGACATGTCACAAGTGATCTCAACTTCTTATACCTCAGCGTGCCTATCCTGAAGCTCTCTTCAGGAGACAGACCTCTAACCTTAAAATCATTAAGGTCAAGAGAGGACAAGAAACTTCCTCACGTCCCACTTCCCTTTGTATTAGGGATGACATAATTTTATCCTAACTGTGCCTCAGGTCCTTAATAAGGTATTCATTAATGTTTTTATGAACTGTCAAGTCTTAAAATTTTACATAGCGTTCCTATACTATCTTTTATGTCTGGAAATTTAACCTAAAAATTATGGATATATATAAAAATTTAGCTGCAGGACATTTGTTATAAAATTACACAAGTCAGGGACTTCCCTGGTGGTCCAGTGGTTAAGACTCTATGCTTCCACTTCAGGGGGCACGGGTTCAGTCCCTGATAGGGGAACTAAGATCCCACATGCTGTGTGGCCAAAAGAAAAAAATAAAAAAGGAAAGAAAAAATTACACAAGTCAATACACATACATGTATATAAACTCTCACACATGGAATATATCTATAAATAGCATATATGTTTACCAGTCCTTTGTTGCTTTTGAAAAACATTTAATAACCTAAGAACATATTTATTTTTAAGTGTCAAACCAAGTTCAAAAATGATAATTGTATGCTCTATCTATATCATCTTACATCATTTGTCTATACGTGCCATTATCTACATCCACATCTAGAACAGTTACATCATTTATTACCTTTATTGCCTTCACCATCTGTCTCTTCTTTCCCCCACCATCTCTTCCACCACTCTTCTACCCTCTTCCCTTCTTCTATTCACTAAGATCTTAAGAATGTTACTATTTTAGAGTTAAGATTATGGCTGTTTATATTTTCCTTTCTCTTCTTGCCTGTATTTTATAATTTTTCTGTAATAATTGTATATAATTTGGCTTGCTCTCTGACTCTTACACTTCATGGAATGACTCACGAATAGAGCTTTAGAAGCCTTAGAAATATTCTCAGCTATAAAGATGACAATAAAAAAAGGCCATTCTGCCTGAATTATTAGTGGTTTCATACGGTTTAACTGGTTCTCAGTTTACACAGACTCCAAGAGCTGGAAAAACCTTAGAGGTTATCCAAACCAGTCTCTCATCTTAAGGGGAGTAAACTGAAACCCAGAGAGGCTGACACTCAGTCAAGAAGTCACAGAGTTGGTGGTGAGTCCAAGATTGCTTTAATGATAACAATATGAACTTATCTGAAATTTCATTGTTTAATTCAGTGGCGGTTGGAACACATACATACCTAATAGACACATGCTTAATGATGACAACAAGGTTGGCATCTCTAAGGCGGAATGTTTAAAATCGGAGAAAACATCTTAATTCCAACATAATTGTGACAAATTTAAATATGTTGTGCTCAAAATAGCTTCAAATTGCGAGTTTAATGCTGTTTCATTTTGAAAAGGGAACTCATCAAAAATGTCCATTATAAAAAGAGACACTTCCTAAAGATACTGTGCTAATGACACTCAAGCTATAACTTTTATTCCCTAAGAACTGAATGCCAATATATCAAGAAATTCTTCCAGAAATTGTTATATTTTAGATCAAAATTTATTGTAAAAATCAAGTACAAGCGTAAAATAATTCTTATGCTTATTATATAGGTATGTGGGTGAAAATAATTGTTGCCATGGTTGGAATACAGTAGTAGTTTTATCTTACCTGAGCTACATTTTTCATCTTTGAAAAGAGGACTTCTGGGCATCCTACTACCCAACACACACAAATTGACAATCTAGACCAGACCATGCTCTGTAAAACTGCACCAGAGAAATTTGTAACACCCTCCATTTGAGCTCCTGGTTCCCTGATTTCCCATTATTTGATCTGGTTCAGTCTGGCACGCTGTTTGTGTTTATACAGCGTAATAAGACATCTGCTGCCCACCAGAACCCATTATGATCTGTGGCACTTCCCAGCTGACTGCCATCCTATTTATATTAATTGAATGCAGTACGTTCTGCATACACCACTGATTACCCTCATTTATTTCAGTTCCTAAAGACACAGGATCTCACTTCGTGCCCTTACAACATTGCTCCACTCATTTGGCTCCCGTTAGCTTCAGCTAACGAAAATACATTACAACGAAGTTCTGGTTAGCCATTGCTGTTTCTAATGACATAATTCGTGAGTTTTTAGCCTGTGAAAGTAAAGACATTGGGAATTAAGTTATAGTATCTTCTGTGGGGCTGAGAAATATTAATTGCAGGCATCTGGGCTCACTTCCTTAAAGAAGATTTGTGATTTCTATTTAACTAATAAATGTTGACATAATTGAAGAGCTATAAGCTCCATATGCTGGACTTTCTGAAGAATTTCTGATTATACCCTTGTTCAGGTAGGCAACAAAATACTCTGGCATTAACACTATATCATGGTTTACTTGCACTAATTATTTTATAATTATATTGCATGGTTAGAGATCTTATCCAAAAGAGCTTCTTTAGGATTTATTAAAAGATGCAGATATATCAAAACTATAAAAAAGTCTCACTAGTTTAGTGAATAGTTATTATTTTTAGTTTAAATTTTTCTTCTCAGTGAACTGATTTTTCCATTCTAGGGTACTGTTTTAGCTCCAGAGTCTGGGATCAGACTCTAATGGTTTATGTTTTAAAGATAATAGTCTTTGCAGTGACATTTTTGAATATGATTCCTTCAAAAAATATTTTCAGATGTATTCCAGACACTTGAAAAAAATTGAGTGGATCACAATAGTTTCTATAACAAATTACATTACCTTACTCCTTAATAACAAGGTTATAACCAAGAAGTTCAGTAATTTTCCTGTCTTTTCAACTAGGTGTTTACATACTGTACAACTGTCCTTCATGGTATAAAATCCAGATTTTGATCTGTTTTGAAATATAATCAATTATCATATACTAGTCTGAGGAAATTTCACTGCTAAATTATAACGTCAAGCAAAAAGTCTTTCTACTTATCACTCCTTTGAAAGTTTTAGTTTTTAAATGTTCTCATTGCGTTTTATGTTTTTTTTTCCCCTTCCATCCCAAACTTGAAAAGACAAGGCCAATCATAGTCAAATACAGTAAAAGCTGTGCTCCCATGGTTTTTATGTAAAGTTAATAAAATAAATAAGAGGCAGCTGTGCATTTCAGGAAATCACTCGATTGAAGGGTTCTGGGACTACTATAATCACAAGTGTGAAACTGGAGTCACCAGAAACCCTCAGTGGAATTATAGCTCAATAAATCAAAATTTGCTCCTTTTTACCTTTATGGTATAACTCTGCATTCTCTGTGGTGCCTGTGCTTTACAGCATTCCTACTGCTATCTTTTTAATTATCATGGAACTTCTTGTTTTCTGTTCCAGCAGGTTTAGATTTGGGGGGAACTTTTGCTGTACCTTGGTTGCAGTGTGTCTCAAACACTTAGGGTCTAGGACTGTGGCATGGTACTAAATCCCGCTCACCTGCCACCACCAAATAAGAAAGAAAGAAAGAGTGAATGTGAAGAACTGTGAGGCATTTTGATAACATTTCATGGAGGTATATAATAAATACATCCATGCAAGACTGTAATATAATACATGTTAATAGGTCCATGGACTGACAATGGTCCACACAGATGACCCTGCAGAATACTGAGTCTTGTAGTTGACTGATAGGCTATGAATTACTGTTTTTGACAATTGCAGCAATACAGTTATCATTCTTCTCATTAACTCATGTATTCCTTGATGACAAACCTAGTGAATTATTTTATCCCAGAATGTCTTGGATGTCTCCTCTACCCCAATTTAATTTAAAAGTACTAGCAAAATCGGAATTTCTTTAATTAAGAAAACACTATGCATATTCTTCTAGCCAAGCAGATCAAACACCAAAAAAGGTACACATCAATCTAGAGCCTGGGTTCAAATTCTGGTCTTTATCATTTGTTAGCTCTATAACCATGGGCAGGTTACTTAGTCTTTTTAAGTCTCAACTTTTATCAAAAATATTAGTACCCATCTCCCAGGATTGCAGTGAGGTTTATCAGTAAGCTTCTGCTGTGTAAAAAACTACCCAAAACTTAATGGTTCAATACAATCAACATTTATTATTTCTACTACTCTGTGGATTGGCTAGAAGGTTCTTCTGATCTGGAGAGGCTTGACTGAACATGGATGGCTTAGGGTGGTTTTATTTACACGTCGGAATGTGTCTCATCATCCAACAGGCTAACCCAGGCTCCTTCACATGGTGCTCTCAGAGCAGCAAAAGAGAACAAGTCCATTTTTAAGCCTCTGCTTGCATGATGTTTGCTAATGCCTTTTGATCAAAGAAAGTCACATGGTCAAGCCCAAATTAAAGGGGTGGAGAGACAGACTTTATCCCTTGATAGGAGGAGTGGGAATTCACAACACAAAGAAGCATACATTCAAGGATGGGTGGAATTTGTGGCCTTTTTGCAATTTGCCATATGAGGATGAGGTGAGTTAGTAGTTCTCAGAGTAAAGTGCTTAGAATCAGAGATGGCTATATATTGAGTTAAATATTATCTACCATTCTCATCATATGCGTAAATAGCACCATCTTCACACTTAGCTCTTGCCATTAGAGCAGGTTTTATGTTGTTATCTCTTTTATACGTAAATAAGAAATTATATCAATTTAGATGCTGTTGAAATTCTGATCTTCAGTTTATGAGTCCTTTGCAATATCCTACCAGATGGACTCTCTTGAGGAAGGTAACATGGTCATTACAGACAAGAAAACTTATCTCCTCAGCTCATTCTTTTTTTTTTTTTTTTTGCGTTACACGGGCCTCTCACTGTTGTGGCCTCTCCCGTTGCGGAGCACAGGCTCCGGACGTGCAGGCTCAGCGGCCATGGCTCACGGGCCCAGCTGCTCCGCGGCATGTAGGATCTTCCCGGACTGGGGCATGAACCTGTGTCCCCTGCATCGGCAGGCGGACTCTCAACCACTGCGCCACCAGGGAAGCCCCTCAGCTCATTCTTTACACTGCTGCCTGAGTGATACATTTTTACAAAATCTGGGTTCCTCCTTTTTTTTTTAAGATTTTTTTCATGTGGACCATTTTAAGTCTGTACTGAATTTGTTACAATACTGCTTCTGTTTTATGTTTTGGTTTTTTGACTGTGAGGCATGTGGGATCTTAGCTCCCTGACCAGGGATTGAACCTGCACCCCCCACTTTGGAAGGCGAAGTATTAACCACTGGACCACCAGGGAATTCCCCTCCTTTAAAAAAAAAATAATTATTTAAAAAAATGTTTTTGGCTGCATTGGGTCTTCGTTGCTGCATGTGGGCTTTCTCTAGCTGCGGCAAGCAGGGGCTACTCTTTATTGTGGTGTGTGGGCTTCTCATTGCGGTGGCTTCCCTTGTTGCGGAGCACGGGCTCTAGGCATGCGGGCTTCAGCAGTTGTGGCACATGGCTCAGTAGTTGTGGCTCACAGGCTCTAGAGCGCAGGCTCAGTAGTTGTGGTACGCGGGCTTAGTTGCTCCGTGGCATGTGGGATCTTCCCGGACCAGGGCTCAAACTCATGTCCCCTGCATTGGCAGGTGGATTCTTAACCACTACATGACCAGGGAAGTCCTCCTCCTTTTTAATTTCTAACTTTCTGGCCCTATTTCCCACAATAGTCTCACCCTGCCCCCAAACCCAACCCACATGCCTTGAATTGCTGCTTGAACTTGCTGGAACTTTTTGCAGTGCATTTCCTTCTGCCTATAATGTTCTCCAGTAACACGTAGAGAATTGGAACTTTGCGAAATGTCATGTTTTTTTAAAGACCGTCCCTCACATCTCCTGCAGAGATAAGAACTTCCCTCTTCTGAGTTCCCATAGCATTCTGCATATGCCAGAAACCAAATCCATGTTTAATTTGCCAGAGAATCCTTTTCAACACAGTACTCCAGGTACCTACTAACATTTAACTGTTCAGCATGTGAACTTACAATCTAAGGGTGGATTCTGACTATTATGAACAATCCCTTTTTTCTATTTTTTTATTTGCTCTCTATGCTCATGGTTTCACAAAAACATAAACCAAAAGATTGGTACAAATCGAGGGAATCACTCTTCAGTGGTGAGAAGAGTTGAAATAAGTGCATGATCAGGATAGCTCTGTGAAATTAAGGGACCTGTGGGGGTCAATTCAAGCAGTACTGAGATGTCAGCAAAATGAACGCTGCCTTTCAGAATAAACGGACAACTGCCCCAGGAACATGCGTATATGTTTCCCTGTGTGAGGCCAGGATCTATAAACAAGGGCAGTGGAGGGTGGAGCTTAGCAGGAGTGATGCTGAAAGGAAACCAGACCAGAATAGTTCATGAGTTGATTATTAGCTTCTTGAAGGCAGTGACAATTTCTGATGATTTTTCTGTTTTTTGTTTGTTTGTTGTTAGCACATTGTACAGTGCAGGGCACCTAAAAAAACACTGTGAACTACTCTATCTGTGTGATGAATGAAAAGATTCATAATGCAGTACCCAGCTTTAGCTCATATAGTGAATGCACACTTTCTTGCCCATTAACACAAAGTATAAGAACAATTTCTGATCTGGTGAATAGCTTTCCTCAGAAGAAAAGCACGTATCTTGGTCAGTGTTCTCTAACTTTGCCTTGGAGGTGAGGATCTTGAACTACGTCTTCCTAGAGTCTGTTCAAACCAGTAGATTAAGTGGTAAATGAAGTTGGACTTGGGTGAAACCACTCAGATTAGACAGGGGACACAAGTGTCTACTCTAGGATTATTGAAGGATAGGCCTTTTATGTGGGACATAGTTCATGCAGAAGATCCCACTTCTACCCTGAAATAATCTTAGCTCTTTCTTTAGACAGGGTTCTCAATTGTGGACAATTTTGACCCCTCAGGGACATTTGCCAAAGTCTGGAGACATTTCTAGTTGTTACACTAAGCAGAGGGTGCCACTGGCATCTAATGCAGAGGCCAGTGATGCTGTTAATCACCTACAATGCACAGGACAGCCCCTCACAGCAAAGATGTCGATGCTGCTGCTGTTGGGAAACCCTGATTTCAAGCATAGCTAGTATTGGCCGGGCTCAGATTTTGGGATTTCCAATCCTTTATAGGATTATGTCTCAATAGTGAAGTACAATTCTTCCCTTCCCATAATTTTATTGAGATATAGTTGATATACAGCACTGTATAAGTGTAAAGTGTATAGTGTAATGGTTGACTTACATATATTGTGAAATGATTACCACCATAAGTTTAGTTTAATATCCATCATCTCGTATAGATACAAAAAAAGAAAAAGAAAAAAAAATTTTTTTTCCTTGTGATGAGAACTCTTAGGATCTATTCTCTTAACAGCTTTCAAATATGCCGTACAAGCGGTGTTAACTACAGTCATCACGTTGTACGTTGCACCCGTAGTAACTGTCTTGTAACTGAAAGTTCATACCTTTTGATTGCCTTCATGCAATTCCCCCTTCTGAAGTATTATTCTTTAACAATATGGTTAGAATACAATAACTTGATTAACTATATCATTACCATTCTCTTTCTTTGAAAATAAAATCTTTAAAGATTTAAAGTTAAATGGTTTTGAAGAGGTTTTATTTTAAATGAAGCAGAAACTGATCAACCAAACTTAAAATGGCCTTGAAATAAACTAAACTGACTTCTCTCAGACTGGAATCTCTAACTGATAGTAACTGCGCTGCAGCTACAAGCAGTATTCACAACCTGGACCTTCAGAATACGAAATGGAGCCCTTGAGGCTGATACAGTAGATGAACTCATATTCGTTTAGATTTCATTATGCTTGATAACTATGATAAATGCCAGTCATGGATTCTTGCAAATTCAATCCTGGGAAAGTTTCCATAAAGATGTGACTCAGGTAAAACGAATGTATTTCAAGTATCTAATCTACAGTGAACAATTTGTCCTATCCCCAAGGAATGAAACAGTAATTTCAAACACATGTTTGGGTAACCGGACAGTAAAGGCAATCTGAGGATTGCCATAGTAGCTTGTTTGAGAAAATGGTATATATGTCTAGTCTCACTGGCAAGATTCTGCTCAGATAATAAAAATGATCCTGTCCAGTGAGGAGAGGCATCAGTTCGCTCTCAAGGGTGCCCTCCCCTCCTCCCACCCCAGACACACCCCCTGCCAAATTGGGAACCAGCAGTACTTTATTCGGACCTCACAGAGCCCCAGAGGGCCGCCTGAGCTTTTTCATTCACAGGAGGAGCTGGTGCCTCAAGTCAACCCTTTCCTCCCACCTCTCATCCTTTCTTTCCCATGAAGTGTTTATGGAGAGATCCTGAAACCATGCAACTGTTTGCGTGTTTGTTGACAACTGGTAGGTGGAAAATAGCACAGCTTGACACAGTAATTGTAAGAAGATTGAAAAAAATTCTGCATCAATGCCAGGGGACATAAAACTATTTCCCTTCCAAATATCTTGATGATTTAGATGCAGAACATTTCCCTTATATTTAGCTGAAAACTTCAGTTTCTTTCCTTTGGGTTCATACGGCTTCTTTATCTGGCATGGGAGAGAGAGGAGGCCTGAGGACCAAAGGTGGATTTAGAGGGTGAGGGCCAAGACCCCAACCCTGACCCTGGGCCCTCTGCACCTCCTTGGCGCACAGTCTGATGGCGACATTACTGGTACCTTAATATGGTTGAATCTAAACTTTAGACAGGACAAAAGAAAATAAAGATTTTTTTTCCCCTTAAATGTGATAGCAGAAACCTCCTTGGGAGCATGTGTTTTGAGTAACCACAGGTGATGGACACTACTGGTAAAAATAACTAACTACTTCAATCCTTATAATAACATTAGAATCAAGGACAGGCACTTGGTGTAGAGGGTGTGAATCCCAGCCAGGAGAAGTAAGTTGAAGCTTGTACCACAAAAGGTTTGTCCTTCAGGAATAGGCAGACTTTCGAGGATCCACCTCTCACATTAGTTGTGGTGGGAGGGCTGGCCATTAGGTCCCCCCTTTCTACCTTCCTTGCCCTGGGATCCTGTGTTTCACCCCTTTCCTTCCACCTTGTCCATCTCTCATGTACTGTATCTTTGTTGGACCAGAGGGTGAGAGAAGAAATTGCCCCTTCTCTTCTCCCAGAGGAGGTGAAATCTGGGGTTTGAAGCCTGGGGAAACCAGAGCTAAGACCACTTCAACAGGGCTTCTTTGAGATGCTCCACCTCCCCTGTACCCCCTTCTTAGTCTTCAAGGGGACAAGTCACTTTAGAAGAAGTAGAGCAGGACTTTGCCCTGAGAGAGGCTGAGGGCCGGGTCTTCTGGACTTGCTTTGTAGTTGAGGAGTTCCACTGGGTAAACCTAGCCCCTCCCCAGCCTCTAATGGACCTCTTCATAGAAACCCCATTTCACTTTTATTTTGTCTACCCCTTAGCAAGTTAACAATAGAAATAAACTAGAAATAAACAATAGAAATAAACAACAGAAATAAACTAGAAATAAACAATAGAAATAAACAATAGAAATAAACTAGAAATAAATAAATAAATAGAAATAAACAATAGAAATAAACAATAGAAATAAACAATAGAAATAAACTATTTTATAGAAATAAAATAAAATAGAAATAAACAATAGAAATAAACTTTCTCCTAAGGAGAAAGAAATTACTTTAAAATTTTTCCATTACCTTCAAAAATAAAAAAGAGAGAACCTTCCCAGTGACCACTGGATTGTTTTAATTTCCCAAAATTTTCTTTTTTTTCCCTTGTAAATAGGTTTCACTCATTGGCAATTTCCTTCACTTAAGATAATGCACTATTCTAATAGGTAGAGCTTTCAGTCTGTCCCTCGCTTGCCTCACTCCAACCCTATTCCTGCTGTAAGTACCACCTGTGCTTCTCACCCCTTTCTCCTCCCAACCAGGTGACTTCAGTCACTCCCACCAAGAACCAAGGCTTTGTGTGTGTTGGGGGTGCTTAAGTTGACTCGTCACATTCCCTTTAGGGGTTGAAGGGCCACTTGTAGCATTTCTATGAAAATTTTATGTAACTCACTGCTATGCAAAGATGTTCAAAATGAATTTCAGCAGGTGATAAGTTAGCATAATGAATTAATATCCTGTATCAGTATTTGGACTGCCCCCTTTCTCCAGAGTCTTGGTCCTGATCTCAGAAACCAGAATAAGTCAAAAGATCCTCCTCCCCTGAAGCAAAGTGAATTAGTAATCAGTCCTGATTACTCAGGATAGTGAATATTTTATTTTTTTTAATGGGAATCAGGGTGAGGGTGGGAGGGGGTACTCCTGCTTGTGACTGTTTTTAAAAATAAGTGCTACAGGGCTTCTCTGGTGGCACAGTGGTTTAGAGTCCGCCTGCCGATGCAGGAGACACGGGTTCGTGCCCCGGTCCGGGAAGATCCCACACGCCACGGAGCGGCTGGGCCCGTGAGCCATGGCCACTGAGCCTGTGCGTCCGGAGCCTGTGCTCCGCAACGGGAGAGGCCACAGCAGGGAGAGGCCCGCGTACCGCAAAGAATAAAATATGTAGAAATAGATTTAACAAAAGAAGTTCAAGACCTGTACCTGAGAACTGTAAGAAAGAAATTAAAGAAGTCCTAAATAATGGAAAGATACCACAAGCTAATGGGAAATTTAATTTTCTTAAAATAGTAATACTCTCAAACTGACTTAGAGAATTCCAGCTGACTTCGTTGCAAACTTGACAAGC
Source organism: Delphinus delphis (assembly GCF_949987515.2). NCBI lineage: Eukaryota > Metazoa > Chordata > Mammalia > Artiodactyla > Delphinidae > Delphinus > Delphinus delphis. Next base: position 40,647,015 of record NC_082686.1, read on the forward strand.
TAATCCTAAAATTCCAATGGAAATGCAAGATTTCCAGAGTAGCCCAAACAATTTTGAAAAAGAATAACAAAGTTTGAGAACTCACATTTCTGACTTAAAAACTTGCTACAAAGCTACAGTACTCAAGACAGTGTGGTATGGGCATAAGAATGGACATCTAAATCATCAAATGGAATTCAGGGTACAGAAATAAACCCTCACATTTTGGACAACTGATTTTTGACAAGGGTGCCAAGAAAATTCAGTGGGGAAAGGATAATCTTTCAACAAGGGATGCTGGGATGACTAACTGGATATTTACATGCAAAAGAATGACATTAGACTCCCACCTCACATTATAATAACTTTAAATGGATCATAGACCTAAATGAAAGAGTTAAAACTTTTAAAGCTCTTAGAAGAAAATATGACAGTAAATCTTTGTGGCCTTGGGTTAGGTATAATATCGAAAGCATAAGTGACAAAAGAAAAAAATAGGTATACTAAACCTTATTTTAAAAAATGTGTTACGAATAATACCATCAAGAAAGTGAAAGGACAACCCATAGAACGGGAGATAATCATGTATCTGGTAAGAGACTTACATCTAGAATATATAAAGAATTGTTAATAACTCAATATTGAAAAAAAGACAATCCATTAAAAATTGGACAAGGTACCTGTATAGAAATTTTTCCGAAGAACGTATATAGTCAATAAGCACAAGAAACCATGTTTTACATTATTAATAATTAGGGATTTGAAAATTAAAATCACAGTGAGATACCACTTCACACATACTAGTATAGCTAGAATCAAAAAAGTCAGATAATAACAAGAATTGGTGAGGATCTGGAGAAACTGGAACACTCATACCCTGCTTGTGGGGATGTAAAAATGATGTAGCCACTTTGTAAAACAGTCTGGCAGTCTCTCAAAAGGTTAAATATAGAGTTACTACATGATCTAGCTGTTCCCCTCTTAGGTATATACCCAAGAGAAATGAAAACATGTTCACTCAAGAATTTGTACACAGATGTTCATAGCAGAATTACTGATAACAGCCAAAAAGTGGAAACAACCCAAATGCCTGTTGACTGATGAATGGATAAATAAAATGTGGTCCATTCATAAACAGAAAATTATTTTGCAATATTAATAATAAAGTACTGATATATGATACAATGTGGGTGGATCTGAAAACATTATATTATGCTCAGTAAAGGAATCCAGTAACAGATGAATCCATATAGTAGGATTCCATTATATGGAATAACCAGAAGAGTCAAATCTATAGAGACTGAAAATAGATTAGTGGTTACCTAGGTCTGTGGGGGGAAGGAGGGGGCTATCTGTTGATGGATACAGGTTTCTTTTTGGTGTGATGAAACTGTTCAAAAATTAGATTGTGATGATGGCTGCACAATGCCTTGAATACACTTGAAAACAATTGTATGGGCAACACACACACACACATTATGGTTATCAAATCAAATGTATTTGCAGACTGAATTTGCCATGCAGGCTGCTGATTCATGACTCCCATTGGGGATGGAAAGGAGACAAAAGTAATGTTCTTGCCATTAAACCATCTTCTGATTAGTAGGCGAGATGAGATGATAGACATAAATAATTATAAGAAAAGAGAATTTTGAAAGTAGAAAGCTCTGGCTGTATGATCAGTGGGGAGGTATCATGAACGTGATAACACTGAAGAAATAATTCTCTTTTAAAAAGAAAGGATGTAGGATATTTATATCCACATAAAGCACCAACATATCTAGTTGAACTGTGTTGATATGATTTTAGGGATGTACCCTAAAATGCAATTTTTTGCCAAATATTCAATGATGGGGTGATAAGATCTATAATTTCCCAAAGTCAAGGCCAAATGCAAATATCACCATAATAGAATGAACTTGTGAAATTTAAGAATAAGTGAAATTTAAAAAAATGTTTACTATTATGATTATTAAAATCTTTAGGAGTCAAATTTTAAAAGTTTGACATTGTGGAACCAGAATGGTAATTTCTCTAACCTCTTAACTACTGGATGGCTCATTTAGTCACACTGGTCACATGTTTTAGGTACTAAATACATACTTTCTTTCAACGGGCGTATTTAGTAATATCATTAATCTTTTCATATCCAACAGAATATAATTCAAGAAAATTTTTAGTTACATTTTATAAAATGAACTTAAGACATCTTAAAAGAGCCTTTAACAAGTGTATAACAATTCAGTTACTTTAAAAAAATTTTTTTTGAATTTGATTATACTTTTTTATACAGCAGGTTCTTATTAGTCATCAATTTTATACACATCAGTGTATAGATGTCAATCCCAATCGCCCAATTTATCACACCACCACCCCGACACCCCTGCTGCTTTCCCCCTTTAGTGTCCATACGTTTGTTCTCTACATCTGTGTCTCAATTTCTGCCATGCAAACCGGTTCATCTGTACCATTTTTCTAGGTTCCACATATATGCGTTAATATACATATTTGTTTTTCTCTTTCTGACTTACTTCACTCTGTATGACAGTCTCTAGATCCATCCACGTCTCAACAAATGACTAAATTTCATTCCTTTTTATGGCTGGGTAATATTCCATTGTATATATGTAACACATCTTCTTTATCCATTCGTCTGTAGATGGGCATTTAGGTTGCTTCCATGACCTGGCTGTTGTAAATAGTGCTGCAATGAACATTGGAGTGCATGTGTCTTTTTGAATTATGGTTTTCTCTGGGTATATGCCCAGTAGTGGGATTGCTGGGTCATATGGTAATTTTATTTTTAGTTTTTTAAGGAACCTCCATACTGTTCTCCATAGTGGCTGTATCAATTTACATTCTCACCAACAGTGCAAGAGGGTTCCCTTTTCTCCACACCCTCTCCAGCATTTGTTGTTTGTAGATTTTCTGACGATGCCCATTCTGACTGGTATGAGGTGGTACCTCATTGTAGTTTTGATTTGCATTTCTCTAATAATTAGTGATGTTGAGCAGCTTTTCATGTGCTTCTTGGCCATCTGTATGTCTTCTTTGGAGAAATGTCTATTTAGGTCTTCTGACCATTTTTGGATTGGGTTGTTTGTTTTTTCAATATTGAGCTGCATGAGCTGTTTATATATTTTGGAGATTAATCCTTTGTCAGTTGATTCGTTTGCAAATACTTTCTGCCATTCTGAGGGTTGTCTTTTCATCTTGCTTGTAGTTTTCTTTGCTTTGCAAAAGCTTTTAAGTTTCAGTAGGTCCCATTTGTTTATTTTTGTTTTTATTTCCATTACTCTAGTAGGTGGATCAAAAAAGATCTTGCTGTGATTTATGTCAAAGAGTGTTCTTCCTATGTTTTCCTCTAAGAGTTTTATAGTGTCCAGTCTTACATTTAGGTCTCTAACCCATTTTGAGTTTATTTTTGTGTATGGTGTTAGGGAGTGTTCTGATTTCATTTTTTACATGTAGCTGTCCAGTTATCCCAGCTCCACTTATTGAAGAGACTGTCTTTTCTCCATTGTATATCCTTGCCTCCTTTGTCATAGATTAGTTGACCGTAGGTGCGTCGGTTTATCTCTGGGCTTTGTATCTTGTTCCATTGATCTATGTTTCTGTTTTTGTGCCAGTACCATACTGTCTTGATTACTGTTAGCTCTGTAGTATAGTCTGAAGTCAGGGAGTCTGATTGCTCCAGCTCCGCTTTTTTTCCGCAAGACTGCTTCGGCTATTCGGGGTCTTTTGTGTCTCCGTACAAATTTTAAGATTTTTTGTTCTAATTCTGTAAAAAATGCCACTGAAAATTTGATAGGGATTGAATCTGTAGATTGCTTTGGGTAGTATAGTCATTTCCACAATATTGATTCTTCCAATCCAAGAACATGGTATATCTCTCCATCTGTTGGTTTCAACTTCAATTTCTTTCATCAGTGTCTTGTAGTTTTCTGCATATAGGTCTTTTGTCCCCCTAGGTACATTTACTCCTAGGTATTTTATTCTTTTTGTTGCAGTGGTAAATGAGAGTGTTTCCTGAATTTCTCTTTCAGATTTTTCATCATTAGTGTATAGGAATGCAAGAGATTTCTGTGCGTTAATTTTGTATCCTGCAACTTTACCAAATTCATTGATTAGCTCTAGTAGTTTCCTGGTGGCATCTTTAGGATTCTCTATGTATAGTATCATGTCATCTGCAAACAGTGACAGTTTTACTTCTTCCTTTCCAATTTGTATTCCTTTTATTTCTTTTCCTTCTCTGATTGCCGTGGCTAGGACTTCCAAAACTATGTTGAATAATAGTGGTGAGAGTGGACATCCTTGTCTTGTTCCTGATCTTAGAGGAAATGCTTTTAGTTTTTCACCATTGAGGATGATGTTTGCTGTGGTTTGTCATATATTGCCTTTGTTATGTTGAGGTAGGTTCCCTCTATGCCCACTTTCTGGAGAGTTTTTATCATAAATGGGTGTTGAATTTTGTCAAAAGCTTTTTCTGCATCTATTGAGGTGATCATATGGTTTTTATTCTTCAATTTGTTAACATGGTGTATCACATTGATTGATTTGCGTTTATTGAAGAATCCTTGCATCCCTGGGATAAATCTTACTTGATCACGGTGTACGATCCATTTAATGTGTTGGATTCTGTTTGCTAGTATTTTGTTGAGGATTTTTGCATCTATATTCATCAGTGATATTGGTCTGTAATTTTCTTATTTTGTAATATCTTTCTCTGGTTTTGGTATCAGGGTGCTGTTGGCCTCATAGAATGAGTTTGGGAGTGTTCCTTCCTCTGCTTCGACTATAATCTCTTCAAATATTTTCTCTGGTCCTTTCTCTCTCTCTTCTCCTTCTGGGACCCCTATAATGCAAATGTTGTTGCGTTTAATGTCATCCCAGAGGTCTCTTAGGCTGTCTTCATTTCTTTTCATTCTGTTTTCTTTATTCTGTTCCACAGCAGTGAATTCCACCATTCTGTCTTCCAGGTCACTTATCCGTTCTTCTGCCTCAGGTATTCTGCTATTGGTTCCTTCTAGTGTAGTTTTCATTTCAGTTATTGTATTGTTCATCTCTGTTTTTTTGTTCTTTAATTCTTCTAGGTCTTTGTTAAACATTTTTTGCATCTTCTCGATCTTTGCCTCCATTCTTTTTCCAAGGTCCTGGGTCATCTTCACTATCATTATTCTGAATTCTTTTTCTGGAAAGTTGCCTATCTCCACTTCATTTAGTTGTTTTTCTGGGGTTTTATCTTCTTCCTTCATCTGGTACATAGCCCTCTTCCTTTTTATCTTGTCTATCTTTCTGTGAATGTGGTTTTTGTTCCACAGGCTGCAGGATTGTAGTTCTTCTTGCTTCTGCTGTCTGCCCTCTGGTGGATGCAGCTATTTAAGAGGCGTGTGCAAGTTTCCTGGTGGGAGGGACGGGTGGTGGGTAGAGCTGACTGTTGCTCTGGTGAGCAGAGCTCAGTAAAACTTTAATCCACTTGACTGCTAATGGGTGGGGCTGGGTTCCCTCCCTTTTGGTTGTTTGGCTTGAGACAACCCAACACTGAGTCTACCTGGGCTCTTTGGTGGGGCTAATGGTGGACTCTGGGAGGGCTCATGCCAAGGAGTACTTCCCAGAACTTCTGCTGCCATTGTCCTTGTCCCCACAGTGAGCCACAGCCACCCCCCGCCTCTGCAGGAGACCCTCCAACACAAGCAGGTAGGTCTGGTTCAGTCTCCCCTGGGGTCACTGCTCCTTCCCCTGGGTCCTGATGTGCACACTACTTTGTGTGTGCCCTCCAAGAGTGGAGTCTCTGTTTCCCCGAGTCCTGTCGAAGTCCTGCAATTAATTCCCACTAGGCTTCAAAGTCTGATTCTCTAGGAACTCCTCCTCCCGTTACCAGACCCTCAGGTTGGGAAGCCTGACGTGGGGCTCAGAACCTTCACTCCAGTGGGTGGACTTCTGTGGTATAAGTATTCTCCAGTCTGTGAGTCACCCACCCAGCAGTTATGGGATTTGATTTTACTGTGATTGCACCCCTCCTACCATCTCATTTTGGCTACTCCTTTGTCTTTGGATGTGGGGTATCTTTTTTGGTGAGTTTCAGTGACCTGTCGATGACTGTCCAGCAGCTAGTTGTGATTCTGGTGTTCTTGCAACAGGGAGTGAGAGCACGTCCTTCTACTCTGCCATCTTGGTTCAGGGCCAGGACTCTAAGTTACTTTTTGTTTAATTCTTAACCCCATAGACTCATATCTTAAAGCATCTTTACAAAATTATTATTTTGAAATTTGATCAGTGAGAACAAAGTGTAATCTGGGAAACCCATTTCTCTTTAACACTTTCTTCTGTTTATACCTAAATTCTTTATTATATTTAGCTTGAAGATGATTTAATATGGAACTTGTTATATGGAATTTTGGATATTTTCCTCTTTGTGAAGTGTTGATGTGGTAAATTTGATATTCTGATTTTAATTTATCCTCATAAACTATGAAAAAATCTTTTTCTTGAAAGTTTTAAGGCTTCAGTGGAATTAGGTAACTGATAATTAAATATAATTCTTAAAGATTATTTTCTTTCATGTTGTAACTGCTCACACAATAAGCAATTCTGCTATGATTAGAGGAGATAGTGGTGGGGTGTCTGGTCTTAAGGAGATAGTGGGGGGTTGTCTCTCTCTGGCACTGAGAGCCTCCCACTTAAGGTTGAGCATAAAGCTTTTCAGAATCCTCTTTGCTGTACAGTTCTGGTTATAGAGTTCCCTGTTGAGAGTAATTTGTGTAGGATGTGAAGATGGAAGCAAAGTACTGATAGAACCATGTTCCTGAGATGTTGTGGTGTTAAGACATGGTGGCCTTGTAGATAGACTTATGAGCTCTCCTTTCATGGTCATGGTGTAGTGGTGTCTCAAAATTCCCTGCAAGCTGCAGCTTCTCCATACTCCAGGGCTTCAGGATGACATCATGAATAACTGTTCCTGATGTCTTGGCTTCATCCTTGCAGATGTCTACTCCCCAGCTCCTTCTTTAATCTTATAAGCCCTAATTCCTATATCACACCATTATTTTCATAATTTTTTTAAATAGATTTATTTATTTTTGGTTGCATTGGGTCTTCATTGCTGCATGCTGGCTTTCTCTAGTTGCAGTAAGCAGGGGCTACTCTTCATTGTGGTGCATGGGCTACTCATTGTGGTGGCTCCTCTTGTTGCAGAGCATGGGCTCTAGGTGCACGGGCTTCAGTTGTGGCACATGGGCTGAGTTGCTCTGTGGCATGTGGGATCTTCCCGGACCAGGGCTCAAATCTGTGTCCCCTGCATTGGCAGGTGGATTCCCAACCACTGTGCCACCAGAGAAGCTCCATTTTCATAATTCTTATAATGAATCTCTTCTTACAATCAAACTCAGATTGATATGACTTTAATTTATATACATATATATTTTTTTCATATTCTTTTCCATTATAGGTTCTTACAAGATATTGGACATAGGTCCCTGTGCTATATAGTAGGTTCTTGTTGTTTATCTACTTTACATATAGTAGTGTGTATCTGTTAATTCCAAACTTCTAATTTATCCCTTCCCCCTACCCTCCTTTCCCCTTTGGTAACCATAAGTTTGTTTTCTATGTCTGTGAGTTTATTTCTGTTTTGTAAATAAGTTCGTTTGTATCATTTTTTAAGATTACACATATAAGTGATATCATACAATATTTGTCTTTCTCTGTCTGACTGACTTCACTTAGTATGATAATCTCTAGGTCCATCCATGTTGCTAAAAATGGCATTATTTCATTCTTTTTCATGGCTGAGTAGTATTTTATATATATATATATATATATATATATATATATATATATATATATATATATATATATATATATATATATATATATAAAATCTCACATCTTCTTTATCCATTCATCTGTCAATGGACAATTAAGTTGCTTCCATGTTTCCATGTCTTGGCTATTGTAAATAGTGCTGCTATGAACACTAGGGTGAATGTATCTTTTCAAATTAGAGTTTTCATTTTTTCTGTATATATGCCCAGGAGTGGGATTGCTGGATCATATGGTAGCTTTATTTTTAGTTTTTTAAGGAACCTCCAGACTGTTTTCCATAGTGGCTGCACCAATTTACATTTCCACCAACAGCGTTCCCTTTTCTCCACACCCTGTTCAGCATTTATTATTTGTAGACTTTTTTTTTTTTTGTGGTACATGAGCCTCTCACTGTTGTGGCCTCTCCCGTTGCGGAGCACAGGCTCCGGACACCCAGGCTCAGCGGCCATGGCTCATGGGCCCAGCCGCTCCGTGGCTGGCATGTGGGATGTGGGATCTTCCCAGACCGGGGCACGAACCCGTGTCCCCTGCATCGGCAGGCGGACTCTCAACAACTGTGCCACCAGGGAAGGCCCTGTTTGTAGACTTTTTGATGATGGCCATTCTGACTGGTGTGAGGTGATACCTCATTGTAGTTTTGACTTGCATTTCTCCAATAATTAGTGACATTGAGCATCTTTTCATGTGGCTGTTGGCCATCTGTATGTCTTCTTTGGAGATATTTCTATTTAGGCCTTGTGCCCATTCTTGATTTTTTTTTTTTTTTAATATATTGAGTATAAGCTGTTTGTTTATTTTGGAAATTAATGCCTTGTCAGTAACATCAGTTGCAAATATTTTCTTCCATTCCATAGGTTGTCTTTTCATTTTGTTGATGGTTTCCTTTGCTGTGCAAAAGCTTTTAAGTTTAATTAGGTCCTATTTGTTTATTTTTGCTTTTCTTTCCATTACTATAGGAGACAGATCAAAAAAATATTGCTGCGGTCTTTGTCAAAGTGTTCTACCTATGTTTTCCTCTAGGAGTTTTATAGTATCCAGTCTTACATTTAGGTCTTTGATCCACTTTGAATTTATTTTTGTATATGGTGTTAGAGAATGTTCTAAAATCACTCTTTTACATGTAGCTGTCCAGTTTTCCTAGCACCACTTATTGAGGAAAGACTGTCTTTTCTCCATTGTATATTCTTGGCTTTGTTGTAGATTAATTGACCATAAGTGCATGGGTTTATTTCTGGGCTGTCTGTCCTGTTCCATAGATCTATGTGTTTGTTTTCATGCCAGTACCATACTGTTTTGATTGCTGTAGCTTTGTAGTACAGTCTGAAGTCAAGGAGCATGATTCTTTCAGCTCCATTCTTCTTTCTCAAGATTGTTTTGGCTATTTGGAATCTTTTGAGTTTCCATACAAATTTTAAAATGATTTGTTCTAGTTCTGTGAAAAATACCATTGATAATTTGTCAGGGATTGCATTGAATCTGTAGATTGCCTTGGGTAGTATGGTCACTTTAATAATATTGATTCTTCCAATCCAGGAACATGGTATATCTTTCCATATGTTTGTTTCATCTTCAATTTCTTTCATCACCATCTTATAGTTTTCAGAGTACACGTCTTTTGCCTCCTTAGGTAGGTTTATTCCTAGGTATTTTATTCTTTTTGATGGGAGATGGTAAATGGGATTGTTTCCTTCATTTCTCTTTCTGATATTTCATTGCTAGTGAATAGAAATGCAACAGATTTCTGTATATTAATTTTGTATCCTTCAACTTTACTGAATTCATTGATGAGCTCTAGTAGTCTTCTGGTGGTGTCTTTGCGATTTTCTATGTGTAGTATCATGTCATCTATAAACAGTGACAGTTTTACTTCTTCCTTTCCAATTTGGATTCCTTTTATTTCTTTTTATTCTTGACTGCTGTGGCTAGTACTTCCAAAGCTATGTTGAATAAAAGTTGTGACAGTGAGCATCCTTGTTTTGTTCTTGATCTTAGAGTCAATGCTTTCAGCTGTTTTTCACTGTTGAGTATGATGTTAGCTGTGGGTTTGTGATACATGGCCTTTATAATGTTGAGGTATGTTCTCTCTTTCTAGATTTTTTTTTTTTTCCACCCTGGTCTTTCTGACCTAATAGCATTAACACTATAACCTGCATTCCACCTTTGAAATGTCATCCACAGCTCTACTCTGGTCCTTAAAATAGCCACCACTTTTCAAAGTCTCCATCCTGAGCCCTTCCCCAAATTTCACACGTGTGTCCAGCTGCCCATTTGATGTCTCCACTCACTGTTCTCTGAAACATCTCAGACACTTAACAGCGCCAAAACAAAACTTCTGATATTCCCAAGGAAATAAACCTATTGACAACTGCCACATCCAAGTTGATGAAGGATACATTGCTTCAGCTGCTAGAACCAAAACTATGGAGTCATCCTTAACCTCTCTCTTTTTATCCCTCACCTAAGACATTCAAAAATCTACTTGGTTCTTCATTAAAAGTGTACCTAAATGGGCTTCCCTGGTGGCACAGTGGTTGAGAGTCCGCCTGCCGATGCAGGGGACACGGGTTCATGCCCCGGTCCGGGAAGATCCCACATGCCGCAGAGTGGCTGGGCCCGTGAGCCATGGCCGCTGAGCCTGCGTGTCCAGAGCCTGTGCTCCGCAACGGGAGAGGCCACAACAGTGAGAGGCCCACATACCACACACACAAAAAAAATGTACCTAGAATCCCAACTTGTGTCCCATCTCCACAATTCTGGTCCTTCAACATTCATCTGGATTACAACAGTAACCTCTTCCTGGGCTCCCTGCTTCCTTCCTTAACTCCATAGACTTTTCTCTTCTCTCCAGCCAGATGGAGCCTACTAAAACCTGGTTAGTACCACCTACTTCCTGTTATCCAAACCTCTCATTACCTCCATAAATGATGCCAAACTTCTTAGATAGCCAAATCACAGGCCTGATTACTGGTCCCCTGCTCTTTGTTCTTAAAAGCAAGATGGAGACCCGCTGTACCCTCTACACCTCCAAGCATTTGCACATGCTGGTATCTGTTCCTGGGATAACCTTCCATACCAGTTTATACTTGTTGTCAGGAATGAGAATACCTCTATTTAACCTTGTCCTGCACTCAGGACCCAGGGCTTGAGGACAACCTCAGGGGCCCCACATCCAAACACTGAGAATATATTAAGGGAAGAGTCTCAAGACACCACAATACCCAGACACCCTACTGGTAGTGTCATTACCAGTGAGGGACTGAGACACCCTCTCCTGCCTTGTGTAGGATCCCTAAGTGCTTTTTCAACCTTTGGCACCTGTGGGAAAAGGAAGGTAACTATGGCTAGGCTCCATGTGTGCAGGACTCTCCTGTATCCCCATCCATGATTGGAACCTGGCGACCACCAGTTAAGTTACTAACCTCTGTGTTTCAGTCCTCAGAGCTGCCTCTTACCAGATCTCTGATCTTGAACAAGGACTCTAGTTCTCTGTGCCTCACTGTCCCCAGCACCCACATTCCAGTCTATTCCCTCTTCCAACAGCATTTTGATAACTTTTAAAACCCTAACACATTAAGTGTCCACTACCCTCCATGGCCTCCAAGGCCCTCAGAAGGAATAACCTCTCTGCCCATCCGGTGTCACTCGGCCTCTCTCTGTTTATTGCAGATAAGATGGACCCAGGTTTCCCAAATCCTCCGGGCTCAGTCCGACCTCCAAACCTTTACACGTGCAAGTCTCTCTGCCTATAACCCTTTCCAACGCGCCGTCACACTGTTTGTCACAAATAGGGCCCCACCCACGACTGCCTTACCATTCTGGACACTGGGCCTGGGCTGCAGGCACGTGAGCAGGCGCCCCGCACTGTGGGTTTTAGTGTCTGGTGGGGTGAAGGCGTGAATGCCCCGCCAAGGGTTTCCCTGAGGCGGATCACTTTGCGCAGCCATCGGAATCTCTGGGATGGGGCGGGGCTGAAGCAGCGGGAAAGGAGGGGGGAATGGCCTGGAGCAGGCGCCCCAGGCTGTGTCTCCTGGCCTCAGACCCGCCTCTGTGGCGGGTGGGGAAGGGGGGAAGCGGGCTCCTCTGGCACTTTCTCAGTCTCCTCACCCCGGTCCAGACCCAGACTGGGGTAGGGGGTACAGAACAGACCCAGAGCAGACAAAATGGCTGCTGGGAAGATGAGGCCAGGAAGTCCCGCCTAGAGAGCTGGGTTGGTTGGTTGGGTTTTGCTACAGTTGTTTGTTTGTTTTTTTTTGATTGAAGTGTAGTTGATTTACAATGTTGTGTTAATTTCAAGTGTATAGTGAATTGATGCAGTTTTATTCATATATATATATATATATATATATATATATATATATATATATGTATTCTTTTTCAGATTCTTTTCCCTTACAGGTTATTATAAAATTTTGAATATAGTTCCCTGTGCTGTATAGTAGGTCTTTGTTGGTTATCTACTTTATATACAGTAGTGTGTGTATGTTAATCCTAGACTCCTAATTTATCCCTCCCTGACTTTCCCTTTTGGTAACCATAGTTTGTTTTTTTTTTTCCTCTATGTCTGTGGGTTTGTTTCTGTTTTTGTTTTGTTTTTTTTTTTTTTGCGGTACGCGGGCCTCTCACTGTTGTGGCCTCTCCCGTTGTGGAGCCCAGGCTCCGGACGCGCAGGCTCAGCGGCCATGGCTCACGGGCCCAGCCGCTCCGCGGCATGTGGGATCTTCCCGGACCGGGGCACGAACCCGTGTCCCCTGCATCGGCAGGCGGACTCTCACCCACTGCGCCACCAGGGAAGCCCGTTTCTGTTTCGTATATAAGTTCATTTGTATCAGTTTTTAAAGCGATATCATATGATATTTGTCTCTGTCTGACTTCACTTATTATGACATTCTCAATGGATCATATGGTAGCTGTGTTTTTAGGTTTTTAAGGCCACCTGGAGAGTTTTGATCATAAATGGATGTTGAGGAAACTTCTTAACCTTTTAAAACCAATTTGTCAGCTATTATCATTGACTATTATTTTTGCAACTAATTTTGACAATGTTAATGAACTGTACTTCAGCTGAGTGACGAGTTTCATCATATAAAGCACGTAAGATTGTTTTGTTCAGATTACATCTAGAATGCTTTTATCTATATTTGAACGTAAATTTTCAGAGCATGACAGTAAATCTGAATGACACGTCTTATTTACATTACTGACATTGTTATAGTGATTAGATATGTTGGTAACTTATCAAACACCCGTCATTGATCAGGCACAACTTCAGGAATGCCAGCAGTTCTTTAGTTCTAAGATGGTCCAAATGCCAAGACTGAAGCTAAAGTCAGATGATTTTGGCAGAATTCTGGGGAGTAGTTGACAGTCAGTGCATCATGAGAGCACAGTGCATCAAGGGGAACTCAAGAAATATTCACTTTTTGACTAGTTGAAGATACTAATTATGATTTAAAAAACAGTTGCAGTCTCAAAGATATATAAGCTGTATCAGCAAGTACAAAAATTAAGAAAAATAGGCTGGCTTCCTTATCCCCTGTCTTGGTTAGAAAATGCTTGCTTTGGTTTCCCTCTGAAGTTCATTGAAAGGGGCTGCTTGGAAACTTCTCTAATCGATTCAGCATTTTGCAATTAGAGTACTTAGAAGCACTTGTCATTTCATGTGAAAAAAGTAGACATTTGAAAAAATAAAATGTCTTCTCATAAATGTCTTTTCAGGGTCACTCAATGGTAAGTGGAAAGTTGCTTTGCATTAGTAAAACACATTTTTATTTATAAGATGCCAGAAATGATTCGTTCTTATTTTCAGTTTCTGAGTCATCTGTTATGTAACAGTCCTGCAGGTGTCCAGAGGAATGAATTATAATCTTTTGGCAATATAAGTTTTTTCCAGAGAACCCTTATGGTATTGTTGTAGAACTTGAGAGACAAAAGTCTCAGTTAGAAGCATGCATGTAAGAACATATCAGAATTCTAAAGGCTTTTGCCAAATCCTTAGGATAAAAATCTGTTAATCTGCTGCTGTCCAGAATGCGTTCAAGATAACAAGAATAGCATTTTTTTACTTTGGTCTGCTGCACATGGGTTTAATGAGTGACAACTGATGTGCTCAGTAATAGAACAGAAAATCAACACGATTATTTATGGAAATGTTTGCCCCCAGGCATTCTGGGGACAGCAGGGTCCAACTGCCAAAATTGTTTTCCTTAAGGACCTAAATAAATTGGTGCAGATACATTAATCAAAAAGAGAAGTTTTTAAAGAGTTTATTTTTGAGGTTTATTGTCATTGTTCTTAGTGAATTGATAATCTTAATTGGATATGTTTGGAATTGATCCAAATTCTTATTTGGAGATTGAATTGTTTTAGTGATTAAACAAAGTAACTGAGGTCACCACCCTATTCAATAAGATATTTTTTGGCATGTAATTAATTATAATCTCATTGTAAATCCTTTTGATTTAAAGATTAATGTTGATTCTTTGCTTCGATTATGCTATTCATTTGGTTTTTTAATTAGAATTAAGGCACATAGCAGATCACTGTGGAACTTCTTCAAGATGTTGATCCTATTCATTTAAAAAGGTTGTTTTATTTTTTAGTCAAAAGCAAGGGATTTGGCATAGCTACATTGATTCTGATATATTGCAGAAGGAAGATACATAGGGATTACGTATTTTATTTTTTAATAACAGGTCATTTATAAATGTTATTTTTATTGTTTCAATTTAAAAAGTATGACCAATTTCTTTAGGTTTTTCTCCATCTTTTATTCATTTTCTTGGCCATACTTTCTTTCCACACACACACACACAGACACACACACACACAGACACACACACACACACACCTTAAAAACTATGTTAATGAGGATGGGTGACTTCATAATTCCTCAGGCTCAGATTAAGTACTCATGGGAAGATTTTCCATAGTGTTTCCAACCAAATGAAATGAATGATTTTACATATTTTCTTACACTTAGAGTTACTATTCTATTTAAAAGCTTACAGCTCTTATTCAGTATAAATTTTTTGTCATAAATATCAAGAGGGATAAAGTTAGACATTAGAGTTGCAACTTAGGACAGGATGTTGTTTTGCTGTATATGGGTATTATAGATTTTAATGTTTTATGTATCTGCTAGATATAGAAATCTTATAATACATACTACTAATTTAACATTTTCATGTGTAAGAATGAATAAAAATGATATTTAAGTAAATCATTCATTTATTCTTAGAAATAACATAGGTAAAATGCAAAAGAGATGCTATTTTTCTGAAACATATGATACACATAATATTAACTAATAATAACTTAATGCTATAATGCTAATAATGACTTTGAGGTTATTTCAATATCATGTAGTCATGAGATTTAGCTCCCAGCCTGCCTTGGATGGGATGGAGATCAAGTTGTGCCCATGGTGAAATTTAAGGCACTAATAGTTGAAGGATCATAACAATCACTTGCCGGTTTGCCCTTTGGAATGAGCTGTTTGATTTCCACCAATACAGTGAATGCTAGAGACAATTTTAGGTCAAGAAACTAAAGGAGAAGAGGTGCCATACCACTGGGTAGGAATACAAAAAGTAAAATCTAGCAATTATTCCAGCTTTGGAGTCAATGACACTAGCACTGAATTTTCGGATGAAGCGGGTCTGGCCAGAAGGACTTTGACCCAGGAAACTGGAGGAGCTTCCAATCCTGATTCTCCTATTCTCAACTAACATCTCCCCTACTGCTGGAGGTCAAAGCAAAAGTGTGAGAATTAACCTTGGCTCTAAACCCAGACAGAATTCTACACTATTTTCTATTTCTCACAGGGCGCCTGGGTCAAGTGTAAAGGTGTAAATTAAGTTAATCACATGTAGATTATCACAGAGATAATAGCATTTATTAGGTGATTCATGAAGGTGCATCTTAAATGTGGAATGGCTTGTCAATGAGGAAGATAGCCTAATTTCAAGCCTACTGTAAATGATTTAATCGGCAGCCTATTTAAACTCTGGAGGGGCCCTCTCTTTGGGTAAGGCCTCGAAGTGTTTTCCCACCTGATGAGGGTCTTTGGAGTCCTGCAGGCCTCCTCTGTAACCTGTCTGTCTACCATAGGGCTCTTAGGGCCACACAAGTTCTACAAGTGTTGGTTATGTAAAATAACTCCACATTCCTAACACTGTGAGAGGTCCAAAATCGTCTAAATGGAATATGAAATCCCCACATTCACATCACTGTGTCTATTTCTTTTGCCCCACGCAGAAATTTTCCAAACTGGTGCCTCAGTTGGGAACTAGATATTCTTGGTGTTAGAGCTCAGAACTAACCTTATAATTTACTCCCTTCCATATGAAATCTTCTGTTTCAAGGGTATATCCAAAATAAAACTAAAGAGAAGTGCTTCTCTATGTTCATTTTACATTAGGTTCAGTTCAGCAGTTGCTTCTATTCAGGCAAGGTACTGAAATCTTAAATAAAATATTAAAACCAATAGCTTGACATCTTGTTTCTAAACCGATTATCTGGGAATCTACTGCCATATCTCTTTGTTATGTATGAAGGTTACCACAATGTTCACCAAGGTTTCAGTTTTAATGAGAACTTAAGGAGACAAGAGTGTTACAGTCACCACATAGGCATTTTCTCTTGTTCCCAACGTTCGGAAGTTACTTGAGGATAGCTGGGGTCCTGAATGTGGCCCAGAGAAATCTATTTTGCCAAATATCTAGTTATCGAACAGAAGTCTGATTCTCTAATGAAAATGGAATTGCCTATTTCTACATTACATAGTCTTATGACAATTAAAATCAACCAGAATACATCATTGATCTTCCTCAGATATAATTTTTCCTCCGTCACAAAAGCAGGATATTTTCTACAGACAGTATTCCCATAAGGAAACTGCTTAATTCACCACAGGTTGTTCTAAGGAATGGCTCATGTCTCTTGTTTAGTCAGACATTTGATGATAATTAAGTAAAAGAATGTAATATGAGGTAAGGTATAAGTAGGATCATGGACCATGACCTCAGCTAATGTTAACCTGTAAAAACCATTGAGTTGGGACATTAATTCTAAATTTACTTATGTCTAAACTTACGTATGGAAAATGCATCATTTTGATTATTTTTTCCTAGTAGTCGAGAAGGTCAATTAATTATAATGATGAAACATGATTCACCAAGTCTTTTTATCCTAGTTTTTTGAAAAACATTTTACAAGGGGTAGAGATAATTAACCTCATTATTCCGTCATCCATCTATCCATCCATACACACCTGCATACCTACATAATGTAAGACATTTATGGAAGGCCTGCAGTGTTACATGCTCTGTACCATGATCTGGAAATGTGATAGTGAATTAGACAAGTACCTGCTCTCAAGATACTTACAGTCCACATTTAGGAAACATCTGAGTAGCAGATACTGTTTGATTGCCTCTCTAGGACCCAGTTGTCTCCACTCTTTTCTTAGTACAGATTTGTAGAACCATGATGTTTGGGGGAAGCTGATATTAAACTAACCATTGCATTCCATCTCTCTGGTTTAGCTGTGGGCATAAGACCTAAGTTGGTACGATCAGAATAAATATCTGGATTTTTTATTGGATTTCAGTTAATGGTGCTATCTCTTCCATTACAATCTTCCATGATGGATAGATTCATGGGGTAGAAAAACAACACAGTGACATCTAGCCAATAAACAGGCCAGATATCCTAGTATATTTGGCCAACCTATCACGAAGGCACCTAATAAAAAGGACATTAGACATTCTGGAACTTACTTCTTTTACATTTTTAAAACACAAGGAGATGGAAGCCAATTTCCCTTCTTTATTGGACTTGAAGAGAACCATTAGTTAAAAAAATAACATAAAATCAGTTAATGCATTCTTATTAAAAATCTAGGGTAACAATTTGATGTAAAGTTACTGATTAAAGCAGGACAGGAATTTATATCTTTAAGAATTACCAGACAGGGGCTCCCCTGGTGGCGTAGTGGTTGAGAGTCCGCCTGCCGATGCAGGGGACATGGATTCGTGACCTGGTCCGGGAAGATCCCACATGCCGCGGAGCGGCTGGGCCCGTGAACCATGGCCGCTGAGCCTGCGCGTCCGGAGCCTGTGCTCCACAACGGGAGAGGCCACAGCAGTGAGAGGCCCGCGTACCAAAAAACAAACAAACAAACAAACAAAAAACAATTACCAGACAGATATATTTATTTATCTGACAAATAAAATTATAATATATTTAAAGTATATAATGTGATGATTTGATATACATATATATTGTGAAAGGATTTCCATAATTAAGTTAATGAACACATCCATCACCTCACATATTTTCATTTTATTTGTGGTGGGGGGGTATTTAAGTTTTACTCTCTTGGAAAATTTCAGTTATATATCAATAGTTCTGTATTATTAATTATAGTCACCACATTAGTCATTAGAGCCTTGGACCATTTTTGCGTTGTTAATGAAAGTTTGTATCCTTTTACCAACCTCTCCTTATTTCCCCCACCCTTCCTCCCCTGGCAAACACCATTCTACTCCATGAGTTTAACTTTTTTTTTTTTTTAATTTAGATTCCACATATAAGTGATACTATGTGGTATTTGTCTCTTTCTCTGGTTTATTTCACTTAGCATAATGTCTTCCAGTTTCCTCCACGTTGTTGCAAGTTGCAAGATTTATTTCGTTTATAAGGCTAAGCAATATTCTGTTGTATCATATTTGTATCATTATATCACAAATATCACATTTTCTTTATCTGTTCATTTCTGGACACACAGGTTGTTTCCATACCTTGACTTTCATGAATAATGCTGCAGTGAACATGGAATTACAGATATTTCTCTGATATAGTGATTTTTGTTTCATTTGGATGTATATCTGGAAGTGGATTTGCTGGATCATATGGTAGTTCTATTTTAATTTTTGGAGGAACCTCCATACTGTTTTCCATAGTGGTTGTACCAGCTTACATTCCCACTGACAGTGCACAAGGGTTCCCTTTATTCCACGTACTTGCCAGCATTTGTTATCTCTTATCTTTTTGATAATAGACATTCCAACAGGTGTGAGGCGATATGTCATTGTGGTTTTGGTTTGCATTTCCATCATAATTAGTGACATTGAGCACCTTTTCATGTGCCTGTTGGCCATTTGGATGTCTTCTTTGGAAAAATGTCTATTAAGGTATTTGCCCATTTAAAAAATTGGATTATTTGGTGTTTTGCTATTGCTTTGTATGAGTTCCTTGTATAGTGTGGATATTAACCCCTTATTGGATGTGTGGTTTGCAAATATTTTCTCCCATTCCATGGATTGCCTTTCATATTGCTAATGGTTTCCCTTGCTATGCAGAAGCTTTTTAGTTGGATGTAGTCCTACTTGATTATTTTTGCTTTTATTTCCTTTCCTTTTGGTGTCAAATAAAAAAAAAAATCATTGCCAAGACTGATATCAAGGAACTCTTACCTCTTATGTTTTCTTCTAGGAGTTTTATGGTTTCAGGTCTTACATTCAAGTCTTAATCCATTTTGAGCTGAGTTGTGTATGATGTAAAATAGGGGTCCAGTTTCATTCTTTTGCATGTGGATATCCAGTTTTCCTAACTCTCTTTGTTGAAGAGGCTATTTTTCTCCATTGTATATTGTCAGCAGCCTTGTAAAAATTGAACAAATAAACATGTAATTTTTTTCTGCATTCTTGATTCTCTTCTATTGATCTTTGTGTTGGTTTTTATGCCAATACCATACTATTTTAATTACATAGCTTTGTAATATAGTTTGAAATCGGGAAGTGTGATGTCTCCAGTTTTGTTCTCCTTTCTCAAGATTGCTTTGGCTGTTTGGGGTCTTTTGTGGTTCCATACTAATTTTAGCACTTTTGTTCTGTTTCTGTGAAAAATGCCATTGGAATTTTTATAAGGATTGCACTGAATCTGTAGATCACTGTGGGTAGTATAGATATTTTAACAATATTAGTTCTTCCAATCCATAAGCATGGGGTATCTTTCCATTTATTTGTGTCTTCCTCAATTCTTTCATCAGTGTTTTACAGTTGTCAGTGTACAGATCTTTCACCTCCTTGATTAAATTTATTTCTAAGTATTTTATTATTATTCATGCTATTGTAGATGGGATTGTTTTCTTAATTTCTTTTTCAGATAGTTAGTTGTTAGTGTATAGAAATGCAATTGATTTTTTATACTGATTTTGCTCCTAAAGGATTACGAATTCCCTGCTCTTTTAGCTCTCTGATGCAAGCTAATTAGAAGTCCTATCTTCAGACAGCAGCTGGGAAAGTCAGAAGGTTACATATATATCCTAGCCCCCACTGGGGAGAAATTGGGATCTGGGTGTTCTCGTTTACTTTCTCTGTGCTGAGACAGAGGGAATAGTTGCTGGGAGAGCTTGTGCACCCAAATAGAACTGCCTCTTTGTTTTGTATAATTCCAGGGGATTTGTGCATGCTGAGCCCCATTAGTTCCCAGAGCTAGGTTATTTGAGATCCAGTCCCTCAGATGGTAGCTGTAACAGTTGGGGTGTTAAATGTGTGGTCAAGCTCCTTTCAGGAAGAAGCTTGAGACTTGATTGTACTGTTGGAACTAGTAAGGAGGAGACAGAGGGTGATGTGCCCACCAGCTCTATCCCAGGAGGATCCTGGTCAGCTTTCATATGCAGGCTGATTAGAAAGCAGAATCTTAGGCAGCAGCTGGGAATGTATGCAGTGAAATCTCTTCTAGAGAGAAAGTGGAGGTGGGCATTTTTGTCTGCCTTCTTTGTGCTGAGCCCAGGGTACATCCTGTAGGAAGTACTTGAGTGCCCATTTGAAAGCTGCTTTTCTTGTTGTTTAATGTGGTCCTATGAGATCATAAATACTGAGCCCTGTTGGCTATCAGAGCTAAGGAATTTGAGGACTTGTCCCTGGGTGGCAGCAACAAAAGTTGTGGAAACAGATGTGTGGACAAGCTTCTTCCAGGGAGAAGCTGGTGACTGGGTTTTGTTGTTGGAGTGAGCAGAGGGAGAAAGCAGGGATCTGCCCACTGGTCCTCAGGTGGCAGCTGGAAGAGTATGCAGGCAGACCCCCTCCAGGAAAAAACTGGGACATGGGTGTTTTTGCCTGCTCCCTCTGTGCTTAGGGGAGATAGCTGTGCGGAGTGTTCATGAGCCCATTTAACAACTGCTTCTTAGTTTGTTATAGTCCCATTGGACTTGTGAATGCAAGCCCCTGTTGACTATCAGAGCTAGGTGATTTGGGGGACAAATCCTTCGGTGGTGGCTATGAAAGCTGGGGTGTTAGATGTCTGAAGGACAAACTCCTTCCTTCTAAGATGAAGCTGGCGACTTTGTTTTATTGTTGGAGTAAGCCAGAGGGAGAAGGTGGGGGAAGTGCCCACCTGCTCTTTCGGGCTCTGGGGAGTATCTCAGTCAGAACCTAGTTGCAGGCTAATTAGGATCTAGACCCTCACGCGGCAGCTGGTGAAATATGTAGTCAAACCCCTTTCAGGTGAAAACTGGGAGAGGGAATTTTTGTCTGCTCCCTCTGCACTGAGCCTGGTGAGAATAGCCATGGGGAGTGTCCCCTGCCTGTTAACAACTGCTTCTTTGTTTGCTGTAGTCCTGTGGGACTTGTGATGCAATCCCCATTGGCTTTCAGACTAAGTGATTTGGGAGCTAGTCCCTTGGTGGCAGGCTTAATAGTTGGAACACTAGATATGGGGTCCAAACCCTTTGGTCCCCAGGGAGAATCTGGAAGTGGGAGTTCCCGTCTGACTGTAAGGTACTGTGCCAAAGGTGGGGCTCATGGTGAGAGTGTATCTCAGCCTTTGTGGGTATTTTCTCAGTTGCCAGATGTGTAGGAACCACTCAAGTAGTTTCTGGACTTCTCTATAGGGAGTTGATTTGTGTGTGGCTGTATATTCGGTGCATCCATGGAAGGAGGGGAATTCAGGAGACTCCTATGTTGTCATCTTGGTGACATTCCCAGAAAGCGTTAATGTGAATAAAAATTCTCTTTAATCCAATTGAGACGGTTAATTTCTGGGGAGTAAAGCCAGAAAAGGGAGAAGAAGAGGCAGTATGGTATAGGTAGTTGAGTGGGTAAGTGAGAATTATAATAAGACTCAGCAGTCATTTAGAATGAAAAAGCCTTTAATATTTTTCTTTTTGAGAATAGATCACCTAATACTATTACCTGTGATGATGACTGTTGGTTTTCAGGGCTAGAGTTACCAATTCATTTCCAAATTATCCCTGCCAGTAGTATGCAGGACTTGGAATTTAATATCATTTCTTTTGGTGGGAACTGACACAATTTATCACATGTTTGGTAAGCTCTTCTGCAGTTGTGGGTGACAGCCTGAACAACACTGATCACCCCTTCTGAGATGGGCTGTCTGTGGAGGCCAGGATTGGACTCCTAATTCATAGCACCCAGTAAGACACTTGGACAGTATCTGTGGTAGACACTCACCTATGGAAGACACCTTTCTGGAGAGGTGTATTAGTAGACTGAAACAAATGCTAATGATAATTGGGTAGATACAAAGCCAAACTCTAGGTGTTTGGTGTGCTGGCAGAGTTAAAAAGCATGCTAGAACAGAGCTTCTCAAACTATCTTCAGTGAAGTCCAGATCTTTGCTTTTTATATTTGTTTTTTTTATGTTATATGTCCATTCTGTCTTGGACTGATACTTTTGTAAAGTACAATACAAATTAATTGCTAGAAAATTTAAATACAAACTTCCATTTAAAAATTATATTAAACTCTATCAAATGGCTATAATAGTATCTAAAAGTCAACAATCTCTCTCTCTCTATATATATATGTATATGTATAAATAATTATATATATAATTCTCAAGTGTAAGTTAAATGTTTTTGTTAACAAGAGGAAATAATTTTATGTGGTGGTACTACTTTGAGAGAACCTCAGAGACTTTCCTTTTTTACACCTCAGTTCTGGGGCCACATACCATCTCAAGAGAATTGGAATACTACATGGAGAAAAGCCATTTAAGACCTTTTGGGGGGCAATACCCAGGTGAAGAATATCTCTTTGTTGGAGGAGGTCGTCTAGAGGACATAACCGCTGGTTGACCTGTGAGCTGGACCTGGGCGGTTGGAGGCTCCTCTCACTCCCCCGCTGTCCTTAAAATGTAATTTCTGTCCACAGTTCCCACAGTGGAAGCTGTTTTCAAGAATGCAGCCTTGAGGCCTTGAGAGAGCAATGTGGTGTTGAGACCATCTGGATGGTATATGTGACTGAACCCAGTTAAAGCCTCTACTTGAACTTTTCAGATTCTGCTGGGTGGGTGTGGGAATCTACTTGTCCTATAACCACCCAAGACAAGCCTCATATGTAATTTCTCTTGCTTATTAAAACTACCACCTATCAATGTGGAGTCGCCTGCCTCTCTCCTCAGTCTCTCCTTACCCTCTGTGTACAGGGCTAGTTTCAGATTTCACTGGGGAAACTCCTGCAGTTGTGAACCAACATTCTTACTCCACCTCTTTTAAGATGATGCAAGAGGAAGTGATAACTTCATTTTTGACTTTTGAAATAATTGAAGAGAAAAAATTACTAAATAAATAGGCTGAAAAAGCAGTAATTTAAAACCTATTACTTAAGTCTATTTTACATATTAAATAATGGGCTTGGTTGACAAAACTTTTACTGATATACACATTTAAATTTTGCCTATAAATGTAATCATTTATTAATTTTAGAGTCTGAAAGGATAAAGGAGTCATTACTGATCTTTGGCCATGGATTTCTCTCTAATGGTGGATCAAGAATTGACATGGATAATAATGAATGTTGAGACCGAAGGTGTCATAGTGGCAGGGTTATGAGGGAGTTTCTTGCTATGCTGAAGAGCTTGGCCTTGAGTCTGTAGAAAATGGAGAACAATTCAAGAATTTTAAATAGAATTGCATCATCTGACTGCGTTGCTTGTTTGTTCTTTTCATTTTTGATTTTTTGAAAAATCACCTTTCCTGTTGGGTGGGGAAAGGATGGGGGATGGGATGGGGATAGTGCATAAGTATCAGAGGCAAGGAGGCCAGGTGCTGGTGTTAAAATATAGGCAAAAGACAATGAAGACCTGAACTAAGACAGGAACTGTGGGATTAGAAAAAGAGAAGAGTTTTAGACTCCTGAAATAGTGTAATCAGCATTTATTGGTGAGTGAGTGAGTAAGGTGGTAAGAGAGGGGCAGAATCCAGGGCAATTTCCAATTTTCTGTCTTGGTCAAATGTAAGTGGTGGTGCATTTCACAGATGTGGGAACACTGGAAAAGGAGTAAGGATGAGGAGGCAAGAGATTGATTCTATTCTGGATTTGAGATTATTGTGGATCCTGGAACTAATTATGAGTAATTGGCAAAGGGATGCTTCTTTTGACTTTTGGGCTGTGGTAACTAGGAAGATCATAATTGTATAAACAGTTTTTAGAAAACTTCTTTGAAACCTTTGGTCTACAAAGATTGCAAAAAGTTAAAACAGACTCTTTTTCTACAAAGACTCTTTATGAAATAGACATGTTTCAAAATCAGAAAGAATTGAGAGGGTCGCTGGGATAATACTGATGTCAGACTCAACTGATATCTAAAATGAAGAAGAAGAAACAAACAAACATTAAATCTATGAAACAGTTTTCTCTAAAGTTTCTGTATTGGAATTAAAAAACATATACATTTGGTATTTATTAACTGTGATGTGTTTGGACTATTTAAAGTTTGCAGTCTGTGTTTAAAGAGGAATGTGAAAAGTGAACACTCAAACAAATAACAAAAGTGAATATGGAGAAGTGGATATGGGATCTATATTGACTTCTGAAGAAGTTAGGATCATCTATATATATAGGAATATATGTATATCTCCTACTGGTTCTTTTTCTCTGAAGAACCCTAACTGATACAGGTCATTTAATAAAAATGCTAAGGTTGGCCCTGAAAGTTCTGTGTATTTGAAAAAAAGCAAAGTAAGAAAGCAACTTAGACTTTGGAAAACCCAAGCCTGGATCAAGCAGTGATTTATAATGCTTGACATTTAAGAAGATCAATTTACCATTTTGAATAGAAGGGGTTTCATTTCATTTGAACAGATTTAATGGTTAATATTTAAATATTTGTGCAACTATTAATGTTTCATGTTTTCAAAGGAAAAATTAATTGAAGAGTTGTAGAAATATGTATCACCAGCGTTTCAATGGAAATATTGGTAGTATAGACTCCTGTTGTCTGGTCATAACTTCACAGGTAGTTTGCCTGGTCTTGGAGGTCAATAAACATTCTTAAACATGGGGAGAAGGAAGAGGGAGGTGTATATATATATATATATATATATATATATATTTTAACGCTATGATGTGGGGTATTTTTTAAATTAATTTATTTGTTTATTTATGGCTATGTTGGGTCTTCGTTTCTGTGCGAGGGCTTTCTCTAGTTGTGGCAAGCGGGGGCTACTCTTCATCGCGGTGTGCGGGTCTCTCACTATTGTGGCCTCTCTTGTTGCAGAGCACAGGCTCCAGACGTGCAGGCTCAGTAATTGTGGCTTACAGGCCCAGTTGCTCCACGGCATGTGGGATCCTCCCAGACCAGGGCTCGAACCCGTGTCCCCTGCATTGACAGGCAGATTCCCAACCACTGCGCCACCAGGGAAGACCTGGGAGGTGTATATTTTAAAATCAGAGTGCAGAGGTGACTGATCAGATAATTTCATTGGGAGGAATAAACCTCTGCCTATTCCATTTTAGGACAAGAATTTATCAAGTAAAAATTTTCATCTACTTTCTAAATAACCTAAGAAAATATTTGCAATATTTGTGCAAAGATGTTAATTGAAGGACAGATTGAAAATAAATTATATAGCTATAAAAAATGATTGGGTGAATAAATGTGAAATATTATGCAGTCATTAAAAGTGATGCTGTTGATCTCTAATTATGACATGACTTGATATTACTTATCTATATATGAAATTAACATGTACTAATAACTCACACCAATTTTCATATTTAGAAAAGACCTGTCTTTGTTTGTGAGAACACTCACAACGTGAGAAATGGTGGCATGAATGGAGAAAACTGAAGAATCAAGAGCTATTTCATCTGCTCTGCATGACCACATGGGAGCAGAGGTGAGCAAAAGGAGTGAGAGCACAGGTCCACTGAGATGTTGTGAGAAAGGGATTGCTTACAATTAAGGACCAGTGCAAATTCCCCAGTAGTGGGTTTACCAAAGATCCATTTGGGAACTTGGATGTCTAATGTTTGATTTAAATGTTGGTGCTGCCGTGCTGTAAACTTACTTTTTTTTTTTTTTTTTTTTTTTTTTGCGGTACGCGGGCCTCTCACTGTTGTGGCCTCTCCCGTTGCGAAGCACAGGCTCCGGATGCGCAGGCTCAGCGGCCATGGCTCACGGGCCTAGCCGCTCCGCGGTATGTAGGATCTTCCCAGACCGGGGCATGAACCCGTGTCCCCTGCATCGGCAGGCGGACTCTCAACCACTGCGCCACCAGGGAAGCCCTGTAAACTTACTTTTTATCTTCCTGCTAAACCTTCAGTAAAGTCTAATCTCTCCCAGATGCTTGTGTAAAATGGGCCTTTTTGTGGAAATCAAGGAAGGGTCTGAATTTGATATCAGACATGGAAGAAAATGTAGAGGCTGGAGACTGGAGGCTGAGTTGCTCAGGAGAACAATTGGGAAATTGGGGTAGGGCTCTACACAAAGTTCATCCACAGCCTGTGGATTTAAGGTTTGAGGCAATATTATATAGATCTTATTGGGCAAGGAGGGATTAGCTGACACTGTCTGACATGTGATATATAGTATTGAGCAGAACACCACACATGGGTTACCACTCTCAGGGGAGGACTCCAACTATACGGAAGGTAGCAATGCTCATCACTATGCCAACCAACAGGAAGAGAAGTTCATATACTTCTGCCCATTGCCTCTTGGTATTGAGGTCACTGAGG
Organism: Delphinus delphis; assembly: GCF_949987515.2. Lineage (NCBI taxonomy): Eukaryota > Metazoa > Chordata > Mammalia > Artiodactyla > Delphinidae > Delphinus > Delphinus delphis. The sequence goes on from NC_082686.1 coordinate 40,673,807, forward strand.
AAAATACAACGCATCAAGCACTGGATGGAGCGATGCTTTACTTACAGAGAGAAGAGGCAGGGCAAGATCAGCTTTAGTGGTGGGTGTCGGTGCCCCAAGGCCAGTGGGTCTCTCCAGGCAACCCACGCAGAGCAATTTACCTAAACCTCCTGAGCTCCAGTGGAAGAGCCTGTTCCCTCCCTGTGGAGGACAGGTATAGTTACGGGGTTGGGCGGGTGCAATAAGATGCAATGCTTAAGCAGAACAGAGGAGCGTACACTGAGTCTACAATAGGAAAAGCTATTCCCACACAAAGTGATCTGCCCGGCACAGACAGTGAGGGTTTGTCATATCTTGGTAAGGAAGTGTGCCATGCCCAAGGTCCACTCTTTTTATATTTTATTTTATTTTTTGAAGTATAGTTGACTTACAATGCTGTGTTAGTTTCAGGTGTACAGCAAAGTGATTCAGTTATACATATATCCAAGGTCCATTCTTATGTGGCCCTCTGGGGTCAAAGACTGCACACAAGGAGACTGCCTTTTCCAACAGTAGGTTACTCCAAGTAGTACTTTTTTGTTCAAATTTGAGGCTACACTCAGGCATGCACATACATTCACGCAGAACTGGTTTTCAACTTGTATGGATAATAAGTACTGGGGTCAAGTGCTTAGAATAAGGAGCCCACTCTTCATTCAGTCATAGCTATACGACGTTTCATGACATGAACCCACAAAACAGATTTAGAATAGGCTTTTAAGTATAAGTAGTATATAAGCACATCACCGAGAATATTTTAAGAATAGTTATATGATTAATGCTTCAAATAATTCGTACTTATTAAGAATAAGTATATGCATTATACCATCCTCCTCAACATTGGCGTTTATAAAAAAATGGATACTTTCTCTTATCTCTCTAGTGTGATATTTACTTTTGCAACACATTTACGATTGTCCCATCTGTATTAAGTTTAACTTCAAAAATATCTGGTATCTGTTCTGTATCCAGCTCCAGGAGAAAACTGCTCTGTCCTACCATCATCCATTATTATTATTATGTTTTCTGCAATGCATTATACCATGTGTAACTAATATTTTAGAATTACAGAGAAGCATCTGCTTCTGTTTTAATGTCTTGATAAAAGCGTTGTAAATATTGTAGCTGTATGAGATTCTTTTCTTTAAAGAATCTGTTTCATTTCACCTGGAAACTATCTTAATTCTTAAATCCTTCACCCAGATGTTGCATCTAGTAGATGCAGTACATGACTTTTAATCAACTTCTTTGTTAATTAGTTATAGAAAATATACAGCTTTACATTTTCAAGAAGTGGTGTTAGAATTCTAAGATAAACAAAGAGCTAGTGATGTAACATTTACTCCTGTACCATACAATTAACCTTTTAGAACATTCATATTCACTTAATCACTCAAGGCAGGAAAATTATACTTACAAGGCAGAAATAACTGGTTAGGGCCAGCAGAGCCTACTGCCCACAAAGCCATGTGACTTTGTTCCGGGAGCCCTGTCTTTTGGAGAGCTACCTCCAGATTGTGATTGCCTCCTGATGCCCCTTTCACTCGGTGATAATCACTTTAAACAAGCTTAGAGGGACAGCTGGAGAGTTGCCCTTTCTCCATTAAGACATATATCCCAGTGGGAACAGGGAGCAGTTAAGGATGTAGCAATGAACTCAAGTTGGGTTATATTCAGTTTGTTGATTTAAGGTTGGGGGTAGGGGCTAAGGGCTAATTAACTCTGTTTTTTTCCTGGAAAACCTTAGTTTCACAGAATGTAAGAGCTGAAAGTGAACCTAAATATCTGGTTTAATAACCTGCATTTTGTGGGTCAAGAAAACAGTTTCATAAATGTTATAACCATGTAACTCCAGGGAAAATAGTCATCCTGGGTGTTATGATCCTCATTCGATTAACATAACTGTCATTTCGCTCTTTGTAGGAAGACCATTAGTGTGCCTGAGGTTTTTGTAAATTATCAAACTCACTTCTGGCTCTGACTTCCCGCCCATACTAACTTTGATGAGAAGTCGCCTTGCCCTCTCTCATGTGTGCTTCTGAATCACACAGGACTTAATCATTTTTCTTAAATTTTCCACTGAACAATAGTTTCTCCAACCTCCTGCCATTCAGTCAGCCCTGCTCTTTCCTTTGTCCCCAATTCCGATTTTATTTTCAAGCTATTTTAATTCTTCTTGTGCTTATCTTCTTCCTCACATAATGTATTAAATTTTTCTTTTTCTTTTTTTTTGATATACACAAAGTTCCATCATACTCTAGGAAGTGTCAGGTGCCAACCAAAAATATTGTTCATATAAGCCAATAAATAAACATAAATAAAAATAGAATTGATTTTAATTAATGTTTATTAAGTGAATTTACACATAAATGTTAGAGCTATTCCTTCTCATTCCTTTTCTTATACATGGACTCGTTACTCCTCTCTCCATTTGCAGTACTTGTCTGGCAAAACCAGAATTCTGGTTAAATCTGACTATGGCTCTCTGTGCCTGCTCTTGAATGGCTGCATGTAGCTGGAAGAAAGTACCCAACCGTGCTGATTTCTCATTAGCTCATGACTGTGAGCCCTTGGCACTGCCTGCAGCTGGACTTCATTTCCTAGACATTGACTCTTCCACTCTCTAAGATGGCTGCTTCACATCTCCTCTCTCCTAAACCTTCCATACTTCCTCCTCTCTTCTTCTTTCAGCTGATGAATCTGCCTCCTACTTCACTGAGGAGACAAAGGCAAGTTGAAGAGCTATTTCTCATCTCCACACCACCTAATCAACCAGCATCTGTACCCATAAACTCCGCTCTCTCTCTTGTTAACATGGATGAACGCTTTGTGCTCCTACCTAAGACTAGCCCTTCCACTTGTGCACTGTTGTATCCTCAGTACTTACAGCTGTGCTTGGTGCGTAATGGGTTTAAATGCAACAAATACTTATAAATGAGTGAATAAAATCCATTCTTTCCTTGGTTGACATAGATTCAAGGGCTGTCCAATGAGTAAAATGTTGAGCTTTAAGAGTGTTGTTTTTATGACCTCTGTATTGCTGCACTGACGCTTCCAAGCTTCCTCTATGGGTTTAGCTTGGATGTTTAGCTTCCTCTATGGGTTTAGCCATGCATCTGAATTTTCTTCAGCTGCAGCAGAAGTTCCAAGGATTGTGCTAGGGGATGAGGATAGAACAGGGAATATGGCAACACCTCTGTTGTCAAAAATTTGTGAGGCATTATTCTATTCAAAATTTGATAGGTTTTGAGATATTTTGAGTCTTTCCCTAAGTTTGTTAATTAATTAAAATATCAAATTAAACAAATATAGATGGATATTTTCCCTTTCTACTTGTCTGATTGCCTTTTCTTATAGCTTATTTGACTTGATGAGTATTGTTTTTCTTCACAATGCCTTTATTGCTCTTTTACCTGAATTCCAACCACTGCAGCTGCTTTCCCACTGTACTTTACCCCATGATATGTAATTAAGCTGCCCATTTTCCTGTAATTAAAAAGGTTAAAGAATTGATTGTAATCATCACTCTCTGAGGAAAAGCAGCAGGAATAAAATTACAGATGATAGTTTTATTTAAAAAACCAAACATGTTTAATATATGTTTCTTTCAAGTGGATTTCAGGATTTACAGAATAGAGCTTCTTACCCATCCCCAGGCTTTTAGGAAGAACAGGAAACTATCTTGTTCAGATAATTATTCTCCTTTGTAGTTTTAAAAGAGAAGAATCTTTGTCTCTTTGTCTCTTGGTTTTATGTTTTATAAGTTTACATCTTTATAAATTTTTTTCTTATATCTTACCTGGCTCCTTTCTGCAGAAATTTAAGCTCAAGTTTTCACCAAATATAACACTAACCTTATTTATTTCATCCATCTTACTTCCTTACTTTAGTCTAAATGATTTCATTTCTCTAAAACTTTCCTTTTGGGCTTTTCCTTACAGCCTTCTCTTTCTCATTATTTTTCTATAAACATAACTATCAAATAGCAAAATACCACTCTGTACATATTGTCAAACAAAATTTTTATTTGGGTCAAATACAGCAAATAAATTACTCCTTCCCAATTTTTTAAAAAGTAAAGTTTACTTACGTGGACTAGGAAAATTATTGTAATGTCTAGAATGTTCTTACTGTATTAAAGCATTTACCACTATGTAAGAAATGCAGATTTAAACACATGAATATCATCAAGAGAATGGACTTTTTAATCAATCTCTTGCTAAAATTGCTGGTTCTTCTCTTAAACTTACAGTTTAGTGGAAAGATAATATATGTACATAAAATTATAGATTATCAGTATTTGTATGCTGAATTATGTGTTATAGTGTATTAGAAGTCTTCACAGGAAGAAAGGATTAGGGTGGGCTTGAGTAATTGGGAAAGTAATTATGTCCAGGTAGGAGATTGGCCTTAAAAGAGGGAGTAGGATTTGCCTGTGGGAAAGAAGATATTATAGATAAGGGCAGTTCCTGAGTGGAGACAAGGGGTCTTGGCATTAATAAGCTATATGAGGATACTTGGAATATTGGCTAATGTCTTCTGAGAAGGGCAAGGTATTACTCAGTGTTCTCCAGAGAAACAAAACCAATAGGATCTATCTGTCTATCTATCTATGAATGAGGAGATTTATTGTAGGAAATGTTTCATGCAATTATGGAGGCCAAGAAGTGCTACTATCTGTGCTATCTGCAAGTGGAAGGACCAGGAAACCAGTGGTATAATTCAGTCTGAGTCAAAAGGCCTGAGAAGCAGGGGGCCAATTATGTATATCCTGGTCCCAATCTGAAGGCCCAAGAACCAGGAATGCTGATATCCAAGGGCAGGAGAAGATGGATATCCCAGCTCAAGCAAAGAGAGCAAATTTGGCTTTCCTCCACCTTTTTGTTCTATTCAGGCTCTCAGTGAATTGGATGAAGCTCACATGTGCGTTAGTGAAGGTCTTTATTTAGTTCACCAATTCAGATGCTGATCTCTTCTTGAAACACCCTCACAGACACACCCAGAAATAATATTTTACCAGCTACCTTGACACCCTTTAGCCCAGTGAAATTGAAAGACACAATATTAACCATCACACTCCTAGGAAAAGAAATGTTTAGTTGATTCCTCCAAAAACAATGCCTTTTCTGATTAACAGGAAATAATTGGGAGTTTTGAAGAGCAAAACACTTGACTAATTCTTTATGCTTACTTGATTCACTGTTAGGCATCTGTCTACACCCAGTCTTAAACAGATGCATTTTAATATGTATTTTCTCTGGATATGGTAATAATTCTAATAAAAAAGATAATAGCTTCATGTACTTACTATGCACTAGGAACTGTTCTAAGTGCTTTGTAGTGTTAACTTGCTCAGTCTCTTAGAAAAAACTTACAACATAAGTACTGCTATCATCTCCATTTTACACATAAGGCAAGTGAGGCACAGAGAAGACACATAAGAGGTTCTTCAACATGACAGATTTATAATCAGCAAAGCCAAGATCTGAGCCCTAGTTGTCTGGTCCCAGAGACTATGCTCTTAATCTTATTCAGAGCCTGTGTCCTGGACTTAGTCACTTAGGCACTTTTGCTGAGCACTGTGTAAGTGCTGGACACTGTGGTGCTAAACAAATGAGATTTGGTTCTCCCCTTAAAGGGTTGACAACTTGTTGCTAAATTGTGAGGGATGGATTCATAGGCTTTAGCTGTTGAGAAGAGACACGATTAATGAGATCAGGGAAAGTCAATGAGGTCTGCACTGAGGTTCAGAGAGGGGTTGGATGAATCCACTGGGATAGAAGAGAGCGTTTAGGCAGAATACCCATTGGAGTGAACATGCAGAGGTGGTGTATTAGTTTTCTAGGGCTGCTGTAACAAAATACCACAAACTTCGTGGCTTAAAACAACTGAAATTTATTCTTTCACAGATCAGGAGGCTAAAAGTCTGCAATTAAGGTGTGGGCAGGGCACCTCTCCCTCTGAAGCCTCTGGAGAAGAACCTTTCCTTGCCTCTTCCTAGCTTCTTGTGGCTCCTAGCATTCCTTGACATTCCTTGGCGTATAGCTGCATCGTTCCAATCTGTCTCAGTCTTCACATGGCCTTCTTTCCTGTGCCTTTGTGGGTCCTCTCCTCTTGTAATAAGGACATAAGTCATTGTATTTAGGGCCCATGCTAATCCAGCATGGCCTCATCTTAACTAATTACAACTGTAAGCCTCTATTTCCAATAAGGCCACACTCTGAGGTGAACATGAATTTGGACGTGGGTGGGGACACTATTCAATTTGCTATGTGTTAACAGCACAGGGAATGGTGTAGGTACCATGCTCTTTGAGAAAAGGGAGTAAGTGGAAGATCTTTAGGGGGAGAAAACATGAGTTGTACTTTAAAGTACATGAGTTTGAGGTGACATTTTTGGATATGTTTCAGTTTCAATATGGAACAGTTTTATTTCCTTGGAAGTATCACCCATTTCTAGGTCCTGTAAAGCACTTGGTTATTGCCATACAGAAAATTAAGTAGGTTATGCCTCTGCTGAAATGTTCTTTCTTCTCTTTCATAGGTTTATATCCTGCAGCTGATTTCCATGCTCTTCTGCATCCTCCTCCTCTGTCTCATAATCAGCATTGTCATAGAACAGCAAACATTTATTGAGTACCTATTACACGCCTAGCACCATTCTAAGCCTTTACACTTAATCTTTGTAACAATTTGATGAAAACTGCCCTATAACATATTATAGGTGAGGAAACTGAGATGATTTTTTATTTCAGTGCTGCTTTTTAATGAAAATTAAATATTCTTGGGATAATTTCCTCATAATTAGTAGTGCAAATTTTAGTTAAAATGTAACCACATTCTTGTGCTACCCAAGACAAGAATCAGATGCCTCTCATACTGGGTAAGTTCTCAAAAGCTAGAGAAATACCCTGACTGGAGATGGGAAGTTTCCTTTGACTTTGATCACAAGACAAAATACAGAAAATGCTGGAGCTTAAAAACATATGTTGTAGAATCTAGGATATCTGATAAATCTAGTTTATCAATTCATAAATTATACTATACATTTCTTTTGGTGATATGAAGTTACTGAGAACTTGAACTACTAGTTGTCACACATATATATTCAGAAAGTGTTACCTTTCAAACAGCTATTTTAAGTTTCTATTTCTCAAAATCTTATGTGAGGGATTCTAGAAGGGTGACTAAGAACATCACTGTTGGAATCAATCTCCTGACTTCCCGCTGTGGTTTGCTATACGAATGTGGGAAAGTTGCCTACATTTTCTGAGCCTCAATAACCTCATGGAGATAAGGATAATTAACATATGGAACTATTTTAAAAATTATATAGGGCTTCCCTGGTGGCGCAGTGGTTGGGAGTCCACCTGCCGATGCAGGGGACGCGGGTTCGTGCCCCGGTCCGGGAAGGTCCCACGTGACGCGGAGCGGCTGGGCCCGTGAGTCATGGCCGCTGAGCTTGCACGTCCAGAGCCTGTGCTCCGCAACAGGAGAGGCCGCAGCAGTGGGAGGCCCGCGTACCGCAAAAATAAATAAATAAATAAATAATTAATTATATAAAATTATATGTATTTGCCTATAACAGAGTAAAGGCTATACTTATTAACTAAAATTTAGTAATGAATAAAGAACACACGTTTACTTCATTATTTATGAGATTATACTTAATGGCTCTTTTTTAATGCCTGGGTTTATTGTTTCTATTTCATTAGTTGGTAGATGCATTTTAGCTTATCTTCTTTCAAGTCATAAAAATTAAATGCGAAATTCTTTCAAGTTTCAAATGCAGACAAGTGAGTGTAAGGAAACATGAAAGATTTGACTCATATGATTATTAAATTACTTATAATTATGCATAATTGTTTTTTTGGATTGCTAGTTATGCCTTTAAAATATGTAGTGCACATTAGAGCTTGATGCAATCAAGTGTTTTGGCATTTCTAAAAGTCTCTGAAAAGATGTCAATATTATTATTAGACTACTAGAATAATCTCCAGTTTAGGTAACTCTTTAAACTCTGGTTGAAGTATTAGTTGATAATGATCTTGTAATTTCCAAAATCCCAAGACAATTTATCATCTTCTGATGCATGGAATACTAACTTATAATTATCAAAAATAAGATGTAGCTACTTTTATAAATATTAATTTTGTATATAAATGGACTTTGTTGCAGGTTATCAAACTTATTTTGTATGTTTCCATCCTCTTTGGATTCCAAAATTTCATTTTGTTTGCCACATATATGAATATTTTAAATAAAATAATATTATTCATACTTTCTTTGCCTTTACAGAAAAGTGACTAATTCACAACTGGATGTCTTAAGTACTCCCTACCCCAAGATGATTTATTTCCCAAGTGATTAATTTAGTTCTCAGTATCTTAGAAATCTATTAGATGATTTATTTTCATTTTTCTCATAAAGCAATATGAAAATTGTGGACATGTCTTGGATCAAGAAGCTCAAGACATTTACAGACGGGAACTGGAAATCAATAGGGATAAACGTTTGTTGAAACCTTTATCTGGCTAATGATTTTTTAATTCTATCAGAGTTCAGGCTTGTAAGCTAGTTATAAAATTATCTACTTCTGTATAATAAACTTAATGTAGACTCTGAAAATATCATACATAGCTTAGGTTTTGAAGTTTCCATAGATCTCCATCCCCATATGTTACCAAGTATTATTTCAATTTGACATCTTATTTATAGGAAAAGAACTGAGTAGATAGTTTTCTAAAGATTTATATATAAAAATCAGTTGTTTTATTCTAATTTTAATTTTTAAAATATCCCATATTACAGACATTGTGCATTCTTTATTTTTAACACTTGCTTAGATTTGTTTTTAAGTGACACAGTTGTTGACTTACATTTTAGACCAGTATTTGGTTTACATAAACACAACTCTAAACTACAAACAGATTTTAGGTGACTTAAATATTTGATCCATTTATAATAGAAAAATATGATTAAAATAAACCTCTCAACACCTGCTTTCTAAGGGATGGTGTTATAAGTCATAATACTATACTCTTCCTTTATTTCAGCAAATATTCATGAGAAATGAAATAGTAAGCATGGCTTATTAAGATGACTGGATATACAAAAGGTATTGCTTTGCTGAGTTTGGGTACAGGGGCTGGCAATAGCTGAAATACTCTGTAAGAAGATAGGAGAATTTTTTTTTTTTTTTTTACTTCTGAAGGGTGGTCAAAGAGAAGAGCAAGTGGTGGGGGAGAACAGAGAGTAGAGAGGAGGGTTGAGTCACCTAATAAGGTGCGTGAAAGGCACTTAGAAATAAGGATCTAACATTGAATTTAAAATGTTTGATTCTTCAAAATTTCTCCCTCTCTCCAAGCTTTCATCGAAGTCTGCAGCACCAAATATCTTTTGCTTGTGTGTATAAATCAAGGAGAGGTGCTAGAGGTGAGGTCAGAGTTATTATTTGAATTTAAATTTGTTCCCGCAATCTTTTTAACTAACTAGAATGAAAGTATTCGCGTTTTTTTCTCTCAAATTTTGAAATAATCATCAATTTGACAGTATTCCCAAATAGAACATTGTGAGCTTATGTCATTTTCAAGTGACACAAGCATCATTTTAAGGTCTCCAAGGAATGTATGGCAATGGCAATATAGTAGATCTATGCAGTGTCTGTGTAGTTGGTCATCAGCGTCCTGCATGGTGGCATGTGTTAAAGTTCAGAATGGTGTTAATAGCCCTGAGGGCATATTTATCTAATACCATAATAATGGGAAAGTATGATCTACTGGCAATTCATGCACTGAGTTTATGTCAATAAGGAGTCAACCAACTGATTTAGAGTGTGCACTATCATTATCCTGTGTCATAGGAGTCAGGCATCCATATGCGTATAGGGACTATGCAACCATTTGTCATGCCATCAAGCATTTAACAAGAAAAGAGGATTTCAAGTGATATTAATGGTATTAATGGTACTATTAGGTTGCACAAATTGTTCTTTTATTTGGTTTTTAATGTATTAAGCAACAATCATAAAAATCTCTTGAAACTGGGGCTTAGTTATGGTGAGGTCAACATGTGTCCTTTATATAACGTGGTACAAAATTCATCTCAATTGCTACAGTCTAGTGAAGTTATAATGGGATTATTCTTTATTATGCAGAATCCAAGGATTTCTACTCCTTTTCAAAATGCAAATCTCAGGAGATTATAGTTAAAGACTATGTTATTGACCTAATTTCTCTGATGGTTTAAAATCATTCATGTTTTCATCTGAGGAATTTTATGCTTGTAATTGTCAGCTCATGGAATGTGCCCTATATTCCAGTTCATGGCAACTTTGCTTCATACAATCCTATTAGATGACCTAGTGTGCTGTTTGAATATTTAGAGCATTAGTTATATAAATGCCTGCCTCTACATGTTTGCACACATATTTAAAACTGAATAAACAAGATACCAACTTTAATTTATATGAAGTGGAATGACTTCATTATAGATTAGTTTTCTACTATTAAATAGAATATGCCGTGTCATATCATGGTTTAAGATAACTGAGAATGTTTTTAGGATCTTTGTGAGAACAGAGAGCATACAGAAATACTTTAGAATACAACAGTTAAGTTTACCATAACATTTAGTATCTGTACAGTTGGACAGAGGGATTCAAACTATCTACAGTATAAATTATTAGATTAAGTTGCTTCCATTTCCTGTTACTCAAGTTCCAGTGTTATGTCAAAGCTATGTATTATTCATTTTTCTGAATTTAAAGATCTTTTTCCTTTTCATTAAGGTAACTATGAAATTTTGTTGATAATAAGATGGTATTATTTTAGATCTATTTATTGCTATTTTGTTTTGGAAAGAGATGACTGCAAAGAATTATAAACTATTAGTAGAAGCATATATTTACATTGTGATGTATTATAGGAATTTGAACAAATAGTGTTACATTTGATTTTGAATATGTGCACTCGTATATTCATAGAAGGCTCACCATGGAAAGATCTGGGGGGAAAGTGAGGTCGATACCCTCATCTTCTGAGAACAACTCTTCTCCCCAGATGCTTCTTTCCTGATGCTCCATTGCTCTCTCTCCTGGCAGATGGCATGAGTGGATTTTATAAGTATTATCCTGAAAGGAAAACCTATTTATCATTTAGTTAAATATTACATAAATACTACAAAATGAAGCAGAGCATATTTCTATGATTCCTAGAATTTCTCTTTTTTAAAAATATATTCTTTTTTTTTTTTTTTAATTAACACCTGTGGCTGACCTAGCCAGTTAGCAAATATATTTCTATTTCCAACTCCTTTATTCCTATCCTTCCACTGGAAATCAGGAGAAAAACCTAATTTTTCACTTTCCCAGCAGCGCTTGTGTTGAAGGGTCATGTTGGGACACAGTTCGCAGATGTAAGTAGAGGTAATCTGGGAAGGACTTTACTGGTGGTGCCTTTTCCCTGTTCCTGCTTTGGATACTGATGCAATGTCTGGTATTTTGGTAATCATTTCATGAACATGAGGTGTTAAATATGAGGAGAAATCCTGAAGACTACTAGGAATCTAACCCCAGCAGCCACTTCTCTTACTTGTGTGATCCAATATGGTAGTCACTAGCCGCATCTGGGTAAGAGCACTTGAAATATGGCTAGTCTGATTTGAGATAAACTGTTAGCACAAAATGTACACTAGATTTCAAAGACTTAGTATAAAAAACAAGAAGGAAAATTATATCATTAATATTTTAATATTGATTGCATGTTGAAATGATAATATGTTGGATATATTGGGTGAAATATTATATATTATTACAATTAATTTTACCTGTTTTATTTTACTTTTTTAATGTGGCTACAAGAACCTTTACTAGTACATATGTGACCTGAATTTCTCACATTATATTCTTATTGGACAGCACTGTTCTAGATTTTCTCATGTGTGAGAAAGATGTGTTAAGGCCAATAAAAGTTGGGCTGACTGTTACTTATGGTTGAAATCTTCCCTTAGTGTTACCAAATGCCATTTTCAATCGCTGACTATTGGGAGCATGGAAGTCATTAGTTAAGTCTTTCCAGCACACATGTAGATGTTATGTTTTTATAGTATTTGATCAAACCATAGCACTGGCTTTATCACTTTTGTACTCATCCAATGCTACTTCCTGGCTATTATTCCTTTTAGAAAAATACTTATTTTAAACATGGGACATAACTGGTTATGCATCTAATCTCAACTCTTTATTGTCTATGGACATAATGCAAGTTATTTAACCTCTCCAAGTCTCAATTACCCTAGTTTTAGAACAAACAAGGTCATTCCTGACCTGTAAGACTGTGTAAGGATTAAGTGATAAAATTTATATGGGAACATTCTCCAGAATAAATCATATCTTGGGTCACAAATCAAACCTTGGTAAATTTAAGAAAATTGAAATCATATCAAGCATCTTTTCTGACTACAATGCTATGAGATAAGAAATCAGTTACAGGAAAAAAACTGTAAAATCACAAACACATGGAGGCCAAACAATATGCTACTAAATAAGCAAGAGATCACCAAAGAAACCAAAGAGGAAATAAAAAAATACCTAGAAAAAAATGACAATGAAAACATAATGATCCAAAACCTATGGGATGCAGGAAAAGCAGTTCTAAGAGGGAAGTTTATAGCAATAAAATCCTACCTCAAGAAACAAGAAAAATCTCAAATAAAAAATGTAAGCTTACACCTAAAGCAACTAGAGAAGAACAAACAAAACCAAAAGTTAGTAGAAGGAAAGAAATCATAAAAATCAGAGCAAAAATAAATGAAATAGAAACAAGGAAAACAATAGCAAAGATCAGTGAAACTAAAAGCTGGGTTCTTTGAGAAGATATACAAAATTGATAAACCTTTACCAAGACTCATCAAGAATAAAAGAGAGAGGACTCAAATCAATAAAATTAGAAATGAAAAAGGAGAAGTTACAACTTACACTACAGAAATACAAAGCATCATAAGAGACTACTACAATCAACTCTATGCCAATAAAATGGACAACTTGGAAGAAATGGACAAATTCTTAGAAAGGTACAATCTTCCAAGACTGAACCATGAAGAAACAGAAAACATGAACAGACCAATCACAAGTAATGAAATTGAAACTGATTAAAAATCTTCCAACAAACAAAAGTCCAGGACCAGATGGCTTCACAGGTGAACTCTATCAAACATTTAGAGAAGAGCTAACACCTATCCTTCTCAAACTCTTCCAAAAATTGTGGAGGGAGGAACACTCCCAAGCTCATTCTACAGGACACCATCACCCTGATACCAAAATCAGACAAAGATATCACAAAAAAAGAAAGTTACAGACCAATATCACTGGTGAACATAGATGCAAAAATCCTCAACATAATACAAGCAAACTGAATCCAACAACACATGAAAAGGATTATACATCATGATCAAATGGGATTTATCCCAGGGATGCAAGAATTATTCAATATAGGCAAATCAATCAATGTGATACACCATATTAACAAATTGAATAATAAAAACCATATGATCACCTCAATAGATGCAGAAAAAGCTTTTTTACAAAATTCAACACCCATTTATGATAAAAACTCTCCAGAAAGTGGGCATAGAGGGAACCTACCTCAACATAATAAAGGCCATAGATGACAAACCCACAGCAAACATCATTCTCAATGGTGAAAAACAGAAATCATTTCCTCTAAGATCTGGAACAAGACATGGATGTCCACTCTCGCCACTATTATTCAACACAGTTTTGGAAGTCCTGGCCATGACAATCAGAGAAGAAAAAGAAATAAAAGGAATTCAAATTGGAAAAAAAGAACTAAAACTGTCACTGTTTGCAGATGACATGGTACTGTACATAGAAAATCCTAAAGATGCCACCAGAAATGTACTAGAGCTAATTAATGAATTTGGTAAAGTTGCATGATACAAAGTTAATGCACAGAAATCTCTTGTATTCATATACACTAACAAATCCTGCATTCCTAAACACTAACAGTGAAATATTAGAAAGAGAAATTAAGGAAACAATCCCATTTACCATTGCAACAAAAAGAATAAAATACCTAGGAATAAACCTACCTAAGGAGGTAAAAGACCTGTACTCAGAAAACTATAAGACACTGATGAGAGAAATGAAAGATGACCCAAACAGATGGAGAGATATACCATGTTCTTGGATTGGAAGAATCAATATTGTGAAAATAACTATACTACCCAAAGCAATCTACAGATTCAATGCAGTCCCTATCAATTGTCATTTTTTACAGAACTAGAACAAAAAGTCTTAAAATTTGTATGGAGACACAAAAGACCCCAGATAGCCAATGCAATCTTGATGGAAAAAAACAGAGCTGGAGGAATCAGACTCCCTGACTTCAGACTATACTACACAGGTACAGTAATCAAGACAGTATGGTATTGAAAAAGCAGTCTTGAGGGAAGAAAACAGAGCTGGAGGAATCAGACTCCCTGACTTCAGACTATACTACACAGGTACAGTAATCAAGACAGTATGGTATTGAAAAAGCAGTTTTGAGGGAAAAGAACAGAGCTGGAGGAATAAGACTCCCTGACTTCAGACTATACTACAGAGCTATAGTAATCAAGAAAATATGGTGCTGGCACAAAAACAGAAATATAGATCAATGAAACAGGATAGAAAGCCCAGAGATAAACCCATGCACATATGGTAAACTAATCTATGACAAAGGAGGCAAGGATATACAATGGATAAAAGACAGTCTCTTCAATAAGTGGTGCCAGGAAAACTGAACAGCTACATGTAAAAGAATGAAATTAGAACACTCCCTAACACCATACACAAAAATAAACTTACTAAATGTAAGGCTGGACACTATAAAACTCTTAGGAAGAACACTCTTTGACATAAATCACAGCCAGATCTTTTTTGATCCACCTCCTAGAGTAATGGAAATAAAAACAAAAATAAACAAATGGGACCTAATGAAACTTAAAAGCTTTTGAAAAGCAAAGGAAACTACAAACAAGACAAAAAGACAGCCCTCAGAATGGGAGAAAATATTTGCAAATGAATCAACGGACAAAGGATTAATCTCCAAACAACTCATGCAGCTCAATATTAAAAAAAACAAACAACCCAATCAAAAAATGGGCAGAAGATCTAAATAGACATTTCTCCAAAGAAGACATACAGATGGCCAAGAAGCACATGAAAAGCTGCTCAACATCACTAATTATTAGAGAAATGCAAATCAAAACTACAGTGAGGTATCAGCTCACACCAATCAGAATGGCTATCATCAACAAATCTACAAACAATAAATGCTGGAGAGGGTGTGGAGAAAAGAGAACACTCTTGCACTGTTGGTGGAAATGTAAATTGATACAGCCACTGTGAGAACAGTATGGAGATTCCTTAAAAAACTAAAAATAAAATTACCATATGACCCAGCAATCCCACTCGTGGGCATATACCCAGAGAAAACCATAATTCAAAAAGACTCATGCACTGCAATGTTCATTGCAGCTCTATTTACAATAGCCAGGTCATGGGAGCAACCTAAATGCCCATCGACAGACAAATGGATAAAGAAGATGTGGTACATATATGCAATGGAATATTACTCAGCCATAGAAAGGAACAAAACTGGGTCACTTGTAGAGACGTTGATAGATCTAGAGACTGTCATACATCATGAAGTAAGTCAGAAAGAGAAAAACAAATATGTATGTTAACGCATCTATGTGGAACCTAGAAAAATGGTACAGATTAACTGGTTTGCAAGGCAGAAATTGGGACATAGATGTAGAGAGCAAATATATGGACACCAAGGTGGGAAAGTGGCAGGGAGTTGGTGGTTGTGGGATGAATTGGGAGATTGGGATTGACATATATACACTAATATGTATAAAATAGATAACTAATAAGAACCTACAGAAACTAATGCACCATTGTAGAGCAATTATACTCCAATAAAGATGTTAAAAAAATAAATAAAAATAAAAGTAGTCCACTGCCGAGAATCTTTAGAGTTGTCTTCCTATCATGCTACATAATAATGATAACAATAATAATAAAGACACTATCTCTTTCCCTCTTCTCCTTTTTATATAAAGAAAAGTTGAATTGTAAAGAAAGAGATGCAACTTGACAAGAATACAAATCACGTTAGCTGCAGGTATAAAGCATTCTGCATGTCTGGCTGGCACTCCTAGCTTCTCAAACTTTCTTTTTCAGGTCCCGTTTCAGAGTCAGCCCTATGTCTGACTGGCACTAATCCTCCAGATTACAGCTAGAAAAGGAAACCAGCTGCCTACTGAGATCTTAGTCCACCCATTGGCTTACTCTATAGAGAAGTTGTGAAGTCCAACCTCAGAGGTGCTGGAAGTGGCATCTCCTGAACCCGCTGAAGGATAAGGGTTTTGTATTGCTCTAGTGGTGGTGATTGGGATGGCAGAAGGAGGCTAGACTGTGGGCAGTGCCCAGAGCAGGGAAGAATTGATTTTGTTTGCTGCTAAAAAGGTAGCAGTGGGAGCACTGGGGAAAATGGCAAACTGTTAAAGAGGCAGGGTATAAAACAATTAGAGGACACTATTGGCTAATCTGAATATCAAGTAAACTTTTGGAAGTCTAGCAAAATATAGGAGATAAGAAATAAAAGTATAAATTATAGGCCCCATTTCTAATTTCAGGTGGCCAGAGCCCTTCTACTCTGGAAAACTAAGAAACTAAACCTTCTTCTCCGACTGCCAGAATGGGTTGTTTACAAGGACCCAAGTTGTGTGTGTAAAACATGAGTGTGTGAAAATGTGTGTACAGTGTTTGTGTGCATGCTTATGTGTATGAGTATGAGTGTGTGGGTGTATGTGAGTGTGTATGTTAGTGTATGTGAGTATGTGTGTGAGTATATGTGTGTACCAGTGAAGAGGACTCAGAAAAAAAAAAAGCTGGCTTTCCTCACCCAAGCACATGCTGAATACATAGGCTGAGACACTTCAAAGTGGCTTTTGTTTAAAAACAAAGAAATCTGAAGAAAGGAACCAAGATAAGAGGAAAATGTAGTGGTTGATGTCTTATGATTACAATTGTGATGAGATTTTCACCTATCTGTATTATTTATTTAGTTATTCGACCTTTGAAGATAGAGAAAGCTTTTAGCTTGCTTTTGTATGTTTGATGGTACCTAGTGTAATGCCTTGTGTTATAAATACTTGGCCAAATACAATAAATTTATTCTTTCCATTACTGTGTTCTTGTATTTGGAAAGTCCTCAATTATAACATCTGGTGTTGGCCTTTTATTTCATCCATTAGTTTCATCACTAGGTGGGCCGTTTCAGTTTCAAACTGAAATCCTTGAGTTCTGGGAATTTTTTGAATCATTTTTTTCACTCTTCTCCAGCTTTTTGTTTTTTCTTTCTGGAGCTCTTACTATTTATTGAATTCCTTGTATTGATGTTTTATTATTTGTATCTCCTTTTCCTTATTTCCATCATTTCCCACTGCATTTCCTAAGAGATCCCTTAAACTTTATGCATATTTTAAAAATATTTTATTTCTCACATCCTATTTTTAATGAGTTTTAAAATTTTTAGTTTTATTTTTTCTCTGAATTCTTTTTTCTTTTCTCATTTCAAAGATCTCTTCAATCTCTGAGGATATTCCGTATAGTTTATTTACATTTTCTCTGTTTTCTGCTTTGTCTCCAGTTACTTCTTTTATTTGTTTGAGGCTTTTCTCCAATGTCAGGTGATCTTTGGCTGACCATATTGAGAGTAAGGCAGATAAAAGCCGATTGAAGCTGTGTGTGTGTGTGTGTGTGTGTGTGTGTGTGTGTGTGTGTGTGTTGTATGTGTGTGTGTGTTGTACCGAGGGGATAATTTATTAATAGACTTCAATATATTGGGCTCAGTGTGGACTATTTCACTGAACTATTTCACTGTCAGAAGGTTTTCTGTTTCCTGTTTTTCTTTTGAGATAATCAGTTTCCCCTCCAGTGTAATATCTGAGTTATATAAGCCTGACTTTCATTGTTCTCAGGGCAAAGTAGGAGAAAGGGGTTTGTAAGTCATCCCTTCACTTAATCACCTCATCTTCAGTGTGATATCCTACCCTATGTTAGTCAGTTCAGGTGACTATACCAAAAATACTATAGACTGGATGGCTTAAACAACAAATAATTATTTCTCACAGTTCAGGAGGCTGGGGAATCCAAGATCAAGGCCCTGGCAGATCTGACGTCTGGTGAGGACCCACCTTCTGGCTTTCAGATAGCTGCCTTCTCACTGTATCCTCACATGGTGGGGGGAAAGAGAGAGAAAGAGAGAGAGAGAGCGAGAGGGAGAGGGAGAGGGAAATAGAGAGGGAATGGGAGGGGAAAGGAAAGAAAGAAAGAGAGAGAAGGAGAGAAAGAGAAAGAGAGAGAAATGATTTTTTTCTCAGTCTCCTCTTAGAAGGGCACTAATCCCATTTGTGAGGGCTCCACACTTATGACCTATTACCTCCTAAAGTCCCCACATCCAAATACCATTATTTTGGGATTAGGCTTCAACATATGAATTTGGAGAGGACACATTCAGTCCATAGCACACCCTCAGCTGTGCTTAGTGTTCCAGAGTATCTGCTTCAGTTTCTCCATAGAATACTTTTATGACTTTTATGGTGGAAGGAGGTGGCAAAGGTTAGTCACCTAGCTGCATGCAGAGGGAATAGGGAGAGGATGGGGGGGAGAGTCTGATTGGTGTAGTGCATCTCTTCTTTGCAAGCTACCAAGCACCTCCTACTCCTGGGGCATCCTGGGGTTTTATACAATTAATCAGCTGGCATCTAAGACCACTTCCACATAGGCCTTGATTTCTCTTTCCCTTCTCTGTTGTGTTAAATCAATCACAACTCACCTATTTCCAGATTTCAAAATTTTGCAAGTTGCCTTTTCTCCAGTTTTCTTTCCCTTGGGATCTCTACTCTCTGCCATGCTCTTAAAATTTCACAACTGTCCTTTCAGTAAAGTGTGGTTAGGGAACAGAGTAAATGTGTCTTCAATCAGCCATGTTTTACTGAAATAGATCCCCAAAATATAAAGTCTGGGGCAAATGCATGAAATATTTAAAGCTCTTGATACATAGTAGCATTTGAATTTTTTAAAAATGATTTTAACAGCTTTGTTGAAGTATAATTGATGTACAATAAGCTGCATATATTTAAAGTGTACAATTTCATTAGCTTTGTCACATTTATATGCTTGTGAAGTCATCATTACAATCAAAACAATAAAGGTATTCAACATCCCCGGAAGTTTTCTTGTATCCTTAGTGTATTGTATCTATAGATCATATTGGGAAGAATTGATATCTTAACAATATTGAGTCATTTGACCGTTGAAATGGTATATCTTTCCATTTATTTAGGCCCTTTAAAATTTCAGCAGTGGTTTGAAGTTTGTAGTATACAGGTCTTGCACCTTTTTTGTTAAACTTATTCCTAACTATATCATATTTACTTATAATATTATAAGTGGTATTTAAAAAATTATGTTTCTTATTATTCACTTCTACTACATAGAAATAGAATTTCAATTTTGATGTTATATTCTACAGCACTGCTAAACTCACTTATGATTCTTATAAACTTTTGTGGATTCCATCATATTTTCTGTATAAATGTTTCTTTTGTTTGTGAATAAAAACAGATTTACTTTTTTTTTCCAATCTGGATTCCTGATATTTTGTTTGTTTGTTTGTTTGTTTGTTTTAATCTTGTCTGATTACATTGGTCAGAACCTCTAGCCCAACATTGAATAGAAGTGGTGAGAGTGGACATTCTTGTCTTCTTCCTAATGTGAGGAGGAAAACGTTCTTTCAACACTAAGTATGATGTTACCTGTAGGTTTTCCACAGATGCAGCTTATCAAATTGAGAAAATTTCCTTTAATTTTGAGTTCTGTAAGAGTTTAAAAAGGTTTTTAATCAGGAATGAATGTTGGACTTATTCAAATGCTTTCTTTTTTTGTTTGGCAATAGAGTTGATCAACTGGTTTTTCTTTTTTAGTTTGTTGGTATGACAAATTAAGCTGATTTTCAAATTTTCAAACTGCCTTACATTATTGGGATAAACCCTAGTTGGATATAATGGGTTATCTTTTTAATATATTGTTCCAATATATTTGCTAAAATTGCATCTTTGTTCATGAGGGATATTTATCTGTAGCTTTTTTTTCTTGTAATGTATTTGTCTTGATTTGATATCCCAGTAATACTTGCCTGATAGCATGGATTAGGAAGCATTCCTTTGCTTTCAGTTTTCTGGAAAAATTTGTGTAGAGTTGGAATTATTTCCTAAATGTTTGGTGACTATCACCAGTGAAGCCATTGGGGCTTCAAATTTTCTTTGTGGGAAAGTTTTTAAGTATAAATTTATTTCATAGATAAAGGATTATTCCAGTTATCTATTTCTTGTTGAGTATTTGTACTTTCTTTCATTTTGATATTGGTAATTTGTGTATTCTCTCTTTTTTCTCCCAATGAGTCTAGCTGGAGTTTTATCCATTTTGACTGCCTCTAAGCATCAGATTTTTAAAAAGACATCTTTTTTAGAGCAGTTTTAGGTTTACAGCAAAATTGAGAAGAAGGTACAGAGATTTCCTATATACCTTTGCCCCCACACATGTATAGCCTCCCCCATTGTCATCATCACTGACCAGAATGGTACATTATTTATTTATTTATTTATTTTTACCAAGGATGAACCTACATGGACACATCAAAATCATTGAAAGATTATAGATGACTTTAGGGTTCACTCCTGGTGTTACACATTCTGTGGGTTTGGGCAAAGGTTTAATGAAAGATACCTATCATTATCTCATAGATAGTATTTTCACTGCCCCAAAAATACTCTGTGCTTCATCTATTCCTCCTTCCACCCAACCCCTGGCAACCACTGATCTTTTTATTGTCTTTATAGTTTTGCCTTTTTTGGAATGTTGTATAGTTGGAATCGTATGGTATGTAGCCTTTTCAGATTGCCTTCTTTCACTTAGTAAAATGCATTTAAGTTTCCTCCATGTCTTTTCATGGTTGATAAGCTCATTTCTTTTTAGTGCTGAATAATATTCCATTGTCTGTATGTAACACAGTTTATTTATCAGTCACCTACTGAAGGACATCTTGGTTGCTTCCAAATTTTGGCAATTGTGAATAAAGCTGCTATAAACATCCACATGCAGGTTTTTGTGTGTATGTAAATTTTCAACTCCTTTGAGTATACACCAGGAAATACAATTGATGGAACTAGGGTAAGAGTATATTTAGTTTTTTAAAAAATTGCCAAAATGTCTTTCAAACTTCCAAAGTAGCTGTACCATTTTTCATTCCCACCAGCAATGAATGAGAATCCCTGTTGTTCCATATCCTCAACAGCATTTGGTGTTGTTGGTTTCTGAATTTTGGCTATTCTATAGGTGTGTAGTAGTATCTAATTTTTGTTTTAATTTGCATTTCTTTGGTGACATATGATGTGGAATGTCTTTTTAAGAATCAGCTTTTGATTTTATCAATTTTTCTCTCTTGATTTTCCATTTTTAAGTTTTATTGATTTCTGCTCTGATCTTTATTATTTCCCTTCTTACTTTGGATTTTTAATTGTTGTTCTATTTTTGGTTCTTAAGATAGAAGCTGAATTTATTAATACAGCACCATTCTTCTTTTCTAATTCAGGCATTTAATGCTGATAATTTCCCCCAAAGTACTGCTTTTGCTACATCTCACAATTTTTAATTTTGATTTCTTACTTCACTATTCTTAAACATTTGAATTCCTTAGGCATTTTAAAGTATAATAGTATCTTGGAATTGTCTTACACTTCACACTTTCTGGATTTAAAAAAGTTTTTAATCTCTTTTTATTCTCAGAATAAGTTAAAATAAGCCCCTAATATGTCCCCAGTTTGTCAGTCATTCAGAAAATATTTGGTGAATGTCACACTTTGTGCTAGGTACTGGGGATATGGTAGCAAAAAAAAAAAAGTTTCCTCTGCAAAGGAGTTTATTTTATTTTTAGCAGAATAATAATTTTAAAGATGAGGTGTGGAAACACAGTGAAGTTAAGTGACTCCCTGAAGATCACACAGATATAAATGCTAAACTCTAATCTTTCAACCACAATGTCAAAGGCTCTTTCTTATACCATAACACCTCAGAGGTTTTTTTTTTTTTATTAAATATAAAAATGTAAGTGTAGTAATAAAACATATGCACATTATTAAAGCAAAGTCACATAAAGAGCCCTCAATAAAGTTATAGACTACTGTTTGCTCATACCGATGTGAAATTAAGTCTCTCATGATAGATTCAATGAAAAGAGATATACTACAATGTTAATAACTACCTGATTGGGAAGAGGAGAACTATTCCACCAACACATATTCATTTTGGGCAAATAGTCTTACTTTCTGTTTTTCAGTTTCCACATTTAGAAAACAATGAAGTTAGGTCAAATGATCTTTCGCATTCCTTCTAACTTTTAGATACTAAGAATTCAAGTTTTGAATATTTATTGAGTATTCACTGCAGTGCTGTATAAGGGATTCAAAATAAAGTAAGACAGAATACTTGTACTAAAACAATCTAGCTTAGGAAGTAAGATGCATACCTATGAAATATATTAAAATGCCAACATGAGTGATACAGACAGTAATGACCTGGAACACCTGGCATTGATTTTGCCCCATGGGGGACATTTGACGAAATCTGGAGACAATGTTGCTTGTCACTACTAAGAGGTGACTCCCACTGGTAGAGCCACCAGTAGAGTAGAGGCCAAGAATGCTACTAAACATCCTGCAGTGCACGGGACAGCCTCCCATACAAAAGTTACCGGTACCAAAATATCAATAGAGTTGAGGTTGAGAAATTGTTCAAGAAACTCAGAGGAAAATCATTGTGGGGAAGAAAGATTAGGAAAGTTTCATCAAAGAGCTGTGTTTTTCCATGAACTTCTAACATCTGGGGAAAGACAGCATAAACAAGGTTATGGAGAAGGGAATCAGCATTGTTTATTTGAGGAACAGTGAGAAACACAGTGCAGCTGGAGTGGAGGGCTCACATGTCGGACAGAGAGTTCTATCGGTACAATATTGTGGAGGACCTCAAATGCCAGGGTGAAGACTTCTTACTTTATTTATTAGACAATGGGGAGCCATTCAATAGGCATACTTTAGAGTAAACATTGTTTTAGTTAGATGAGTCTGGCAGTGGTCTGAGGTCTATTGCAGTGGAGAGGCTGGAAGACAATCCAGAGGTTGTAACAATCCAGGCTTGAGGTACTATTAATTCAAGCAGAACTTGACTTAACCATGATGCTTGCACCACATAGCCTTGTCTAAATGCAATTATAGATTAGGGTAGAACATTCAGCAGTGGTAGCGCTGAATTTTTTTCATGCAAATGCTTACATGATAAGTTCTAGTTTATAAGTGATGTGGGTTTTTTATACCATGCAATTTTGCTCATGTGTTTATATTGAGTATGGTTGGTATGTTTAAAAAATTGTCATTTTATTTAATAGACTGAAGCAATGGAAAACTGTTATTTGAGAACATTAGCTTTTATCACTTTAATTTTGGGACCTTTCTGTCCCTGGTCTCTCTGTCCCCTCTAGAGTAATAATGTTCCTTTAACACTGGATTCCATGAATTTTTGCACAAGTAGTTCGCTTTGTAAGTTTGCAACATGTTTGTTTCCACTTGCCTAGGCAAAAATAACCACCCAAAATTTCACCCTCAGAATCTCAGTGGGAGGTGAGGTGAAAAATATCAGGATGTTTTTTCAATGCTTGTAAGTTTCATTGACTTTATATCAGTAAGGTCAGTGCAAGCAACAATTTTTCCTCCATCCTCTGGTTTCCCACTGCTCTGATGGAACAACTAACTCTAGTTATCTCTGTGTAATTGTTCATTCAAACTTATATTTGGGCATCAGAATTGTTCATTTGAAGTCTGGAAGAAGCAGTCTTGTGACCATCACTGCAAAAGTAAGTTGTTCTACCCAGTTTTCATAATCACTTTGTTATACTGTCCTTGTAGCAGTACCTCAATAAATATCAACGGTGTGAATGAACAAATGAATGAATGAAAGGTACCCAATATAGCATGGCAAAGATCCTGGAATTGATTTCTGGCTTTTTCAACCATTAGCTTTTAGAAAAAACAAGACTTTTTGAAAATGGAAGGAAAAAGTAAATGTTCTTCCTCCTTTACTTTTTCTTTTTCTTTTTCTGTTAGAAGAGACAATCTAGGAAATTTTATTTTTAATAAGTTGCTTTCAAACACTGGCTATTTTGACAATATTCGTGACTGATTTAGATGTATGCTTAAAGCATAGAGAAAAAATTGATAATAACTGACCTAGTCTTTTAAATGGAAATTTTCTTTCATGGTGAATGTGCCTCTTGGAAAATTAAACTATGAATTAACTTTTCTATGAAGAAAAATATTGAAATGATTTACATGACTAAACAGCAGGTACTTGATCTTTAAACTAGTTCAAGTTAAATTGTCACCTAGTGATCAGATCATTTTGCTGATAAGAGCAAAATCCAATCCAGTAGATCATTCTATTGATGAGAACACAGTCTTACTCTGTGCTAGGCATTTTACTGAGGGATGAGAAGACAACCTTTCACTGACTAGTAAAGATAAGGTAGGAGACACAAGTGTCAATTAATATGTACATTGAAATATCACCATTTTGGTTTCCATGTGCATAGAATGCTCTAAATTACTTCATAAAAGAGATAATCTGAGTGGACGGATAATTTCCTTTGCAACAAGAAATACTGGAGGTGAAGACACTCAGAATGCACTTGTTTGTGATTACTCAGAGTAGCATTAAAGTTGCCTGGGAGTTGGCTGCCTATCATCGACGCAAATATTTTCTTAGATTATTCCTGCAGTTAACTAGGAAGGCCTGGAGCTGTCCTTGGGTATGATAATACCATCACCTTTGATCCTACTAAACCTTTTTTTTTTTTTTTTGCAGTACGCGGGCCTCTCACTGTTGTGGCCTCTCGCATTGCGGAGCACAGGCTCCGGACGCGCAGGCTCAGCAGCCATGGCTCACGGGCCCAGCCGCTAAACGGCATGTGGGATCCTCCCGGACCGGGGCACGAACCCGTGTCCCCTGCATTGGCAGGCAGACTCTCAACCACTGCACCACCGGGGAAGCCCCTACTAAACCATTTTTTAGGGCAACTTCTTGGAAGAGATTGCCTGCCTCCCGTCCAGCATTGTCCCTCATGTCAGGCGCTTGCTTCCTAGGGACAGCTAGTGTTGCCTGGTTCATACCAATCACTGTCCGCCATCTTGGCACCTTATTTGAAAGGTTCTATTGTAGACTTCTGATAAGCTACCTCAAAACTTCTAAAAGGAAGGAAAGTGTTTTGAATCAAAATAATGATTTATAAAACCTAAGGCATCTGTTTTGAAATATGGTTCACCATGCAGGACCTGATTTAGGAGAAGCAGTTATAACTAGACTGCTGTGGAGACTGTTCAGGATGGTTCAATCACTCCTGCACTGGAACACCAGGCACAAATAAAGTTAGTTTCACTTGTAAATCCCCCTTGAATGACTCTGCTTCTCAGACACACAGATGCTCAATGTTTCCACATTTGGAAAAAACAGTTATAAAAAAAAGGAAATGAGTTCTGCTGCTCCCACTTTACGTAGGAGGGTGATAATTAAACTTTGTTGTCTAATAAATTTCATTTACAGGACTTTTGGTTATATAAAAATAGGCCTTGGAACTTAGTATTGAGTAGAGAATAAATAAATGTGAGATAAATTATGACTCATGATTAAGTAAGAGGAAGTTGGGGATTCTAATATGGCATCTGAAAAGGATGATACGTTGAAGGGATCTGGAAGTGGGTAGCAGAGAGGACACAGGTATTGGGACAAAAGATGATAATGGGACCCAGGACACTTTACTAGACAAAGACCAAAAAAGATAAGTGACTGCTGAGAAATTCCCAGTTGTGGTGATAATTAAGAAACTTAGAAAGAAAAATGTCTAAATATTTATTTTAAAGTCATTTTTTTATTTGGTTTTGTTTCATTATCTCCCTTAATTATCCCCATATCTTTAGTAAAAATAGATACACTATCCTTGAGTTAATGGTGCTCTGGGAAATGCAAGAGGAGAACCTCTACCTTCATTTGAGTACATAGAGAAGGTAGCAGCAGCAATGAGCAAGACAGTGGGATAGGAAATTGAGACCTAAATCTGGCCTAAAAATTTGGAGCTAGAGTCAGTAGTCTAAGGAATATTAAAGAGGTGCTGAATTTCTCACTGTAATGTGCTCATGGGAGCTCTTTTTAAAATTTTTTATTATTTTCTAAAAGACTCTTTTTTCAGAGCAATTTTAGGTTTATAGAAAATTGAGAGGAAGGTACAGAGATCTCTCCTATAACCCCTGCCCGTTCACATGCATAGCCTCCCTCATTATCAGCATCACTCACCAGAATGTTACACTTTGTTTGTTTGTTTGTTTTTAAGAAGATGTTGGGGGTAGGAGTTTATTAATTTAATTTATTTATTTTTGCTGTGTTGGGTCTTCGTTTCTGTGCGAGAGCTTTCTCTAGTTGTGGCAAGCAGGAGCCACTCTTTATCGCGGTGCGCTGGCCTCTCACTATCGCGGCCGCTCTTGTTGCAGAGCACAGGCTCTAGATGTGCAGGCTCAGTAGTTGTGGCTCACGGGCCTAGTTACTCCGCAGCATGTGGGATCGTCCCAGACCAGGGCTCGAACCCGTGTCCCCTGCATTAGCAGACAGATTCTCAACCACTGCGCCACCAGGGAAGCTCTACACTTTATTTTTTAATCAAGGATGAACCTACATTGATACATCAAAATCACCCAAAGTTTATAGTTGACCTTAGGGTTTACTCTTGGTGTGTACATTCTGTGGGTTTGAACAAAAGTATAATGACAGATATTCACACTATAATATCATACAGAGTATTTTCACTGCCCTAAAAATCCTCTGTGCTCTGCCTATTCATCTCTAACCACGGCCACCACCACCCCTCCTCCCACGCTGTCCAAGCTCTTGTTATTTTATACAGATATTAAAAGGAAGGAAGACTCCGGAAGACTAGACGATTTGGGTAAAATTCCTTATGTTAGAGATAAGCCCAAGAGAAGAGAGGAGAAGTGAAAAAGTGAGGCAATAGAGCCCCAAATTCATAGCATTTTAGTCTTTTACCTCCAAATATTTCATCTAGGTTAAATCAAGTTAAAATGAAGTAGCACAGTCTTCAGAAAAGAAAATGTAAGAAAGCAACAGTAAGCAGCAAGCATTCTGAGGACAATGTGGTGCTAGTTAAAAACGGGCTGTCTTGAACTTGATCCCTTTCAAAGGGGTTGTGTAACACTGCAGGCTTTTATTTAGCACCATCTGGCAAAGCCACATCTCTCCCTCAAGGCTCAGGACCTTTCTCAATCTTCTAGTTTTACTACCCCCTTAGGACATCTCTGAATGGGATACACCCTGACAGAAATGATGCTTGATATTTTTCTGAAGATAGAGAAGACTTAGAGATGCAATCACATCACAACGGCTCATTAGCCAGTGGTCCAGAGGGAGGGGATATCCTTATAGGAGTAGAAAGTGTAGAAGACAATCTGGACCAATGTCCTTAGTATTCTCAAAAGGAGTTTGAACACTAAGGTGGGATTTGAGAGGACAACTGAAATGTGCATGATCCAGTTAAGTAGCTCTACTGAGATGTCAGTTAACAAGGCCTAGTCTTCAAGAGAATACCTGACAACACTCAACCTTTAGAAGATCAAGGTTGTTCTGGAAGGAAAACACAAACGTGAAGCTTTATGTGTGACCTGGAAAATGTAACATCCTGGGCTTCAATTTCCTTGTCTGTGAAATAAGAGATTGGAATAAAAGATTTTCTAATACTTCTAGTTCAAAGATTTTATAATTTGATAATGTTAATCAGACAGAATTCATTAACACGGAGTCATCCAAGGCCCTCTGACAAATTGTAGTATACAGGAGTTTAAGACTGATCTTTGTCTTCAAGTATCATACAAGTAATAATTAGCAAAACAGGGCATAGGAATAAATTAAAAAGTAGAAATCTCATTCCATAAACTCAATTGTACAAAAAATAAAGCAACTTCTCGTTATCTGAAAAGTAACTTAATGTAGTATGACAAATTTGATGTTAGTTACTTTGGGGGATTCCTATCCTTCTCCAGAGCTGTGCCACACACAGTTCTGGGGACTTGTAGAGGCTAAGCTGGGGTAGACCCTGGTATGCAGCTATTGGTCCATGTAAATAAATGTTAAGAGATTCAGGGTCGCACTCTGCATGGTGTCCTCAGATCCTGTGATGGTCTGTTGCTTCCTCGCCATGTCTGGGACATGGGAAACTTCTTCAAGGCTGCCTATGACCAGCTGTTACACCTACCATACAGACAAAACTCTCTGGGTTTGTGAGGTTTCCGTGGGTGCCTTCAGGGACCTGTGTGCTCTGAAGAATTGCAGATGTTGCCTGTCTTTGCCTAGGATATATCCTTAGTCTGGGGTGAATCATTTCCCCTTCATGTTCTTCAAAGATACTCTGTTTATGTTTGTGAAGTCTCTAAGTTCTCCACTGGGTTTTGGCTTTTGAAATTTCCAAAATAAAAAAGGCTTTCAAGCTACCTCTTGGTTTGCCTCCCTTGAAACAATGAGTCACAGAGGCCGCTGTCTTCTTTAAATGGAGGGAAAAGAAAGGGGATATATATCAAGAAAAAAAAAGTTAATATCTCAAATAATTTGATTAATGATTAAAAAATAATAGAAAGCACAGTAGAATGATCTTTTCTTCCTGGATGTGTGTTTTTTTATTAAGTGCATTTTAACCCTGCCTAATTGTAATGTATAGAGTTTTGCAAGGCCTCTTGGAGGATCTGAGAAAAGGGGGAAGAATTGTCAGCCTCTCCTAAGAAGGGCCGGGTGTCAGTATTCTCTGCTTTACAAATTAACAGAAAATTAAGAGTATCATTTCCAGAAAAGAACTCAATAAGAGTGCCAGATGAGGGTTGGTAGCCTAAGAAATCTACTGTTGTTGTTGTTAGGTGAAGAACAGAGGGCATGGGGGGAGAAGCTGGCAGAGAATCACAAAAGGAAAGAGACTTTGGGAAGTGGTGCTCCCTACCTGAGGCCATGAGGTCACTAGACTCTGAAACATGGGTTCTGAACATGAGCTTCGTGGGTCTGTGAATACCTGGAGAGAGCTTGCAATATTCTTTGTGTAAGTGCTTGGTTTTCCTTAGAATCTGGTGAGTGAATATCTTCAAGTTTGGGGAGGGATGTGCGTGGGGGTTGCCAGAGGCATGGTGACTTGCCGAAGGGTAAAATAGTTTTGCCTCAAGGCACAGAAAGTCAGAACTTGAGTTTTTATGTCGGCGTTACTGAAAGACAGGGAAGTCTGAAATAAAAGCAAGCATTGAGATGGCCCAGGACCCAGAGAAATGACCAGCACAAAGGCTCCAGCATGAATATTCTTCAAATTAGACTTATAGCATCTGGGACAGAGGTGGTGAGGACAAAAACTAAGGGCCTTATACCCAGAAATTAAGCCAGCTAAGACAGTCTGTGGTTAGACCAAATTCCTGTATGGTTAAAAAATATGCACCATAAATAGGACTGTTTCTATGATTTTGTTGCTATGTCGTTGTTCTTGTTTTTTCAATTTTGCTTTTCCTTTAACATTTTAGGAGAGTGCTTTTTGAGAATTCCAGGTTATCTCAATTAAGACATGGGATGAAAAAAATGTCTCCTTCTTCTCCCCACCTAAATTTGGAGAACAAAGGAGTCAGTGTGAGGGTAGGAAGAAGTGGTAGAACTAAGCGCACATTGGAGGGGTTCTGAGCTAAAGGCAGGGTGTGCTAAATGCTGAACATGTAGTTCTTAATCTGAGCACTATAAAATGTCCTAGGAGGAAGAAATCAGTGCGGTTGGGTTGCTGGGAAAGAGATCATGAAATAGTTATTTGAAATAGACTTTTAAATATGAGTAAGAACTCAAACAAATGTACTTGGGTATGAGTAGACCTTATCTATACACAGGCACACATCATTTTATTGTGATTCGCTTTATTGCATTTTGCAGATAATGTGTGTGTTGTTTTTTTTAAAACAAATTGAAGGTTTGTGCCGACTCTATGTTGAGCAAGTCTTTTGGTGCCATTTTTTTTTCAACAGCATTTTCTCACTTCATGTCTCTGTGCCACATTTTGGTAATTCTTGCAATATTTCAAACTTTTAAAATATTATCATATTTGTTATGACGATCTGTGATCTTTGATGTTTCTATTATGACTCACTGAAGGCTCAGTTGATGGTTACCATTTTTTAGCAATAAAAAATGGTAATATGTTTTAATTAAGTTATGTACATTTTCTTATACATAATGCTATTGCGCACTTAATAGACTACAGTATAGCTTTAACATAACTTTTATATGTGTCGGGAAACCAAAATATTCGTGTGACTTGCTTTATTGCAGTGGTATGGAATTGAACTCACAATATCTCCAAGGTATTCCTGATGCCAAAAACGGCCTCTGTGCACTGGTGCCAAATCCAATCTCAGAGACAGAGTTTGGGGTGAAGTAGAAAAGAATAACTTTATTGCTTTGCCAGGGAAAGAGGGAAACAGCAGGCTTGTGCCCCTCAAAATTGCATGTCCCAACCTGGGAGGATTTGGTGAGAATTTTTATAGCAACTGTTCAAGGGCAGGGTTACTGATAAGGATTAGGGTGTGTGCAGGGCCTGCACTCCTTTAATCTGGTCTCAGGTAGTCTCTTGATGAGCTTCTCTGGTTCCTTTAATCTGGCCTCAGGTGGTCTTCTCTGGAGTGAAGAATGCTAACATCTTCCATTTGTTGGGGGTTTTAGTTCTGTAAAGAGCTCAAAGATCCTGTTACGTATTAGCCCTTGAGGTGGAACCAGGACCCTGCCCCAAGGCTGCACTGCTGTTTCTTTGCTGCTCCTGCCCTTTTCTCTGCATCCCCTCCCTTCCCTGATTAGCAACTGTTTGAAAGGCTTCCATACCCAGGAGCCTCACTGGGTCCTGCTTGGTTTCATGACTGTATTATTTTCTACTAATTCACTAAACATAGCCTGTCTTCCAAAGTCATGTTTTTCACAATGGATTCTCACACTTGGCTGTGTGTGAATGAGGAAGGTGGCAAGTTACTTTCAAAGTTACCACTGTAAAGTAAGTTGATAGTGGATTTAAATAAAGATATATGGAATGTTGTACAGAAACTAATTTTTAGGAGATCTGGAAACCTGGATGAATCATGGTTTTAACATATTCTTATATGAGTTATGAGATAAGAGATAAATATTAGCAGGCAGCAAATTACTATGCTTTAGCCTTTGGTTAACAGAACTCTGACCTTGTCTTTCATAGCTTTATCTGCAGTGGCAAGGTAAGAAAATCGTTTGATTAGTTCCTTAAGCATTTGTATATTTTGCACGATTTCAACTGGGAAATTGATCATTGAACTGTAGATATAATAACTTTTAGATGATTTGTTTTGGGAGAGAGGCTTTCACTTCAGGAAGACTGCCTTTTAGATCTTGTTATATTACTAACTAGCACTGTGACCTTAGGCAAGATACTTAATCTCTTTTTGTATTTCCTCATTTTGAAAGTTAGATTATGTCAGGGGTCCCTGATCTTTCTCTGAGTTGGATCTACTTATTTTTTCTCCCTCTGAAAGCTTATGTTCTGGTTAAAAAAAAAAAATTCTACATGCTATTTCAGTTCTGAAGAAAGCTAGCAAAGAACTGTTGTTATTAACTTGATTTCATAACTTAATGTATCTTGTACTATAAAATTCTAACCCTTCCATCTATGTCAAGGTCTCTGGAGTTAGAAGAATTTGAGAATAGTGAAGTTGAGACAGGGTAGAAGTGATGATTATTAATAAAATTCCTGAGCAGAATAAGGGGGGGAAAGTCACCACTGACTTCTTTACTAGGCATACTAGAAAATTGTAGGAAATGGACATTTGTTAAAATATCTCATGGGCCTTCAACCATTTACATCCCAACTGTGTTTACTTTGCAGACCTGGAGTCTATTTATTCTGTACCAGGGCTTTCAGCTTACTTCCCATCTTCTTAAAAGATTCTATAATTGACTCAAAGTTGGAGATCAAATAGATTATAGCCTCCTAAGATCTCCATGTCCTACTTTTATGAAACTGATACCCTTTTCATTTTTGGGATTTTCCAACAATTACTTGGGGAAGGTCCAGGCTAATAGTCTCTTAGATCACTGTAGGCATGGCTTGTGTTTCCTGTAGGGACTATTCTCTTGGCTAAATGTTCTGTTGCTCCTTCTTCAGACAGTTCTGGATTATAGATCTGGGATAATCAGGCTGATGCCAGATATTTTCCTTGCCCCTTCCCTCCCTAATGTAGCTTCTAACTTCTGGCTTCTGAGTAAGAAACACTTTCAGTCTGCAGTCTTCTCAGTACTGATACACACACACACACACACACACACACACACACACACACACACACACAAAACCTGTCCTAATAGTTTCTTGGTTCCCATCCCCAGAACTCCAGAATGTCTACTGGCACACTTGGGCTTAAGCAAACAGTAGATAATGCTGATTCTTTCTTCATGAGGTATCTGGCTTCTTTGAATCTGAACTCATCACTCCTTTTCTGAAATTCATACCACCCGATTTCAGGCAAGTGCTCCCCAAAAGCCATTTTTGCCCTATTTCATGTTTCTGCTACAATCCCAAGGGAATGAGGTTTCTGTTGGTTCAAAAAATCCCCATTTCTTGTGGGAACTTGGACTAAGTTTCAGTCTCTAATATTTAGAAACTTTTGTGTGCAGTCCATTGGTAGAGCCCAGTAACAGACATACTGTTTAGCAAAGAATTTGACCTTGCCCAAAGAGATATCTGGCTTTTGTTCCTGTCTGTGGGAGGTAACTTTTAAATCCTAGGAGTTTCCTGAGTGGGAAGAGTGTCTTTGTTATTCATGGAGGGCCCTTTGGACCACACCTGATAGTTTATGCCAATGAAATGACTTAGGGCAGTACCAGTCACACCCAATAGTCTTAGGGTGAGGTCTGGCCACACTGAAAAGATCAACAGGATGATTTAGGGTGGGGGCTTTGGGTCATACAGCATTAGTCAACCTAGAGACTAAGTTCAACCACTGGGCAATCAATAAATTATGCCTA
Organism: Delphinus delphis; assembly: GCF_949987515.2. Lineage (NCBI taxonomy): Eukaryota > Metazoa > Chordata > Mammalia > Artiodactyla > Delphinidae > Delphinus > Delphinus delphis. The sequence goes on from NC_082686.1 coordinate 40,707,113, forward strand.
TGTAATGAGACCTCAATAAAATCTCTGGATATTGAGGCTCCAGTAAGCTTCCAGGCTTGGCAATACTCTGTGTGTTGAGAAGGTAATGTGCCACTGAGGACAATGGAATCTTCTTATGTGGAACCCTTCCATCATTTGCCCTAGGCATCTCTTCCTCTGTCTAGTTTTAGTTTGTAATCTTTCCTTGCAATAAAAGTAAATGGTGAATATAATGCATTCAGTGAGTTCTGTGAATTTTTCTAGTCAACTATCAAGCCTGATGGTGGTCTTGGGAGACCTCTGAATATGCGGTTGGTGTCAGAAGTGAGGGTGATCATGTGTGGATTCTTCCTTCTAACTTTGTAGTGGAAGCTTAACCCTTACAGTTGGGTTCAGAAGCCTTGAGAAGAGTTGGTAGTCTGGAGGACCACCTTCTCTTCACAGTTTGGCTAATGCTGAACACACACATTTGTGCAATGTAGGACAGTCCTTTTTCAGATATCAGCTGGATTCTGAGCCTCTTGTTTTCCAGGATGATTCATTAAAGTGCTTTCATACTCGCTGGCAACCTATTCCCACCTCCCTTCCAGTAAAGCGGTTTCTTAGGAATATATTAAATCATATTTTGCTTATTAAAATATGATTATATATGGCTTATTTAAGTCATAATTATACCCATTAAATTATGCTTATTTTGCCCTACATGTTATTAAATATGAATAAAAAGCATAAACGTGGATTCTTTGCTTTATCCCCTCTGTGATACTGGGATATAATAATAAATATATATTTGGTCTGCATCCCTGTCTACTGGCCAGAGCTCCTAAAAACCCCTGTAATTTCCTAAGTGATTCGAGTGATAGAAGCATCTTTTGTTACAATGTTTGGCTTTTGTCTCCAGCTCCGGAAACAATAAACTTAAAAGGAGTGTCTTTTTGTTATTCATAACAAGCCCCTTTCAACCACACCTGAGTTTATGTTAATGAAGTGACTTTTGGAAAGCACCTAAGGATGGGGACTGGTTGCCAGGGGAACCAACCAAGGGATTAGAGGGTTGGAACTTTCAGCACCCCTGATCCCCCCACCCCAATCCTCTGAGGAGTGGAGAGGGGCCGAAGATTGAGTTCAGTTACCAGTGGCCAGTGACCTAATCAATCATGCCTGCATAATGGAGCCTTCATAAAAACTCTAAATGATGGGGTTCAGAGAGCTTCCAAATTGGTGAACACATTGAGGTGTTGGGAGGATGGTGCTTTCAGAGGGGACATGGAGGCTCCATGCTCCTTCTGCATGCCTTGTTCTGTGCATTTCTTTCATTTGGCTGTTCCTAAGCTTTATCCTTTATAATAAACCATTAGTAGTAAGTAAAGCACTTTCCTGAGTTCTGTGAGACATTCTAGCGACTTACTGAACAGAGGAGGGGTTGTGGGAAGCCCTGATTTACAGCAGGCTAGTCAGAAGTTCAGGTCAAAAGTTGGGACTTGTGATTGGCATTCGAAGTGGGAACAGTTGTGTGGGACTGAACCCCTTAACCTGTGGGGTCTGTGCTAACTCCAGATAGTGTCAGAATTGAATTAAACTCTAAGACATCTAGTTGGTGTCCAGAAAGAACTGGAGAATTGCTTAGTGTGGAAAACTCACACATTTGTAGTCAGTAGCTGTCTTAGTCTGTACAGGCTGCTATAGCAAAATACCACAGGCTGGCTGACTTATAAATAACAGAAATTGATTTCTCACAGTTTTAAGGCTGGAAGTCTGAGGTCCTAACACCGACACATTTGGTAGTTGATGCAGGCTCTCTTCCAAGTTGCAGACTGCTGTGTTCTCCTCACATGGTGGAAGAGAGCTAGGATTAACTCCTCATACAAGGAGAGTTAAAGTTCTCTTTTGCTTGATGATGCTAAACATCAGTGACTCATGTTTCTGCATATGAGTTTTCTTAACCTCATAAAACTCTGTATGAGTCCCAGCATTTGTGACTAGGGGCAGGGGTTCTTACTATGTATCCATCCTATCTTTTTCCTTCAAAAATATTACAAGCACCCCATAAAAAGTACTGATTCTTCTCTGGGAATGATACTTGCTGACATAGGAATTCAGTGTTTGCATTATGTGTAAGGAATTTGGTGGGCAAGTTTTAAATACTATTGAATAACAAGGCAGTTCTGGAGTTTTACACATGAAGCAGTATCTTGTGATTTTTGCCCTATGTTTTCACTTCAGGAGCACTTCTCTCTCCACTAATTTAAAAAATTAGATGTAGATAGAAACTTAACCTAAAGTTTTTAATGAAAGTGACATTTTGTCACATTCTTATATTTTTTTACTTTACATTAAAAACATGTGAATTAGCTCTGAAAGAAGGGTACATAGAAGTTACTGCTTTTGCCCCCTTTGACCTCAAGCTTCTGAAATTATTGATTGTTCAATATAGTGAGAATTCATAACCTTGATTTAATTTGTAACAATTGAAGTCACATGGGCATTTCAGAATTATTACATATTTATAGTATACAGATTATGTGATATTTATAGTTCTAATTTAATAGCAAACACACAGTTTCCATGCTGCAAATGGCTATTAAAATCACGAGAATCATGGAAATTAGATTTATTTGGGCTTCTGTGGCTGCCTGAATTCCACAAGATAATGCCAGATTATTTTTTTATTGCCAGACCTCATACTTAGGGGAACCATGAAAATCTTGGAATTTCGTAAATAACTGTCACAAAGATAGAGTTCAATTTAGACTCTAAAAAATGCATTATTATGCAGCTTCCTCTTCCCCCCCAAACACTGCCATGCCTTCCTTTCCCTCCAACCCCCAGTACCCCTGCCATGCTGCTCAGATTTTATTGGTTTCATATTTAACATAAAATTCTGAAAATAATATGACTATAGGTTACTAACTTTATTATTGAAAGTCATAGCTAAATTTTATCACCTTAACAGTCTTTTATTGCCTGGGCTAGATTCTTAAGGAGGAATTTCAAGCTGCATCTGTCAGTAAATATTTATGAATCACTTGTTATGAGTTCAAAACTGTCCTTATATTGCTAGGTATATGATAAACTCTCAGGCATTATTCCTACCCTCAAAGGACTGATAGCGGCAGGTGTGATGAACAATTTAGAAGAAAGATTGAGGTTAAAAACAACTCTTAGAAGACTGCTGTGGATAGATGAGCTTTGGGTAATAGTGCTTCTTATTAGTTTAGTACATTGACAAAAGGCCTATAGAGCAAGGAATTAGAGATACACTGATGACTACTAGTGAGTTGTGGAAGTCAAAGGAGACAGATGATTCTGGAATTGAGTTCATGGTACAGACATACATTTGTCTGAATAGTGGCTTTATGAGTAGATTTTGGATCTCTTGGAGCTTTGAGAGATTTACACCATATCTAGTAGAAATTACCTATGAAAGTGTAAGATATATGCATGTGTGTATGCATGCACTTATATAAAGATCTAAATATTCATTTATCTCTCTCTCTCTCTCTCTCTCTCTCTATCTATCTATCTCTGTGTCTCTCTACCATCTTCTATCATCACCTATCTATTCACACACATATATAGGCAAAAACAGATATATAGACACCCCATTAAATAGTCATATTGATCCTAATCCAAAGTTTAAAAATATCTGGGAATATTTCTGAAGAAATATATCTATTAATTGTCTATTTTTCAGATTGCTCCATATAGGTACAAGCAGTTCCTTTCCTCTGAAGATTTTCATTCTTTATTCATGTTATTTATTTCTATGGAATGCACTATGCATGTCAGCCTCATTTAGATATTCCATACATCATCAATAAGAAATCACAATCCACATTCATTCTTCTTTTTTATAAACTCTAACTTTCTGATTTATTTTTGACACTATTGTATTTTTCAGGGTATTTCTTCAGATAATCTCGGATTTGAATTCATAAACATGTGGTAGAATCAAGTCTCTGCCTTTTCCCTCATAGCTATTTTATTTCCAAACAATGGAGTTTTAGGATATATAAACATTAACTTCTGGCTGACCACTTTTATGGGGTCATATTACTTTGCTTCAATTAATATTACATTCGCATATTTGCATATCCCATAGTGTCTTTGGGTTAAATAGAAAACATATGATTAATTCCATTGGTAGCCACATCACTGCTGTAGGTACCTTATTAACATATAAATGATTCAGTTGAAAATGGAATGTATTCTCACTACATTTAGTCAGAACATGGTAAAAACTACCTTACTAGTGATATTTCCCATGTATCTTTCTCATCTTTCTCCACCTGACATCCCTGTCCTCCTTTTTTTCTAATACCCTATTCTTGCAAGATCCTCACTGATAAATGTTAGCTTCTCCCCTGTGCTTAGAATTATACCTTCCACTTCTTTTTTCATTAAGTTTTACAATAAAATAGGTAAAATTTAATATAAATATTAGCCTGGCTTTTTCTTTAAGGAAACCAAATCTAATTCTAAATAAATTGTCATCAATGTACATTTCAGGAGAGGTCTTAATTTTCATTTGTTGTGCTGGCTATGAAATGAAGAAACTGCACAGAAAGCCAAGGTGGTAATGCTGTTCTAAGGCTGGTGATGCTGTGTATTCTGGCCTGGACTTGGGTAGGGGCATCCGAAAGGTTTCTTAGAGAAACAACTTCAAAAGCAAAGTGAGGAACCAAAGTGAGCCACAGAGAATGGGAGTTAGGAGAGATATCAAGTGACAATAAGTATGTCAGGGTGATATGACTCAGGTGATATGACTCAGTGATTTAGTGAGGCTGGGGCATAGAGACAGATGTCAGCCCAGACAGGTAAACAGAAACTAGCTTCCAAGGGACTTTTAAATGAGCTAATAGGATTGGATTTTATGGCGAAAGCTATCAAAGTAACACAACCCATCAACATACTGTGTTGTTAAATTAATTAAACAAGGAGAACATTAGGCTGAGGGGGCTCCAATGCCCAGGCATCCTACATAAGCAAACCAAAATCTAAGCCTGTAAAGGCTTCACTGTTCCGAAATCAAAACGCTAAGGACAACCAGTCACAAACAGTCAGCTAGGCTTTACGCTATAGCCAATCCAACAATTTCCTTTCTTTCCTCTGCGCTTTGTCTATAAGTCTTTTCCCCAGGCTCCTTTTGTCAGAATACGCCTAACCACTTCCGGTTTGGCACTGCCCGATTCCAGTTGATTTTTGCTCAAATAAACTCTTAAAGTTTTTAATATGCCTCAGTTTATCTTAACAGTTCCTAAGTAAGAATGCTATTTTTGTCTCGATAATATAAGTGTAGGGCTAAATTTTCTTTTAATGCAAAGACTGTATTTAACAGCGTTCTGAAATTTCAACCAATAAATTCATCAGCCAACATCAATCAATGAAACGTAATTTCTTTAAAACAAAAACTACCTCTAAGGAAATGATCTTATTTTGGCATTTCTTAAAATCTCTAACATGGCTTTGGATCATTTCCCTGCTTTTAAACTACATGTAGTTTAGATCTGAGAACGTGACTGGTATGTAATAGATTCGAGTTAACTTAAATGATATTTCTGACTTATTTATATCCCCCCACAGTCTTTTAGGAATAACTTTCTTCTGATACAAGCAATATAATTAAAGGAAAGGAACTTTCCATAAGTATTTTTATATTTTGATATGAAACATCACTATTATGGAAACATTTACAAAAAAAACAAGAGAGGAAACAATTATCTAGGGAAAAAGGTTGGGAAATACTTGAAAGCCCTTGGAGGAAAGCACACATTTACAGTGTTATAAAAAGAATAAGAAATTAGTCACTGTAAACAGAGCCCCTCAGGTGTTTGGCACTCTCAACTGTCTTAAATAATCAAAAAACATAAATAATTTGAAAATAAGGCTACTGAGCATGAATGTTGACAAAAATTTCCAAAAAAGTTAGCAATGCGAAAGTTACAGGAGAAAAAATTACCAGCATTCACATACACAGTGCCAGCTTTCAAAATCAGTTTTTACCAAATTAAAGTGAAGACATATGAGAACTTTTAGGTAATACAAAGGAAAACAAGAAAGAAAAAAAATAATGTGGTAGAAGAAGGGAGGAAATTGACAGACAAGAGAAATGACAGCTGAAATTAGAAGCAATGATAGGTGAAAAACATCAAAGGATGACAAAACTGTCCAGGTGTGAAAGAAGGAAGAAGCACTGACCAGAAAAATATTGAGCTCTGGGGACACGCAGCAAAAGAGAAAAATCATACTTACTTCAATAATTCTGAGCATGTTTCTTTGTCAAATTTAAATGCTGCAATAATATTTGACCAGTCTAGGGACAAATTTAAGTTTTCTTAATATATGAAAATATCATACATAAAATAATCCTAACTGATTAAGGAAAATCAGTATGCTCCATTTCTTTAAATATGACAATAAGGAATATTTTAACATGTTTTAAAAATGTGTTCATAAAATGATTAATGTGAAAATTCCAGAACTTGAAGTATCAAATCACCATTTGTCTGAAACTTAATTTATCCAAATAACCCTTTTCTAAGCTCTACCCACTCCACTATTGTATTTGTCTCAATATCAATGAATTAAAACTTATTTGTCTGAATTATCCAGCTAATTTTATTGTTTCACCCATCTCCTCATTTCATCTGGGTAGAAGTGGCCTGATTTTGGTTCTTATTACTAAATTACTTCTTTTCTACTGGATATAATCACTTGCTTTCTCAACTGCTAAAAATTAGAAATCAAGATTTCAATACTACATTATGTGTTCAACTGGATTCTAGAGCATTCAATGTTAATGAAAATTATGATAGTAATCCCCTGTCCGTTAATATACTGCCTGAAGAATAAAATGAAACAAAATGCAAATGTTGAGACTTTTCTACAGTCAGAGGGTTTGGACAGTTTCCATTTTTATCTGCTCAAACCACACAGCCAAGGGCTGTTGAATTTCCTTATCTTTAGTTTCATACCTGAATTGGATGCAGTTAGTTGTTTTTTCCATTTTAAATGTGTGATTCGATTTTGAGAACTTCTTAAAAATAGTCTGGGGATTGTAAAAATCCTTGGAGTAGGGCCAAGATTTTCCTGAATTAATATACACTCTTCTCTGCCCTCAGCTACACATGACTGCCATTGACGTTTGTTGGGTACCTTTTCATACCCATTGCTAGAGTGCCATACGATGCCATTGTACTTTTGCAAACACTTCTCCAAATTAGCTTTAAGCAAGTAGAATTCTCTGCTATTAATATGTGATGATCTTAATAGGAACGTGTGGTCAGAATCCAATAAAATAAATACAAAATGGGAAAATCAAATTTTAAAAGGCTGGCAGCTTCTTATTGCTACACACATCTTTGCATTGCTGGTGAGTAAAATTGGCATGTGTATTAGCAGGAATTTTCTGCCTTGTTTTTAATTTCTCTGTTTATAACATAGAAGAACAATTTGCTTTGGGAGCTTAATTTTATCTCCAGTGTTCTCTGACACCTCATATTGTTCATTTAAAAAAAATATTTGGAATAGTTGTTTACTATAATGCGCTAATCCTGAAAGGATACTGAAATATTGTAGAAAGATCATTTCCATTTGTTTTGTTTGTCTATCTCTGTGCGGGCAGGTGTGTATAAATGTTGCATGAATACTAATAAATGTCTATTCATATACTGTTTTCATGGGCTGCAAACCTTTAAAGTGCTTCTATCCTGAGATAAATGCCTAGAATATGATTATACACCATTTATTTAGTTCCATGTGTCCAGGAAAGATTATAAAGCCTCACACAGACTTAGTCTTATAAGGCCTTTAGCACGTTCTATGAGCAACCATTTATTGACTCCCGTGTATGGTGAAGTTAATGAGGACCAAATATCAGATATAACACATAGGGTTCCCCCACCCCAGTAGAAAACAGGGTAATTTATGGCAAGTGTAAAGAACAAATGTTCCAAAGAAATATTTTTAGTATTTTCTGGGGACTTGATGTGACTTCCCATTATATTTATGTGTAGTTACCGCTAGATGTTGAAACAATTTTCTGCAGGACTCTACTCTTGTTCAATCTGTTTAGAAATTTCCTTGGGAAGAACTACCGCACCAGTACTACAATGTAACTGTACTACAGCTCACTAAAGTCCTTGGTGTGGCTTGGCACAGATAATAGTTATATATATTTCAGGTAAAAAAAAGCACACACAAATATGTCAGGTGAAGAAGCCAATCCCTCAAAGAGTGGAGCTATGAATTCACTGGAATAGGAGAGAAATCAGATATGAAATTGAAAAGTATCTCTAGATAACCTACTTTTGAAAAAAGAGATTGTGCTGATGTACGAATTGTTTGTAGAAGCTGGTGGTGTTTTACCCAGATTCCTCCCAAGTGCAAGCACCCACAGTTCAGCTGCAGTGGGCGTTGGCTACTAGAGGCTCACAGTTATTTCCCTTCACAGGGAATTGTCCTCCCTGGGCTGACATTAGCTGCTGGTGTGGAGCTGGTGAGGGAGGTTTTACTTCCCACCAGCACTGCCCCCCAACCCTTGGCAGAGTGCACCCAGTGACTAACACGGGGTCCAAAAGCCTGGCCGCTTTGGTTCAGTGGGACACACTCGGGTATGCCATTAATACTCCAGTGCTCCTGGTAGGCTGAGGACTCAACTAAAACCACATCTTTGCTTAGCTTCTTTCTTGGCCATGTCCTGTTTCCTCGCTGCCCTATGGGTTTCTCCTAAGTGCACTTCCCCAATCAATCTCTTGCATAGAAATCCAATTCCAGGCTCTGCTTCGAAGCAACTGGACCTAAGACAATATTGATTTCACTCCCTCATGTCTAGAACCCTATTTAACAGGCAACTATTGCAGGCATTGTACATTCACATACAAAATTGCATAAGAAATAATTCCTGCTCTTGAGGTACTCAGGGTCTGGTGAGGGGGAGAACACACGACAGGTCATTACAAAGTGATATGTGTCAGAAGAGAGAGCAAGAAGTTTGGCATGAGGTGGGGTCAGGAGGCTTCAAAGAGGTGACAGTTGAGCTACATATTTATTAGTAAGGATTTGTAAGGCAATAAGAAAGGAAAGACAGAAAAATTCTTTTATCCAAGACACAAAAACATGATGTCTTTGGGAAACCATCATAAGCTCAATGTGTTTAGAAGGTGCCTATGGAAAAGCAACGGAGGATGAGATTGACTTAGGCAAGGGGACAGACTGGACACCAGTGCAAAGAGATTAGACCTTCTCCTGTAGAATATGGACTTCTGAGGAATGCTAAACATCTGAGTGACATGAGCTTATTTAAAATTAAAAAACTATTGAAGATCTAAGTTTAGAGAAATAAGGAGGTGCAGTGAGGAGAAGGAGAAGGTAAGCGAAAAATATTGATGATGTAGGCGATGGCAGAGAGAATTCTTTAAGGATGTGGGATAGGACAGATAGAATCAAGATACTTAAAATAATTTGGCAATTTATGAATGTAGGGAATTAGAGAGAGAAAGAGTCTAGGGTGAATTCTGAGGACCTGGCTTTAATAACTGGGTATCTGATGGTTCCAAGAGGAATGCAAGGGAAGATCTTCAAACATTTTTTACTTATATTGTCTTGCAAATTTCTAATGTTTCCTTAGTAGGCAAATTCACTGGTAGACACAGGAGGAAAGATCTGATGATTTTTACCTTTAAAAAGTCTTTATTGATGTCCCTTTTTGAAGTTGCTAATGCTGCCCTAGTTGGCAAATTTAAATTTTTTCCCCCCTACTCTCTTTATCCAATTCAACCTTTCCTGTCAGGTGAAATATTTTATAAACCCTCATCCTCTGGAAAACCTTGTCCCTTTATTTATTTATTTTTATTTATTTCTTTAACTTAATAATATTAGCAGGTTTTTATTTATTTATTTTTTGCTGTACGCGGGCCTCTCACTGTTGTGGCCTCTCCCGTTGCAGGGCACAGGCTCCGGACGCGCAGGCTCGGCGGCCATGGCTCACGGGCCCAGCCGCTCGGCGGCAGGTGGGACCTTCCCGGGCCGGGGCACGAACCCGTGTCCCCTGCATCGGCAGGCGGACTCTCAACCACTGCACCACCAGGGAAGCCCTGGATTTTTATTTTTTAGAGGAACAATATTAGGGATGTTAGGGATCAAATTTAGGTATCTGGTGTTTCCCACATCTCTCTCTCTGTGTATGTATTTATCCATATAGTATTTTGTGTATTTTTAAAATCTTTATAAACATGATTTCAGACTTACAGAAGAATTGCAAGAATAGTACAAAGAATTCCCAAATACCTTTCACCCAGATTCCTCAATATTTGCTTCATCATTTTGTCTCTACTTTTTTTTGTTTTTTTTGTTTTTTGGCTGCACCACATGGCATGCGAGATCTTCCCCAACCAGGGATCAAACCCGTGCCCCCTGTAGTGCCCCCTTATTTATTTTTAAATGTATTAGGTAGTTCTTAAAAACTACAAACTATGTTTCTATTTCCTTGTCAATAATTGCTTGGTTTAGAAGTCTTTTTGTAAAAATAATATCCTTTTATAGCTTTCAACATACTGTTATTTCAATTTGAAGATGCTAAAGAAATGGTTTCCACTAGAATTTTCCCAGAGTTTCTTCAAGGGCATGTAATGGAAGATTCGTATGCATATTTCTATGAAGTTTGTATGGTACTTGGAATCAATGGAGGCAGCTAAAACTGAGGTACCACAAAAATTCCAAGGGATTGGCCGTAGTAGAAGCTTGTGTTGAGACATCATGCACACAGAAAGCAAACAGAGCCTCATATGGAAAATCTCATGGACAGATGCTCTGAATTGCAGATATTGATTTGCAAATGAACTGCTTCTCAAATAGGGAACTCTAATGTAGGCAATGTGATTTAGCTGCTGCACCTGAGACTTATTTATTTAATGATTCTCCCAAGGAACATTAGAGAGACCTATTGGTCTTTATTTTTTTTAATAAATTTATTTATGTATTTATTTATTTTTGGCTGCATTGGGTCTTCATTGCCGTGCACGGGTTTCTCTAGTTGTAGTGAGCGGGGGCTACTATTTGCTGCGGTGCCAGGCTTCTCATCATGGTGACTTCTTTGTTGCAGAACACGGGCTCTAGGCGCACAGGCTTCAGTCGTTGTGGCACGTGGGCTCAGTATTTGTAGCACATGGGCTTAGTTGCTCCATAGTATGTGGGCTCAAACCCATGGACCCTGCATTGACAGGCGAATTCTTAACCACTGTGCCACCAGGGAAGTCTGAGACTTGTTGGTCTTTAAAATAAAATGTGTAGCTAAATTGAAAGTGAAATAAGAATATGTGTGTCATCACTTTTGTCAGAAGAAAGTGAAGAAGACTTCTGACTATTTCTAGATTATTAAGTTAGGAAGTCTATTTTTAGAATATGTTCTACAATAATCTTTGCTTGGTAACTATAAATTTCCACCAGGGTCAGGAAAAAACCCCAAATGTTCAAATGATTATAGGCCAAAATTGTTTACTTACTTGTAATATTTTTATTTCTAATTTGGCCTGAACTTATAGCCTATCCATTTTACATGGACAATGAGATTCTATTTCTATTCATATTCATGTAATAAATATAAGTATTCCTGAAAATAAATAATATCAATCTGACTTTGATTACTGACTTTGTTTTCTCTTTGCACATTATCAAACAATATATCTATGAATAAGTATTTATTGAGTATGTGCTAGGTTTATCATGTTGTGAAATAATTATATCCTATAAGATAAGGTACAGTTCCTTAAGATTTAATGTAAAACTGTCTTTTCACAATGCCATTTTGGTATTTCAGTTACTAAGTTTTCTACTTATACAAGCTAGTGTGGACTTGCATGCCAACTATGACTAGATTTTAATATTTTACTACTTGGTAGAACAGAAGTATTCTCTCTAGGAATAATTCCATCTCAGTTTTGGTTGATAACAAAAATCATCCTCATATCTATAAAGACATTTAGAATACATAATTTTAAATTCTGAGACTATGTAATAGATCAATGTCTATTGACTTTGTAAAGAAATAGAATGTGGGAAAGCAATCAAAGGATTCAAATAATATTTGATTTGGTGAATTTAGTTACAATGTGCTATTGATATTTAGTGAGGAACTGGTATCCAATAGAAAATTATTTTTAAACCAAAACACAAAGTAATTAGCCATTTTTTTCTTTTATGTTATTTAACAAAGGGCATTTCTGTTTTACCACAGTCAATTTTGCCAACATGCTAATGCCTTTGACCCTGATCTGAGAACCATTTATTTGAACTTGGCCTCCCAAATAAGATAAATACTCTCATGGATGTGGTTTGCAGAGGGCAGAAGGACAGCCAGCTCCGGCTTACCCAACTGATACTAAGTGCAATATTATGGTGTAGAAGAGGAAACATGCCAACTCAAAGATGAAAAAATGTCCTGTGCTTTACTTCTCAAAGCATCCAGAATTATTGAGTTGACCACTGATATACTGAAAAATATTCTAAACTGGAGAGTAATTTGTTTGAAAGGATTTTCTGCCATGGTGAAAAACCATGAAAATAACTTCTATGTATTATAATATATAAGGTGAAAGTTGATATCCTATATCTCTAAGTAATATTTTTCTTACATGAGAGAAGTCTCTGGAGTCTTGATAATTAAAACTATCCCATAATACTGGTGAAGTGGAAGTCGGTTGAGATTTCCCACCACATAAGTATTGGCTAAGTTTTATTGCCTGAAAAAAAATGTGGCTTTTCATTAATGAGCTTTTCTATGTTACTGTGTGCCAGTTGTAACATCTATTTTTGTTTTACTCAAGTTTTGATTTTTCCTCATTTAATTAAATTCAGATTTTTATTGGTTGGAGTTGGTTTCTTGGAAATTTTTGCCTTCAAAATAATTCCAGCAAATAACCTCCAAGTCGTCTTGTTTTTACATTGAAAAAAGTATGATTTAGATGGAGAGGAAAGATGAGAAGTGAATACTGCTGACAAATGAATATCTCTTTCATCATACTGTTCCCATAATTAAGAATCTAATGTCTCTCAAAGCTTATCTCAAAAAGTACTAAGTCACTTATTTGGCACTGGAGTTCTTTCATCAATAGCACTTTATGACCCTAATTTTATTTTTCATCTAGGAGTAATCTATGTCCTACCAATACTTATCCAATTTTATCTGCTTTCCCCTTCTGAATCTTTTCACATGATTTTCCAGCTGTCTAAAAAGCCTTTTCTTCTGCTTTCTGCCCATTCAAATCTCACATATTCTTCAAGGCCTTGCTGAAATAAACATTTTGGATGAAACTTTCATAGATAAACTCTGGCCTGGAAGGCTCTTTGTGCACCTCTGTTACTTTAAATGCCTTTAATCATGCATATGTGATTATGTATTTACATAGCTATTTATCTATCTATCTATCTATATTTATGTATGTGTCTATCGATATCTACTAATCATTTATCTATCTATCTATATATATCTAGCTTGGAGATAAATACTTAGGTTTTGGAGTCTATCTGCCAGGATTAGAATCTTAAACTTTTGTCTCTTGTGATGTGCAAGACTAGATTGCAATACCAATTAGTAATAAATTTATACACAAATTCAAGCTGAGGACACAGGTTATTTCATTTCTTAGATTGCCTCCAAACTTTAAATTCAATATTTTTCTCAGGGAATTCCTCACAGAAATGAGGTTTGAGCTAGCTGAGCACAATTTCTGTTTGATATCTACCTGAAGAAAAGAGAGTAATCTAAGTAAAGGAATAGCATGAGAAAAATTCTGAGACAAGAAAGAACGAGGTATGTTTGCACAAACAATAGCAGATTGAATATAACCTACGAAATTGAAAGCCATTTAGCCTGTTGGTCCCTTATAGCCCTTTTATTCCATGTGTGCACTCTTTGTTTATATGTTTTGATTTTATGAAATAATCAAAGTACAGCAGAGATAAGATGCATGACATAATACATAGCACCGAAACTATTTTGAGAAATGTAACGAAGCAGATCTTTTTGGCTCAAGGAGTCTGCATGTGTACATGAATCTTCTGGTTCAGTGTATTAAATTTCTTCTGTGTTTAGCAATTTTTTACATATTTTACTGTTTTGTGCTTAATAGATTACTTAATTGTATACATAATGTATTTTAAGCCTACCCTAAGAGTTATGTGTTTAACAGGAGCAAAAAGAACCTTAGTCTTTCTTTTATCATAAATACTGAAGAGAGATCATAAGGTATACAACCTACCATCAAGGTTCCAGAAAGGTTCACTTTATGCAGATGATGAGGCATCTATCAAAACATGTGAGTGATGTGAGGAATTCTGATAACTAACTTTATACATCGTAACTATTCTTTTGTTTCAGGTTAATATCTTTCTTCTAACTTTATGGAGTCAAGAACTGATTTGAGAGGCGTGGCATAGTGTTGATATAAGATAATCCTCATTTTTTATCATTCTTCAATTCAACAAATCTTTATTGAGTACCCACTCTGTGAGATAGGCATTGAACTAAACCCTTGTGATATATCAGTACACCAAACAGGTAAGTAAATCTGCCCTGTGGAGCTAACATTTTTGTGGTTATACGTGATGAAGGAGACTATACTATAATGGTTACTTGAGCTCAGAAGTTGGACATAACTGGGCTCAAATTTCAGCTCTAATTTCATTTAGCCTGGGTCAGTTACTTTTCCTCTAGTTTCCCCAAGTGTAAGCTAGGAATAATTATGATACCTTCATATTCGATTTATTGTGGGAATTAAATGAGATAATGTTTTTGAAGAGGATAATACTAAAAATACTCTCAAAATTATTAAGTGCAGTTTATGTTCTTAAAATATTAGGGTATTATTGATATCATCTCTTTCAAAAATAGCATTTTATTGGAATGAGAATGGCTAGGGAAGCTTCACTGAGTGTACCAACTACACAAGTTCATTTGGCATTATTAATATTTTTACAAAAGATAATCCTTTTCTCTTATGAATCTACAAACTTGGAAAAGCAGCTCCTGCTGATTATTGCCATGGTTCTAAAATGCAGTTTTAACTCTCCAGAGATTTAACTGCTCTGTGGTTATAAAAGAGTCAAGAGTTACACGAGTTTTTCACAAAAATAGGGTATTATGTAGCAAATGACTACTTAAATATACCAAATGATACTTTACTGGTCTGAGAAAACTTTCCAAATAACCTAATATGTACCTAGAGGAAAAAGTTATTTGATTAAAAACTGACTCTGTCATTCACTCTGCTTACATTTTATTTCTATTTTCATATCAGGTGGTTCTTAATCAAAGGTTAACATTTATCTAAACAACTATTTATCTGAATTTATGGAAGTAAATGAACTTGGTTCATTTATCCATTCTTTTACTCATACATTGCTCATTCAATCATATTTTTTCATGTTACTATATTAAAATCTACAAGAGAAGGAAAAGATTGAAGAGAAGTTGACTTGGGGAGATGTAATGAATTGAACACCTAGAGAATAAGGCTGTGATATTGGTGCAGTGTAACAAGAGTGAATGACTTGTGGCCAGGGACGTCTTCTTGCAGTCAAAGTTTGAAAGAAATGAACCCTATGCATTGGATAAGAAGTAGTCAGGTATTAAAGGGAGGGCACGTAATCAATCTTTTAGGGATATTTTGTAGTAAGGCTATTTTATGTCCTTTTTGAACAAAACACTATTTTGTTAGGTAATGGCATTTAAAATGCAAATAGCCAAAACAAAGCTTGTTCTTTAAACATTCTACACAAAGTTTTGAAACTACTGGGAAATTTTCTTTATACATTGAAATTTGCAGTAGTTAAACTTTTCTTTCCCTTGACTTTTTTTTTTTTACCCTTACCAATAGGAAAATATGTCAGGACTAAAACACATTCACATACACACCGAAAACCACTTTAGCAGGATGCACAATTTTCCTCCAACCCATGTGGCTTTGAAAATGAGCATGTGAAGGAAGAAACGGGTCTGTAAAAAAGTGTCTCTGATTCTTGGGTGGCTTATGGTTAATGTTATTGTTTTTAAAAACCGCTCTTGGCTTCTGTGGTACATTGACCTGTGTATGGAATCTCAAAGTAAATGTTTTCCACTCTGTGGGACACTGGGTCAAGGATGAAAGGTTTTGCTCCCTTTCCAGTAAATTTTTTTTTCTCTGTATTCAAATGATGATTTAAAGCCCTTCTCTTTATTTGAGGCAAACCTTCTTTCTTAGGACAAGCATTGCATCATTTAGGAAGCCAGCTTTTGAGGCCTGAAGTTCATTGTAAAGCAACGGTGAGCATGGTGAAGCAATCCTCCATTTGGTCTAATTTTAAGAGTGTAGAGGGTTTGCTTTCCACTCAAGGAACTGCTGTTGCCAGCATTTGCCCTCAACATTTGGTTAGGTCAGTTTTCTCCAGAATGCCTATACTGATACCCTCTCTCATTTAATCCATTATCAGCTTGAACACGGATTAGTTTATTAGACTCTTTAGAAAGGCTGTGAGGGGATTGACAGTGGATTAACACATTTTTATAGGGGAGAGAGAAAGGGCAAATCAGGAGTTTGGTGCATTATACAGGTGAATGATGAAAGATAGTGAGACACTATTTACTGGAGACAGCTGAAAAGATACCTTATGAAGGGGCAAAGACTGAAAGTGAGAAAAAAAGGATGGTAAGAGATGAGGACCCCCCAAAACAAACTGCCCATTTAACAAATTTGTCTCAGGTTTTCTTTCATTAGAGTGAGATCTTGTCTGGGGTTTCTGTAGCTAGAGTGAGGCCATGTCCGACTATCAAGACATTTGGACTATGAGAAAGCAACTTCAGAGATTATGAGAATTCAGATATAGCCTTAGGGCTACATCATGCAAAGTTGGAGTAACCTAAATGATTCCATAGTATTTAGATAAGACCATAATATTTGAGACCATAATATTTCCATAAACAGAAATCTGGAACACCCTTCAGAATTTTAGAAGGGTTAGATCTTCTTTGAAGAATAAGCCTTTCAGATACAGCCTGGCTTACAGTCCTGATAGTAAATATCAGGACTTTGTCACCTTGTTCTTCCTGATGGATTATGGTAAAGCCGTGTGATGCTCCTAAACTGGTTTCCTATGTCCTTTGCCTTGTATTTGCCAGCACTTCCAAATACCACCCCATCCTCCCCCAACTCATAAAAGTTTGACTGCACCCCAGATCAGAAAGACAGGTTTGAGCTGTGCCTCCTGTCTCCTTGCCTGTTGACCTAAAAATAAAGCTTTCTCTTTTCTCAGAAGCTGGAGCCGTTGTAGTAGCTTCTGTGTGCATCAGGCAGCAAGCCCTTTGCTCAGTAACAATAGTCTCACCCGTCATTTTCACTCTTACGTATAGAGATTGTAGTACAGTTCCTGACACATACAGTAGCTACTCAATAAATATTTGATATGTAAATGGCCAAGGGCAAGTCCTGTTCCCAATCTACATGACTATCCTGCCATATGTTAAATTTACATCTGAATGAATTGGGTTTAGACATCTCAGGAGGTATTACACTTATAAGTTATTTCCCTCTAAATAAATTGCTAAACAAGGTTTTTGCCCTGAACCTAAGGAATTGTCATTGCCAGAATCTTAGATTTTGAAATATACTAGTCAGCTAATCCAATGCCATGAATACACTGATTTTATAGTTTCCCCAAGCAAATCATGCATGCCATAAACATTTTGAGACTTTATTTAAAAGATTGCTTTCCCAGCCATGCACATCTTTCTATTTTCCCACCTCCTCATGTCTCTTATCTATCTAGGAGAGCTAATTGCAAAAAGTTCACAGATGTAATTGCATTGAAACAACAGGATAAGCTATTCTTTTGAAGTAAAACTGAATATCTAACTATAGTTATTAGCTCCAAAGACCCAATGGCATTCAATAGCATATATATCTCATCACTATATTGTGCAAAAGGCCTGACTCCAATCCAGGAGTTTAAACTTTGCTCACTGTACATTTACTTTTCAGTAATGTTAATTAGCTAATTTGTGAGACACAAATAAGCTATAATTAGCATGGTGCTTTGATATTTTATTTCTAACAACAGGAAGATGATTACCTTCAAAAATAATAAAAGATTTAAATCTAAGTAAGGATCTAAATTACAGTCATTGAGTTGTGAAGAAAAGTGAATTCAGTTAATCTCCATTTGCATGTGCCAATTAGTTAAGTATTAATCAATTTCCTATATAAATGGAAATGAGGATACCAGCATTCTTTGGTAAGATAATGTTTCTCATTAACACAAACACAACCTCCTGACATTTCATGAGAAAAAAAATCTTCCCCTTTCCATTTTTCTGTTTCAAAATATCTATTGATTTATTTTTCTATGGTTATGGAATCTGTGCATCCTAACACATTTATAGAATTTTTTTCAGAATTTCTCTTAGAACCTCACAAGAAAAAATACTGATTGAGCAGAACTTAAGGTATACATTATTTTTCTTTATTAAAAAATTTCAAATCTTAAACTTAATTTGATGTTTTAAGGTGTAGGAATGCAAAATAAGAAGCTGAAAAATTTTGGATGAGCTATGTTTTAAGAATTTATTCTTCTCTCTGTTTCTCTCTCTCTCTCTCTCTCTCTCTCTCTCCCCTAGATATGTAGTATGCACAAGCATACATGTTTAAAATCCTTTCATTTAAAATAGATATTGGAGTTTAAAAAATCAGTTAAATGGGCCTGATTTTTAAAAAGGTATCTGATACTTGAAAAGTCAAAGAGACATAGATTTCAATATGACTATTAAATAAATAAACCATTTAAAAAATGTTTTTACAAAACTTTTAGCTTTGGAGCTCAGTTTTGCACAATTCAGGCTGATATAGACATGAAATTCACAGAAGCCAGAATATGTCAACATTCTCTGCCTTTTAGAGTTAAACCTTTGGGGTATATTTGCTCCATGGCAACCTGGTACTGTATCATCATATCGACATACCCCTAAAATTCAATTAAAAAATTATTACTGCAAGAAGTGAGAAATTAAAATAAAACCAGAATGGGTCTTCAAAATGTGGTTAATGTGGGAAGTATTCGTAGTGGTTTGTTTTTCTAATTTTATTACAAATTTTAGTTTTAGGTGCTTCTAAGTATCAGCTATCCTGTAGATTTGCAAATTTTACTTTCTTGATTAACCATCACATTTTTTCTCTACCATTTATGAAAGGCAATATTAATCAGTGTGATTATTTAGAAAAATATTGACCAAATAACACACTTATAAAGATAATGATGTGGACTACATGAATATCTGATTGTCCTAACGTGTTTTCCTTTTTTCTATTTAATAAAAAAATGAACAAAAATTACCCACAATGCTGACTTAAAACTAATTAAAGTAGTAAGAGAATAGCCTCCTTTGCCCAGTCTTGTTCTTAAAATCCCAATACCCCGAGATAATTACAGTAAACATTTTAGTGCTTATCTTTAAAGTTGTTTCTTAATTAAAAATATATATATATCCACACACTGCTTTTTGTTTCTGTTGTATTTTACATCTTTTTATTTTGTGTATCACATAAATAATTATTGTAAATATAGATGATTTGACTACTTTTGTCTTTTAACATTCGTACTATCTATATAGTTCTTTGATCCCCTACCTTTACCATATGTTTGCTTTTACCAGTGAGGTGTTTTCTGTCACAATTTTTGTATTTCTAGTTATGGCCTTTTCTTTTCTGTTTAAAGAAGTCCCTTTAACATTTCTTGTAAGGTCAGTTTTTGATTGTCTGGGAAATTCTTTATCTTTCCTTCAATTCTGAATACTAACCTTGCCAGATAGAATATTCATGATTGCAAGTTTCCTCCTTTCTGTCCTTTGAATATGTCATGCCACTCTTCCATCCTATAAAGTTTCTACTGAAAAGTCAGCTGATGGTCTTATGGGGGCTCCCCTATATGTAACTAGTTGTTTTCCTCTTGCTGCTTTTAAGATTCTCTTTTTATCTTTAATTTTTGACATTTTAATTATAATGTGTCATGGTATGGGTTTCTTTGGGCTCATCTTGTTTGGGACTTTCTGTGCTTCCTGAATTTGGATGTCTGTTTTCTTTCCTACGTAGGGAAGTTTTCATCTATTATTTCTTCAAACAGGTTTTCTGTCCCTTTCTCTCTCTTTTCTTTTTCTGGGACTCCTATAATGTGAATGTTAATATGCTTGATATTCTCTCAGAGGTCCCTTAAAATATCTTCATTTTTTTTTTTTTTTTCGTTCTGATTGGGTGATTTCCACTACCCTGTCTTCCAGATTGGTGATTCATTCTTCTGAATTTTCTAACCTGCTGTTAGTTCCCTCTAGTGTATTTTCCATTTTTTGTTACTGTATTCTTCAGCTCTGATTGGTTCTTTTTAATATTTTATATCTCGTTGTTGAAGTTCTCACCACCATTCTTCTCTTGAGTTTGGTGAACCTATTTATGACCATCACATTGAACTCTTTGTCTGGTAGTTGCTTATCTCCAATTTTTTGAGTCCTTTTTTTTTTTAAAAATGTTTTGTCTTCCTTCATTTGGAACATATTCCTTTGTCTCCTTATTTTGTCTAACTCTCTGTGTTTGTTTCTATGTATTAGGCTGATTAGCTATATCTCCTTGTCTTGAAGGAGTGGCTTTATGTAGAAGGTGACCTGTGGGACCCAGACCATGATCCCTCTGGTTGCCAGAGCCAGGTGCTCCAGGAGTCCCTTGTGTGTGCTGCGTGTGCCCTCCTGTTGTGGCTGCGCTGTGACTGATGTGGGCATGCTAGTGTGTGTGGCTGGCCTCTGCTGTGGTTGGCTGTAAGGCCTGGCTGTGACTGTTGCAGGTGCTCTGGTGTGTGGCATTGACCTTGAGACAGAAGCTTCTTTAGGGAGATGACAATCCCAGCTAAGGACACCTGCCAAGTGAGGAGTGTTGGTACATCACTATGGAGGAGAATTGTCTGGGGTGGGTCTGTTTTTGAACCTTGGGTGGGGCAAGCAGTGCCATTAAGATAGATGGGGAGAGTCCGAATGGCACCTTCCAGTGCCAGGCCAGCTCAGTAGGAGGTGAGCAAAAAAAGCCCTGGCCCCTGCCAGCACCCCCCCATACTCAGAGTTCCAAGAGATTCCTGCCCCTTGGGTACATACACTAAAATTAATCAATGACTCTCTTTCATGCATGACCCAGGTACTTTTCAAGCTGCTGCCTCTGTGCTGGGACTTAGAGCAAGTGAGTTAGTGCATGCTCTTTAACAGTCTCCGTTTCCTGTAGCCCTCCAGCTCTCCGAGATTTAAGCCCTACTGTTTTCCAAGGTCAGACATTCTAGAGGATTGTCTTCCTGGTGCAGGTCCTCTGGGCTCGGAGCCCAAGGCATGGTTTGGACCCCTCATCTTTCAGGGAGGACCTCCGTGACTGTGATATTCTTCCTGCCTGTGGGTTGCCATGCTAGGGGTGTAGGCACTGTCCAGATTGCATCTCTGGTCCTCTAGCCCATCTCCGTGAGGCTTTTTCTTTTTATCCTTAGTTGAGGAAAATCTTTTCTGCTAGTTTTCAGGTCCTTCTCAGAGACGTTTATTTATATGTAGTTGTAGTTTTGATGTGTCTGTGGAAGGAGACAAGCCCAGGGTCTTCCTACTCACCATCTTGTCCCCCTCCTCCTGAGTCATGTTTCTTCAATCATGTCACACACACAAAATTAATTCTTGATTTTATAATTAAATATGAAAGGTAAACCAATAAAGCTTTTAGGAAAAAAATAACATCTTCTTGACCTTGAGGTAGTCAAACAAGACATAAAAAATACTAAACATAAAATAAATGGGGATAAATTGGACTACATTAAAATTAAGCACCACTGTTTATCAAAATACCCAAATTAGAGGTTAAAAAGGCAAGCCTTGGGCAACAAAATGAGAGAAAAGTTTTGCTATGTTTGTGTGTGTGTATGTGTGTGTAGAAAAATGTGCTTCAGAAAGGAGACAATCCAAATGGCCAGTAAACATAATAAAAGATTCTTTAATTCTAGGATTGATGTATTTCTGCTGTAAAGGGCCAGATAGTAAATATTGTGGGCTATGGTAAACTGAAAAATGCCCTCCCACCCCCAGAAGATATACATGTAAAATTTCTGGAACCTATGAATTCTACCTTATATGGAGAAAAGTCTTTTCAGATGTAATTAAAGTAAGGATCTTAAGATGAGATCACTCTGGATTATTCAGGTGGGCCTAAATACAGTAAGTATCCTTATGAGACACACAGAAAAGAACAGACACACAGAGCAGAAGTCCATGTGAAGTTAAGACACAGATTGGAGTGTTGTAGGCACAAACCAAGGAAGCCAAGGATTGCTCACAGCTACCAAAACCTGGAAGGGGCAAGGAAAGATCTCCCACTTAGAGCCTCCAGAGGAATTGCTGCTCTGTCAACACTTTGATTTCAGACTTCTGCTTTCCAGAACTGTGAGAGAATAAATTTTCTTGTTCTAAGCCAACCAGTTTGTGATAGTCTGTCATGGCAGCCCAAGGAAACTAATGCATGAGCCATATGATCTCTGTCATAACTATTCATCTCTGTGGTTGTAGCATGAAATCAGCCATAGATAATATTAAACTAATGTAAATGACTATATTCCAGTAAAATTTTATTTACAAAAGTTTGGAGAGACTGTGGAGCAAGGGAATTCTCATACACTACTGGTGGGAGTATGGATTGGAAGAAAAATTTTGAAAAATTGTTTGCCACTCTCTATAAACCAAAAATTCTGCTCCTAGATTTAAATAGAAATGTACACA
Source organism: Delphinus delphis (assembly GCF_949987515.2). Taxonomy (NCBI): domain Eukaryota; kingdom Metazoa; phylum Chordata; class Mammalia; order Artiodactyla; family Delphinidae; genus Delphinus; species Delphinus delphis. Next base: position 40,729,893 of record NC_082686.1, read on the forward strand.
TATGTGCACCAAAACATAGAAAAATGTTCATAGTAGCACTATATGTAATAGTTCTAAACTGGAACAAAAGTCCATCGACAGTAGACTCAATCATGTAAGTAAACTGTGTTATGTGTATAGACATACAGTCACACATACACACACATTATTAATTGATACATTATTAATTGACAATTAATAATTACATTATTAATGTAATACTGTATGACAACGAAAATGAGTAAATACTGCTGCCTCTGATGCCATGGATCATTTTTGTAAAAAATACTGAGAGAAAACGGTCACAAAATACAAATAATAGTACATAGTGCATAATTACATTTTTGTAAAGTTCAAAAACAGGCAAAGTATTGGTGGAGATAGGAGTTCTAAGAGAGATTACCTTTGGAAAGCAGTGACCGGGAAGGGGGACATGAGGGACGTCTGGAGTTTTATTCCTTGCTCTATCTGGTGGTTACCTAGTTGTGCTTTGTAAAATTTGTTAAACTGTATAATTTGTAGTCCTTTCTGTATCTATGTTATACTTCAACCAAATATTTTTATACTTTTGGAGTCTGTATAGTATGAATTTCAATGGAAGTCAGATCAATAGTACTGTATCATGGGTCGAATAAAAATCTTCAGTAAAATTTAAATAGTGACACTTTCTGAATAGCATTTCTTTAAGAACCTGTAGAACTTTTATTGGTAGTATTTTTGAAAATTAATATTTAAAAAACAATTATTCTGACCCGAGCTAACTTAAACATCTAAGTTAATATTGTTCCTTTTTAAATAATTTTTTGAACATTTCCAGTAGTTGTTTTTCCTCAAACATGATTAATGATGAAAAATGGAAAATTCCTGAACAATTTTCTTTCTAAATTCACAGGGAAGTTTTAATTATGAAAAAATTATACTTTAAAAATGGAAAATACTAGGCAAAATTAATTATGTAATAGCTCGTTGGGAATAGCAAAGGTTAGAAAGGAAACATGGGTTGTTGGCAATGGCCATTTATTCTTCTAAGTGCCATAGTTGAACAGTGGCTGAGATTGTAATATGATATTAACTTGCACTGCTTTCTTTATTTCATATACACACAGTCAATTCCCTGCTCTAATCATTGAGTTGAAACTTTCCTGAGGTATTAATATTTAGACTTTCTAAAGTCTTTCACTGACATCAGCCACTTTATTTAATTCCTTCATCTCAGAAATGGGAATTCTACCACCTTCCTGACATCACAGTGACATAATGATTAATTGGTTAATGTTTGTAAAGTGCTTTGAGGATGTAAAGTGCTAAATAAGTGTTAAGCACTGTTAAGTATCACAATCAATCAACATAATGTTTTATTGAACAGAATCTCATGTGTTACTTCAAATGCTATACACTAATTTAGTTAATGTGAGAGTTCTTATGAAATTAGGACTATATCACAAAACTGGCAGAAATTTTATGAATTATAAAGTTGCAGTAGGGATCAGAGAATTATACTGATTTATTTATTTAGTGTTTTAATTTATATCCATTATTAATTTTAATTTTTAATCAAAAAGAAGTAAAATTTCTCATCTCAAATTTCCATTTAAAATTTTTATATTAAAATACTTATAAAATAATCTATGCTGGAGTCTCCTTATCCATCTTCAATTCTGAATACGTATCCTTGTATCTTCATAAAATCTAACAAATGGTTTTGCATATTAAATGGCAAGAATTTTGTAATGTGGGTTTTAGGTAATATAAGACAATTTTTCTATCTAATGGGGGCAGTCTAAGAGTGACTGAAAAAGGCTTGACATAGTCCAGATATATTGACTCTTAAGACCAGATGTACAGAATAATAAAAGTAAGAAACATAAATTCTTTTTCATTTTTTTAAATTCCAGAGGACATTCATGTTTTTTTGTGTGGGAATGAAGAGTTAAATCAAGTTTATCTATCCATATTTAATACAGAAATGAGCAAATAACATGAAGATAATTCCGTATTATTAAAAATAGTTAATAAACTATTCTTAAAAAAATACCTGAAACAGACTATGTAAGTGCATGAAAATATATTGCACTCTCTGTTGCAGCATATAATTTCCCTCTTTTAGCGGAAGGTTTAATGTGTATAACAAACAAAATGGAAGAGCAAACACAGAGGTTATGTACTCTAGGCAGATTTCCCTTGCTTTTGTGGACCTAAGGAAATTCCTTCTCTGTGTCAACGTCAGTACTTGTGTGAGACTAATCTAAGTACAATAAAGGATTTAATTAGATAACTGACTTTGCAAAAACAAACCACACTTTAAAAAACATACAGATCCCCAAATCTTCACTCATTCTGGGAAATTATTCTGAGGTCCTAAAGATCATCTAGTGTAATCTTATGGGTGAGAACACTCAGTTTAAACATATTCCCTGGATTTGCCTGGGGCACAGGACTGCTCAGTCAAGGGCCCTCACCCTGGCCACTTTGACATTGTCTTTGTGGGTGAGGGACCAGGCACAGGTTTTAGAATTAGGCAGACTAGGCCTGGAGTAAACATCTGGCTTTACCACTTTCTGTGTCTGACTTTGAGAACATCACTTCTCTGAATATCAGTTTCAGTACCTTATAAAATAGAGAAGTATGTTGCTTTTCAGGGTTGCTGTAAAGATTACAGATAATGTACCATAAGTACCCAGTGAGGAGACTGACGTGTAGTCAGGAGCTCAGTAATTGAGGGCCAGATAATACAACTAGTCTACAGTCCCTTTATACATATTATCTCCTTTAGAAACTCTCAATGATTATAATAATTATATTAAAATAGTAACTTACATAATATAGTATCTTATACTCAACTCTCTACATTCATTCACTTAATTTCTAAACAGCTATCAGGTTGTGTTTTATTTCTATTTTACCAATGAGGAAGTTGAGACGTAGAGAGAGTAATGGATATGTATAACACAATCAAGACTCATGGAAATTTAAGTAAGCCACCCAAGGAAGGCGACACAGCTTGTGCCCAGGGAACTGGACCTTTGTCAAGTTGGCCCATCTTCCCTTCTGAATCTTATACTATAGCTGCTTACCTAGATAACTCATTAATTTTACCCTGTAGCATTGATTCTAAATATAAGCAGGAGGAATCCCGCTAAGAGAGAGAGTATGAAAAAATGAGGGCAGAAAAAACAGGTAGGAGTAGAAAAATTCACAATGTGGTATGTAAGGTTCTTGAATAACTGATGCCATTGATACATTGTTTTACTTTAATTACAGATTAAAAAAGAAACCCCACTATTTTGTCACTCTGTCGTAAAGTTAATTTCATAAGAATTTAAACTTTTTTCTTAGTCCTAGTGTATTGTTAGATGAGGTCAGTCTACATAATATCCTCTCTTTGCCACCAATTTTACTGACTAAAATAAACTCAATGTAGTATCTGTTACTGACACAGCACTCATTTGTCACTGGTGAATGCACCTTATGTCCTCCACCATGGCAGTGACTTTATCCACGTTTCCTTGGGGAACCAGAGTATATCACTTACAGTGCTTGGTGAGCTCATAAAGCTATTTATAATGTGTAACACAACCATTAATAGTTTAAATATTTATAACCATCTTTAATAGCTATATATCACTGGTACAACAAAAAATATACATATGGAAAGAAAATGGTTTCTTTCTCAAAGGTAAAATTGATATCTTTGCCTTTAAATGCACTTGGGAGAAAGACTAGATTAGCATGTGCACAGAACTGGAAATGGTCCCTCAGGAGAAATGGCTCCTAGGATTTCTGTAGCATTTGCTAAAGCATCATTACTTACCTGAACACTGCATTTGCTTTTTTGTTTGTTTGTTGGATTTTCTTACCTTCCTCTGTTCAGTTAGTTCAGGCTGGCTCAACTTATCTAATAGATATTTCACAGTTAACCCATACAAAACTGAACACCTGACCCACACTCTCTCAACTCTACTTGAAATTCCCAGATCCATGTGAAATCATCCCCTCCTAGTCAATGGCATGTTCCATTCCTCTGTTTCTTGGACCGCAGGCTTTCAAGTCATCCTTCACTCTTGTCTTTCTCCCTTCTCTCTTCTCTCTGAATCCTCTAATTAGAAACATGTTCATCAATATAAAATATCTTATAGTTTCAGAAGGTTCATGCTGCCCCAAAGCCTAGAAATTTAAAGAATTTAGATTAAGAACACCTATCCAGTGCCCCTTCCCAGTTTATAATCACATTATGCTTTCAAATGAAAGTTTTTATTGTAAAATGATACAAAATGAAATATGGTTCATTTTCCAAAGAAATAAATGAGACTTTAATAATTGCTTCTTTTAATCAATAGAAAATAATATCTTAATTGGGACTTCCCATTTTCGTTTCAAGTATTGGTAAGAAAGTCTTATGTGGGAAATCTGTCATGAAGAGGCTTAAGGATCAAATAAAGGACCTCAGGTCTGCCTGACTAGATTCTAGAGAACTTAGATATTCACAGTATGACCAAAGAACAGGGTTTATATGGCTCAAATGACTTTAAAGATTAATTAGAAATTTCAACATGAAAAAAACTGCCACCTACCATGCGTGCAAGCAAGAGAGTTGGATTTCTTTTGAAAACTCACTGGGAGCCTTATTCTTCTGAAGATTAATCAATAGCAATCAAGTAAATTTTTATTCTACAATTAGTAATTGCAATGTTATCATACCAACTTAGTTGAGTGTGAAAAACCCCTGTCTGAAATTCTAGGAAGTTCTTGACCTTAAAATTATGACAAAGTCTATCTATTGCCCTAGAATTTTGCTTATCATTTTAAGTTTTAAACAATAAAAAGGGGGATGGTTTTTTATTGGTTATATCTTTTTTCTATTCTTTTCATAATATTCTTATTTCTAACAAAATTATGTTTTTATTTTAAGCCTTGAATCTTTATTCATTTATAAGTGAGAAATTCAACTTTTAAATTAATGTTCCCAAACTTAAAGCAATAATTGAAACATTTCAATTGAAATATTGGCTGACTATTAACCCCCTGAGATGGCAGGGGTAAAATTTACTTGCTATGAACAGAACAAATGAAAATTTAGACTCTCTAGGTATACTTGTGTGTTCTTATAGCAAGGTTGAGAAGTTCTAAAGAAATTTTAGTAATAATTAGCATTTTGGACTATAACTAACATACTTAGAATTCTAATTTTCAGAAGAGTTTATGGCTAAGAAATGAATAGCTTTTTAAAAAGTCCTAGTGAGTTAGGGATTTTTAAGAAGCTAAAAAATGTGTGTTTGTAAAACCATTTTGAAACATGAACAGCAAAGTCAGAATTTGAGAGTCTATAAAATTTTAAACAAAATACAATAATATCATCTTATTGTTAAAAATGAAAGAAATGTTTTTACTTACTCAAAATAACATTAGTATAAATGGCTACCATAGAATCATAAACTTTTCGTGATAGAAGGGACTGTAGAGTTTATTTCATTATAATAAGGTGCAATAATAAATTTTTTAGGAGGGATAAACAAATCCAAAAATACTTTTCATCATTAAATGTGCTAGGTGCTCTGAAGTGTAAAAGAAACACATGACACCATTTTATTGTTTTCCTTATCTCACAACAAGCAGCATGATAAGTAAATATTTTGCTATTACTCTCTTTCCTCCCACCACTAACAGACAGTACTAGCTGAAAACTGCATATACCTGCCAAGACCTGGGAGTGGCCTCAAAATTCTTTTCAACATATTCCCTAAAATAGTTGCTTCCTATTTATGAGTTGGCTAATAGATGAAACTTATTTACCATTATCTCCTCATAGTACAACAGCCTTCAGATAGCTTATGATCTTGTCTCGGTGAGAATTATGTCTTTTTTGTTGTTGTTTTTGGAAAGGTTTGACAGTCTATCACATAACTTTTTCTCCAGGATTGTTCGATATACTGAGATTGAATATCCCATGTTTCTCCTTAAACTGGCCTATGTCCTTTGAACAAATCCAAGAATATACCTTTCACATTTGTAAGGAATAGATGATATAACATGTCTAATAATTTTCACGAATCCTAATAAATTATCACCAACCCTAAAATTCTGAATATAAGTAAACTAGTTTAGGAAACAACACTGAATAACATTATTTAAAAATATTAAAAGACTAGGGCACATTTAGGTATATCTTTGGTACCCAGTGTAGCAGCCTATCCATGCTTAATAAAGATATATTTTTTTCCATATTTTTACTGATGTAATTTAAAAGTTTCTCTAAAAGATCAATACACAGCTAAAAAAATCCAAGAATAAACAGCATGCGTATCTTCGTTGCAACATTCTTTGCTTTCCTTAACATGAAGCATAAAACTCTTTCAGTAACCAATGTTAAATTCTTAAAATAGATTACGTTATCTTCAACCATATTATCTATTCCCATATGTCATAAAATGATGACGTTTCCACCAGAATACCAGGAAATACACAAAAGGAGTCAGTAAGTGGTATTATTTCCCTAATGCCTTCTAGGAGAGATGCTAAATTTGATTCTGATGCTTTAATGTAACCTAATAAAATGGGAGAGGAAAAAATATATTTTCATTGTTAAAATTATCATGTTAGAATACTCTGTGTTAAATTTTCTCTGATTTCAAACACACTATAAACATGTGAAAAGACAGATTATGCATTTGCACTAATATTCATTCATTTGTTGGACAAATAATTTGAGTGCCTTCTAGATTATAGTTGTTCTAGGTTACAGCAATAAAAACCAAAACAAAGCTCATTTTTTCTGTGGAAGTCAGTCTCTAAAATGGTTCCCAGTGATCTCAGAGTCCTGATATTCACAGTCTTCCCTGAGTGTTTCCTGGACATAATGATTGACTTCTAATGAATATAATGCAGCAAAAGTAATGGGATGCCATTCTGAGATTAGGTTATAAAAAGACTATGATTTCTGTCTTGCTAGGACTCTCTCCAGGAACTCTCACTCTGGGAAAAACAGTCTGCCATGTTGTGAGTTGTACCATGGAGAGGCTTACGTGCCAAGGAGATAACATCTCTGACCAACTGCCAGTGAGGACCTGGGGCATGCCAACAGCCATCTGTGTGAACTTGGAAGTGAACCTTCTGAGGCTTCCCGATTAAACTGAACTTGAAAGTGGGTCCTTCCCCAAGTTGTGCCTTGAGTTGACTATAGCTCTTGCCGATACTCTGATTGCAGCCTGTAAGACACCTTGAGTCAAGGGCTAATGAGCCCCCAGATTCCTAACCCACAGAAACTGTGAGATAATAAAATGTTGTTTCGAACTGCCAACTTTTGGGGACAATTAGAAACAGCAATAGATAACTAATACACCTGATCTCACCGTTTATACTCAAATGTATATATCTGACACAAGGAGAAAATATTTTAAGGCGTGGTAGGTATAACAACTAATGTGAACAGTATGGTGGTTCCTCAAAAAACTAAACATAGAATTATCATATGACCCAATAATTTCCTTTTGAATATATACCCCAAAGAATTGAAAACAGGGACTCAAACAAATATTTGTATACCTATCTTCGTAGCGGCATTATACACAATAGCCAGAAGGTAGAAACAACCCAAATGCCCGTTTACAGATGAATGGATAAACAAAATGTGGTATATACATACAATGGACTATTATTCAGCCTTAAAAAGGAAGAAAATTCTGACATATGCTGCACTATAGATGAAACTTGAAGATGTAGTGCTAAGTGAAATAATCATACAAACACAGTATAACTGTACTTAAATGAGATTTCTAATGTAGTCAAATTTACAGAGACAGAAAGTAGAATAATGACTAGCAGGGGCTAGGGAGAGGGGTGAATGGGGAGTAACTGTTTAATAGGTATAGAGTTTCAATTTGAGAAGATGAAAAGAATTCTGGAAATGGATGACAGTGGTGACTGCACAACAATGTTAATATTCTTAATGTCACTGAACTGTACACTTAAAATAATTAAAATGGTAATTTTATGTTATGTATGTTTTTAACCCTGTAAAAAAAAAAAGCAAGAATGGGGACTTCCGTGGTGGCACAGTGGATAAGACTCTTCTCCCAAAGCAGGGGGCCCAGGTTCGATTCCTGGTCAGGGAACTAGATCCCATATGCATGCTGCAACTAAGGAGCCGTGTGCCTCAACTAAGGAGTCCTTGAGCCACAACTAAGGAGCCTGCCTGCCACAACTAAGACCCCATGCAACCAAATAAATAACTATTAAAAAAATAAAAAGCAAGAACAGGGCTTCCCTGGTGGTGCAGTTGTTGAGAGTCCACCTGCCGATGCAGGGGACACAGATTTGTGCCCCGGTCCAGGAAGATCCCACATGCCGCGGAGCGGCTGGGCCCGTGAGCCATGGCCGCTGAGCCTGTGCATCCGGAGCCTGTGCTCCGCAACGGGAGAGGCCACAACAGTGAGAGGCCCGTGTATCGCAAAAAAAAAAGCAAGAACAAACAAACAAGCAAATAAAAAGAAATGGGAAAAGAAAGAACTAATGTAAAGGAAAACCCTCCCCTCACACCCACATTTACCTTAAGCTCAGACAACCAAGGATAACTGTTTGAGTCAATTTCAAAGTGGGTGTGTTACAAGGCTTGTCAAGGTATAATGTGAATACTCTTGGTGGTGGTGGTAGACATTGGCCATGCTTTTCCATCATCAAGAAGGGTGAGAGTTGCTTGAATGTACAAGAAAATAATGAAATCACATTTAAGAGAACAAGACAGTAAATACACAGAAAGCACAGATAACAGAGCTTCCCAGCCCGTGTGGACATTGTGGGATCAGATGGAACAAGTTAATAGGGAGCTATGGATTATGTTGTCTGGGAAACGTGGCTTAGCCTTGGTCACTGATGCAGTGGGGGTGTGGAAGCTCAAAGGTTATTCAAACTTTTAAAATTCCCCTGGACTACACTCTCAGAGTGGCTTATGTGAGTGGGGTTTTCAGGGCTAGGCTGTCATGACACTTCACATAAAGTTGAATCTATTCTATCATATGGTCAGTAAAAACAGAGTGGGTGGTGGGGATTTGGGGCTGGAGTGAGAGAATACATTCAGTCAGAGCACATGTAGATATATATATTTCTGAGTAGAATAGAGGCCTTTGCCTTTACCTGCAGGTAAGATTTAGAGGACAAAGGTAACTAGCAGAGTATCAGGCTGTCAGAGACACTTTGCCCCATCCTTCTCCTGCCTGGAGAACCAGGTGATGAATCTGTCTAGTCAGATAGCACACTAGGCAAGCTCAGGGATGGTACATACCTCTCTTAGTCTAGCGATGAAAGTTTCTAACTCCTAGTGCCACTTTCTTCGATTCTAAGTTTTTTGGTTTCTTCAACATCCAAATAAAGCATAAAGAGGACTTAATACAATCAAAAGATTGTATCATGACTTACTTTTCTGGGCTTTTTGAGCTGAGCATTGTCTCAGTGGTGAATTCAGAACTATGTGGTGACCGAGTGTAGGAAGAGCCTTGGAACAGAGGGCTCACTGACAGAGTGGGGCTCAGGGACATTTGCAGAGTGTTACACTATTCTGAAGGGTAACAGAGAAGGAGAAAGCTAATTGGAGGATCATAGTAAGTATCGGACTAACCGGCAAGGGAAGCATTTTCTCCTCCCTACTAATGACCTGACTATTTTTATCATTTGTACTTCACACTTGGGTGTTATTTATATCACCAAATACTGACATTTTGATTATTAATAAATATTTGATTTAGACCATATCAGTATAATTGTGAAGTGAGGTGGGTCATAAATTTGCTATCTTTATCCATTTATTTTATTAGGTCTATATAGGACATTGCAGGTGATCACAAGGACATGCAGATGATTAAAAGTAAACTATTTTTCCTTCCACAGTCTGAAATAAAATGGAAGGAAATAAACATTTGCCTTGCAACATGATCAGTAGGATACAGAGGTATGGAAAGGGCAGAGAAGGAGTGCTTGTGGGGTGAGAGAAACCTTCTTAGGAAAGATAAATATTTGTTAAAGAAAAAAAATTCAACTGAGTAAGTTTTAAAGATATTAGTTTTTTTTCAGCAATTCATGAATCGGACAGCATCCAATCTAGTGCATAGAATGGAGGTCTGAAGAGCTGTCCATGGCACGAGATTTTTACAGAGCAGAGTGAGCAGGGACAAGAAAGTTTCACTGGGCATTTGCTGATTTATTAAAGCAGGGTTACTTTCCTTACATGAAGCAAAGGGAAGTGCTGGAGCCTAGTTAGGTAACCGGTACTGAGCAGGCAAATGCTGATTGATTGACGTAAGACTTATTTTTCTGGGATTGCTGAGTTCAGAAGCTTAGTTAAAGTTTTTCTTGCTGATGGAGCCTGTTGTATTATCAGGAGTGACTCCTTCTTGGTTCTGATCTGGTTACTGTAACATGTTAAACAGTCTTGAATAGGTTCTAGCTCATGGAGAAGCAGGGGACTGTGAGAGAACATGAAGAAAGCAGGCATATATTTTAATACCACTCTAGCCCTGGATATAGATGGGAGAAGAGCTTGAGATATGTCACAAGAGGCAGGTAGAAGCCAGACCCAGCTGGGCCCTGTGTGCCTGGCTGTATATCCTTGCAGATGATGGAGGCACTAGTGAGAAGTGAGATGATCAAATTTCTATTTTTTGTAGTTGACTACCATAAAAAGGATTGTTCAACTGTATTTATAAGTGGTAGTAATTCTATGAATTATGTGGACTTTCTCCTTCCCCTTTCTCTGTCTCTATCTCCACATTTTTTAAGGTCAGCTGTGATTACTCAGATGCAGATAATTCCCACTCCACCTCATTCCCTGTGCACCCTTCCACCCATCTGGGGAGATATAGAGGAGAATGGTTGAATTAGAGGTAAAAAGGTTAAATGAAATTGTTGATTTATTTGTAAAAAATTAAGACTACTGTGATTTTTTTCAAAAATTCATTTTTGGAGAACTTTTTATCTGGGAGACAAAACTGATCATTAGGGTTCCTATACTTCCAAAACTGAAGGAAGTAAAAAATGCATTTTTTCTTCAATTTAAAATTCTCCCTCTTTTCTTCTATTACCTTCCCTCCTCCTCCTAAATATTTTATGCATTATTATTTTTATTTTCAATTAGTTTTGAAATGTTATCAAATTAATGGAACATGGTGAAAGTTTTATATATGGAAAGGATAACCACAAGAGGAATATAAGAATAGTATTTCACAGATACTGGAAAAAAATTGTTTTGTCTCCTTAGATTACTTAAGTGTATCTTTAGACAAGCTAGTTTGGTTCGATTAATTGCATGCTATTTATTGAATTATTGCAAAAATAAGATATTTGTATTATAAAATGGAACATTGGATATAACAGTTCCCCTACCATGAAAATTCTCTACTACAAAAGTGATATAATCACCAAGGTAAAAATAGTTTGAAATTTTATAATATAAGGATTTGTTTCTGGATGAGCCTGAGAGATATTAGTTACTAAAAATTAAATTAAATTAATTTAAAATTTAAAAATTAAATTAAATTAAAATATTAGCTAAATATTTTGAATTATTTGATAGGATTTCTGTTCTTCTTAGTTTGGAATTGATTCCCAAGAATAGTGTGGGTGGAAAATCAGTTTGAAGAGAATATTCAAAAAATACTCCCTAAGATCCAGTGAAGAAATATATCGCAAAATCAATAGCAAAGCAACAAAGAAAAACAAAAATAAACAACACTAAAATCCTAGGCATACGCGGGCGGGCGGGCAGCGCAGCGCAGCGCCGAGCGGGGCCCGCGGGCCCATGAGGAGGCCCGGGGACCATGGGCTCCAGGATCAAGCAAAACCCAGAGACCATGTTTGAAGTGTATGTTGAAGTGGCCTATCCTAGGACAGGTGGCACTGTTTCAGATCCTGAGGTGCAGAGGCAATTCCCGGAGGACTACAGTGACCAGGAAGTTCTACAGACTTTGACCAAGTTTTGTTTCCCCTTCTATGTGGACAGCCTCTCAGTTAGCCAAGTTGGCCAGAACTTCACGTTTGTGCTCACTGACATTGACAGCAAACAGAGATTCGGGTTCTGCCGCTTATCTTCAGGAGCCAAGAGTTGCTTCTGTATCTTAAGCTATCTCCCCTGGTTCGAAGTATTTTATAAGCTGCTTAACATCTTGGCAGATTACAGGACAAAAGGACAGTAATGTCGTGCTCAAAACATGACGGAGAGAGGGGAGGAATCAAGATAGTGCAAGAGGAGGACGTACATTCACCTCTTCTCGTAAGGACATCAAGAATACATCTACAAATGGAGCAGTTCTCACAGAGCACCTGCTGAACACTAGTGGAAGACTTCGGACACCTAAAAGGACCAGAAAAATCCCCACGCAACCGGGTAGGACCAAAGAAAGAAAAAAAGAAAAGAGGAAACAGAAAGGGACCAGCAACCCTGGTGGGGAGCTGAAGGTGAGGAGAGGTTCCTGCACTCAGAGAAACCCCCTCAGGGAGGTAATCAGCTGGGACAAAGAAGGAGCTTCAGGGCATCGGAGGGGAATGCAGCAACCGGTCTGTGGAAGGCAGGAGAGAGTAAGATGTGCGTGCGTGGTCTGTGCTGCAGCGCTGCGCACCCCAGCCTGAGTCGTGTGTCTCCTGGTATGGAGGGGTGCTGGGTGCTGGAAAGTGGGGTTTGGAGAGCGGACCCACGGAGGGAACAGCTGTGGTCTGTGAAGAGACAGCCTGAGGGGATGGGAGTAAGGAACTCCACAACCGCGCAAGTTTGCGGAAGCCCAGGCCACCGTAGAAGCAAGGCGCCATTGTTGAGTGGTGCTCAAGGGGCGGGGCGGCCAGGGCAACCCCCTTCCCCACCCATCGGCCCCTGCCTCCACAGGCACTGGGAGGGTCACCCATCTGAGCAGGATTGCCCTTGCTTCAAGCCAAGGCCTCCTCTGCCTGCGCAGGCTCCGGGATCCTGAGCGCTGCCCCCACCAAAGCCTCCTCGGGAATCAGCCCTGGGCGCCCCAGCCTGAGACAGGAATCGGCCAAGGCAGGCAGGGGCTGAGTGCTAAAGCGTGGGGTTAGGAGAGCGGACCCAGGGTGAGAACGGCTATTGGCTGCGTGGAGACAGGCGGAAGGGACTGGAGCGAGGCGCTCAGCTGTGTGGAGACAACCTGAGGGGATGGCAGTGAGGGGCTCCGCGGCCAGGAGCACTTCTGGAGGAAGAGTGGGCTGCCTTGGAAGCGAGGCGGCATTGTTGAGTGGCACACAATGGGCGGCGCCGCCATCTTCGGACTCTCTCCCCACACGGCAGCCCCTGCCTCTGCAAGAACTGGGAGGGACTTCCACCGGAGCAAGCACGCCCCAGTCTGTTGCAACTTCCTGCCAGTCCCGCCCCTGCGGGCACTAGAAGAGGATCCCATTGGAGGAAGCGCGTGCATCCCACTTGTGGCCGCCTTATCCCTCCGCGGCCTGAGTCAAGCAAGTGTGCCTCAGTCAGCCGCTGCTTTTTCCCCCTCTCACCTGGGCAAGGACCAGATGCCTGAGGGTAGCCCACATGCAGAGGCACAGGTGGGACCGAAACCAAAGCTGACTCCCAGGGGCTGTGCAACGAAGGCAGAGAAACAGAAATCTCTCTCTGCAAGTGCACAAGCTGCAGATTAAATCCCCGCCATCGGCTTGGTATACCCTGCGTCTGTGGAATATCTGAAGGGACAACGAGTGCTCCAACAACTAAGACTGGTCTAGCTTTAGCAGCTGTGGACTTTGGGGGCAAGTACACGCGGGAGTTGGACCAGGTCAGAGTCTCAGCTGCCCCCACTGTGCCCAAAGCGGGCCCAGAGACCTGCCTAAAGGTATTGGAGGGCCTCCTGGAGAGGCGCGCGGTGCTGTGGCTCACTGTGGGGGCAAAGACACTGACCGCGGAGGCCCCAGGAAAATATGTGGTTTGGTTTCATTTTGTTCTGTTATTTTATTTATTTTTATCTTTTCAACATCTTTATTGGAGTATGACTGCTTTGCAGTGGTGTGTTGGTTTCTACTTTATAACAAAGTGTATCAGCTGTGCTTATGTCCCCATGTCTCCTCCCTCTTGCATCTCCCTCCCACCCTCCCTGTCCCACACCTCTAGGTGGTCGCGGAGCGCCTAGCTGATCTCCCTGTGCTGTGCGGCTGCTTCCCGCTGGCTATCTATTTTGCGTTTGGTGGTGTGTGTGTGTCCATGCCACTCTCTCGCTTTGTCCCAGCTTGCCCTTCCCCCGCCCCGTGTCCTCGGGTCCATTCTCTAGTGGGTCTGCGTCTTTGTTCTTGTCCTGCCCCTAGATTAGTCAGAACCTTTTTTTTTTTTGGATTCCATTTATATGTGTTAGCATACGGTATTTGTTTTTCTCTTTTTGGCTTACTTCACTCTGTGTGGCAGACACTGGGTCCATCCACCTCACTACAGATAACTCAATTTTGTTTCTTTTTATGGCTGAGTAATATTCCATTGTATATATGTGCCAAATCCATTCGTCTGTCGGTGGACAGTTGGGTTGCTTCCATGTCCTGGCTATTGTAAATGGAGCTGCGATGAGCATTGTGGTGCATGGCTCTTTTTGAATTGTGGTTTTCTCGGGGTGTATGCCCAGTGGTGGGATTGATGGGTCGTATGGTAGTTCTATTTTTAGTTTTTTGAGGAGCCTCCATATTGTTCTCCATAGTGGCAGTATCGGTGTACATTCTCACCGGCAGTGCGGGAGGGTTCCCTTTTCTCCACACCCTCTCCAGCATTTATTGTTTGTAGATTTTTTTGATGATGGCCGTTCTGACTGGTGTGGGGTGATGCCTCATTATAGTTTTGATTTACATTTCTCTGGTGATTGGTGATGTTGAGCATCCTTTAATGTGTTTGTTGCCAATCTGTATGTCTTCTTTGGAAAAATGTCTAGAAAAAAAAAAAAAATCCTAGGCATACCTGAATTAGTTTCAGGCTGGAGACTAAATCTTTATGTTTCGAGAAAATATATTTTCCTTGATGGAAGTTATGATTTAGGTGGAACTACTACTTTCTGTGCCTTTCTGCTTTTCATTTGTTAGACAATGGTTTTGGGTGAGTTCGATGCACTGGTCACTATACATAGGTGCCCTTATAGAACTAACAGTTGAATGAAGGACACAGACCAGAAAATAGTAAACTAGAAATGAGATAAGAACTGAGAAGTTTCCAGTGGATATATCAATGAGGAGGTGGCCTTGGTCAGAGCTGCTTCTATAGAGAGTTAATCACTGTGTGGTTTGAAGAAAGATGGGTGGAGAGGTATTGGAGACCGACTGTAGACATTTTCAACAAGTTTGGTTCTGAAGGTTGAAGAGAGAGAGGTGATAGTTACCTGAGGGTTTACGAGTAGAGGGAAGACTGTTCCAAGATTGAAGACAGTTAAGCTTGTTCAAATGCTAACCAGAGGGAACCAGAGGAGAGGGAGAGTTGTAGGTACTGGAAAGAAAGTCACAATATACAATGACATACTTATGTGTGTGAATAAACAATAAAACCCTTGGGCTGATAAGGGTAGGGATTATATATAATTTCTGAAGTAGAGAATAGATTGAGCATCTTTTGGGATTCTGTTTTCAAGTAAGATTGATTGAGTCAGATGGTAAGCCTTCCCTACCACTCTCCTTGCTTCTTTACCCAGATTTTATAATGTGAAAGATGGGGAGGTAAAAATCACTGAAAAAAGCCATTTTTTTGTCATAGACTCCACCACACTTTGTGTCCCCTATAAAGTTTATCATGACTGGACCTAAAATAATTACTTAAAAAATCAAAAGCAATGTATCTGGATTAGGACAAAAGGGTTTTCTGAAGAGCCTTCATGTATTTCAAATGATTTTAGTGAAAAAAAAAAAAGTAAGGTGATACTCTTTTGGACTGAACATTTTAGGATGTGCATGTATAGTTTTCCTGTTGTATTCTGTTTTCCTGTTCCTTTTGTCCATTTAAGGAGTTATTTATCTATCATGGACATCAAACCAGGCATGAGTAGATTGGAAAGGAGACAAGTCTGTGTGGATTTTGTTTTCTGAAAGCCTAAGTCTTTAAAATAATTTGGAGGGATGGTGGAGGAGTCAAAAGGAAGGATATTCATGGATATAGACAAAACGACTTGAACAGGTTTTCTTGGCGACTGGTGTTTCCCCTCCAGTTTGGAAAGATTTCTCCATGCTTAGAAGTTCAAGGAAGATGCTGGAGGAGGAAATCTGAGTCCTGAAATTACCAATAACCACTCGCTGTATCCTACAGCACTGCTGGTGAGACTGCAATATCTGAGGGTAGAATGTCTTGTTGGTGTCTTAGCAGGAGGGATCATAGGCAGCTTCAACAAAGGTCCTGTGGCCCCTGAGCCTAACTCAAAAGCAGCAGAGCCTTGAGGGCTGGCTGGGCCATGCAGCAGGAGCAATGGGTAGCTGAGCAGAAATCTGTGATGCTCATATTGCCTCAGATGCCTTGGTACTGATCTGTTTCAAAGTCACTAGAAGAATGCAGTGTGACATGATCTTACTGTTCCGGAAGGGACATCTATTCTCAGCTTGGTGAATTTTGAAGGACAAGAAGGGCAAGCCCCACCGAGAGACATAAAGAAGTAAAGAATCAAAACAGTATAGGTGCCGCTCTCCCCCAAACTTTAACCAACATATTCATACTGAAGTTTTTACTTTGGACTCACTTCAGTATAGATTTATGATTCACTAGCAGAGAAAGTAACCCACACTCTTAGTATATGACCAAATTTCTGGGTTCCTGCTGCTGGACAGTTGAGTCATAAAGCTTCTTAATAAAGAATTTTAAAAGTAGAATGCATGTATATAGTAACCATCAATAAGAAAGGGATCAGTATTAAATTACCTTTTATTTCAGTTGTAAGGTAAAAGAACCCAGTGTACACTATATATTTTACATAACTTTCACGTCATTCTCACAGCAATCATATGAGAAAAATGATGTTCAAAAGTTAAGTTTCTGAGGTTAAGTAACTAGAAGGCCGCAGAGTTGGTTTGTGAATGCAGATTTTTCTCCTCTTTCTCTCTCTCTCTCTCCTTCTCTGTCCTTTTCTTCAGTCCTTCTTTCCACTAGTGTTTCTATTTTCTTTCCACAGTTGTGATATTTTTTTTGATAAATATACATAATGTATAGATTCAAGCTAATATCTTTTGTCTCAAAACTAGAAAATTTGTACAAATATTCTAATAGTATTATTTTTTGTAAAATAAATTTAGGAAGCTTTTCTCCATTTGCCTTCAAAATCAATTTATGAACCATGCAAAAAGAGTTGTATTTCATGTCTCGTCACATCATACATGTCTAAAATTGACCTGGCTTGGTCACTGACAATTATCATGAGGCTTGGTACTGGACAACTAGTGGATAACTTAAAAAAATCTTATTGGATAAAAGATATGACATCTACGTTGACTTTTGGAAGAAAAAAGTGTTATGAGCTCTTGAGACAATTTTAAAAAAGGCTTATAGTGTGAGATCATACCATTTTAAAACTGAAATAGATCTTTGCTCAACTTTCTTACTCAGCTCTAAGTTACTTTTAAATAGTTTAATTGTAGTTTAAAGATAACATATAGATTATCACATTAGAAACACAAAGTTATGCAAGAAAATGTTCACCAGAAAGACTCATTTTCCATCTTTACACATTCTTAAGACATGTAATTCCAAGAAGGAGATTTAATGTCTACCACTAGAGCTAATGGAACAGTGAAGACAGATTTCTACTTAATCCCCCTGAACCAAAGAAAGCTAATTTTTAAGGCTTCATATAACAATGAAGATTAAGAATTTCATGAAATCCAGGTGGATAAACAATGTCCATATTATGTCCTTAAAAATATATACCTTTTCTTAAATGTGTTTTAATTTCACTTTCAAATACTCTGGATTTTAATCATTATTCATTACTGTTATTTTTATGATACAGAAATATTGCATGTATTATGTTTCCCTAAAGCTGAGTTAAATATCTACTTGTACTGTTTAATAGCTTTAAAATGGACAGTCGCTTCTAAAATTCTGAGTTATTCAAGTGAAATTTCAATTTTCTTATAACTGAGGACTTTTTACTGAATATACATTAGAAAAAAAAATCTCAATACTATACAGCTGTACTTTATTAATGGGAAAGCAATAGCGTGCAATTTTATTTAGAGAAGCCAACTAAGTAATCACTTTTAAATGATTGTTACACTATTTTTTATAGCTGTAGTTCTCCATGTAATATTAGGAATTGCTCAAGAGATTACATATGGTCTAAGGTTAACATTTTTAAAAAGGTGCTTAAAAAGGGCTTTTTTTTTGCCACATCTAAAAACGTCTGCTGTTGTGGGACAAGCAGTATCAATTTGCTGGGTAGAACACGTGTAACGCAAAACTGCTTGTGTTCTTCAAAACAGTGAAAAATTTACAAAAATGTAAATATAATTCTCTCATAAAAATACAGATTAAGTCAAATGTTTAGACCATCAAAATCCCTACTAAAATTTGAAATGAGAGAAAATATTTTCAAATATTCTTATAATACTATTGCCTGTAATTCAATATATATTTTAAAAGTTAATTTTAAAAATATTCTGTTAAATGGTTTATCTAATTTATCTAAGGAAGGGAATATTCTTTTTTTTTTTTACATCTTTATTGGAGTATAATTGCTTTACAATGGTGTGTTAGTTTCTGCTTTATAACAAAGTGAATCAGTTATATATATATATACATATGTTCCCATACCTCTTCCCTCTTGCGTCTCCCTCCCTCCCACCCTTCCTATCCCACCCCTCCAGGCGGTCACAAAGCACCGAGCTGATCTCTCTGTGCTATGTGGATGCTTCCCACTAGCTATCTACCTTACGTTTGGTAGTGTATATATGTACATGCCTCTCTCTCGCTTTGTCACAGCTTACCATTACCCCTCCCCATATCCTCAAGTCCATTCTCTAGTAGGTCTGTATCTTTATTCCTGTCTTACCCCTAGGTTCTTCATGACATTCTTTTTTTCTTAAATTCCATATATATGTGTTAGCATACGGTATTCGTCTTTTTCTTTCTGACTTACTTCACTCTGTATGACAGACTCTAGGTCTATCCACCTTATTACAAATAGCTCAATTTCGTTTCTTTTTATGGCTGAGTAATATTCCATTGTATATATGTGCCATATCTTTTTTATCCATTCATCAGATGATGGACACTTAGGTTGTTTCCATCTCTGGGCTATTGTAAATAGAGCTGCAATGAACATTGTGGTACATGACTCTTTTTGAATTATGGTTTTCTCAGGGTATATGCCCAATAGTGGGATTGCTGGGTCATATGGTAGTTCTATTTGTAGTTTTTTAAGGAACGTCCATACTGTTCACCACAGTGGCTGTATCAATTTACATTCCCACCAACAGTGCAAGAGGGTTCCCTTTTCTCCACACCCTCTCCAGCATTTATTGTTTCTAGATTTTTTGATGATGGCCATTCTGACTGGTGTGAGATGATATCTCATTGTAGTTTTGATTTTCATTTCTCTAATGATTAATGAAGTTGAGCATTCTTTTTTTTTTTTTTTTTTTTTTTGCGGTACACGGGCATCTCACTGTTGTGGCCTCTCCCGTTGCGGAGCACAGGCTATGGACGCACAGGCTCAGCGGCCATGGCTCACGGGCCCAGCCGCTCTGCAGCATGTGGGATCCTCCCGGACCGGGGCACGAACCCGTGTCCCCTGCATGGGCAGGCGGACTCTCAACCACTGCACCACCAGGGAAGCCCAAGTTGAGCATTCTTACATGTGTTTGTTGGCAGACTGTATATCTTCTTTGGAGAAATGTCTATTTAGGTCTTCTGCCCATGTTTGGATTGGGGTTTTTGTTTTTGAGCTGCATGAGCTGATTATAAATTTTGGAGATTAATCCCTTGTCAGTTGCTTCATTTGCAAATATTTTCTCCCATTCTGAGGGTTGTCTTTTGGTCTTATTTATGGTTTCCTTTGCTGTGCAAAAGCTCTGAAGTTTCATTAGGTCCCATTTCTTTATTTTTGTTTTTATTTCCATTTCTCTAGGAGGTGGGTCAAAAAGGATCTTGCTGTGATTTATGTCATAGAGTGTTCTGCCTATGTTTTCCTCTAAGAGTTTGATAGTTTCTGGCCTTACATTTAGGTCTTTAATCCATTTTGAGCTTATTTCTGTGTATGGTGTTAGGGAGTGATGTACTCTTATACTTTTACATGTACCTGTCCAGTTTTCCCAGCACCACTTATTGAAGAGGCTGTCCTTTCTCCACTGTACATTCCTGCCTCCTTTATCAAAGATAAGGTGACCATATGTGCGTGGGTTTATCTCTGGGCTTTCTAGCCTGTTCCATTGATCTATATTTCTATTTTTGTGCCAGTACCATACTGTCTTGATTACTGTAGCTTTGAAGTATAGTCTGAAGTCAGGGAGCCTGATTCCTCCAGCTCCGTTTTTTGTTCTCAAGATTGCTTTGGCTATTTGGGGTCTTTTGTGTTTCCATACAAATTGTGAAAATTTTTGTTCTAGTTCTGTGAAAAATACCAGTGGTAATTTGAGAGGGATTGCATTGAATCTGTAGATTGCTTTGGGTAGTAGAGTCATTTTCACGATGTTGATTCTTCCAATCCAAGAACATGGTACATCTCTCCATCTTTAATTTCTTTCATCAGTGTCTTATAATTTTCTATATAGAGCTCTTTTGTCTCCTTCAGTAGGTTTATTCCTAGATATTTTATTCTTTTTGTTGCAATGGTATATGGGAGTGTTTTCTTGATTTCACTTTCAGATTTTTCATCATTAGTGTATAGGAATGCCAGAAATTTCTGTGCATTAATTTTGTATCCTGCTACTTTACCAAATTCATTGAGTAGCTCTAGTAGTTTTCTGGTAGCCTCTTTAGGATTCTCTATGTATAGTATCATGTTATCTGCAAATAGTGACAGCTTTACTTCTTCTTTTCCGATTTGGATTCCTTTTATTTCCTTTTCTTCTCTGATTGCTGTGGCTAAAAATTCTAAAACTATGTTGAATAACAGTGGTGAGAGTGGGCAACCTTGTCTTGTTCCTGATATTAGTGTAAATGCTTTCAGTTTTTCACCATTGAGGACGACGTTGGCTGTGGGTTTGTCATATATGGCCTTTATTATGTTGAGGAAAGTTCCCTCTATGCTTACTTTATGCAGGGTTTTTATCATAAATAGGTGTTGAATTTTGTTGAAAGCTTTCTCTGCATCTATTGAGATGATCATGTGGTTTTTCTCCTTCAATTTGTTAATATGGTTTATCACATTGATTGTTTTGCGTATATTGAAGAATCCTTGCATTCCTGGAATAAACCCCACTTGATCATGGTGTATGATCCTTTTAATGTGCTGTTGGATTCTGTTTGCTAGTATTTTGTTGAGGATTTTTGCATCTATGTTCATCAGTGATATTGGCCTGTAGTTTTCTTTCTTTGTGACATCCTTGTCTGGTTTTGGTATCAAGGTGATGGTGGCCTCGTAGAAGGAATTTGGGAGTGTTCCTCCCTCTGCTATATTTTGGAAGAGTTTGAGAAGGATAGGTGTTAGCTCTTCTCTAAATGTTTGATAGAATTCGCCTGGGAAGCCATCTGGTCCTGGGCTTTTGTTGGAAGATTTTTAATCACAGTTTCAATTTCAGTGCTTGTGATTGGTCTGTTCATATTTTCTATTTCTTCCTGATTCAGTCTTGGCAGATTATGCATTTCTAAGAATTTGTCCATTTCTTCCAGGTTGTCCATTTTATAGGCATAGAGTTGCTTATAGTAATCTCTCATGATCTTTTTTTTTTTTTTTAAATATTATTTATTTTTGCTGTGTTGGGTCTTCGTTTCTGTGCGCGGGCTTTCTCTAGTTTTGGCAAGCTGGGGCCACTCTTCATCGCAGTGCGCGGGCCTCTCACTATCGCGGCCTCTCCTGTTGTGGAGCACAGGCTCCAGACGCGCAGGCTCAGTAGTCGTGGCACACAGGCCCAGCCGCTCCGCGGCACGTGGGATCCTCCCAGACCAGGGCTCGAACCCGTGTCCCCTGCATTAGCAGGCAGACTCCCAACCACTGCGCCACCAGGGAAGCCCCTCTCATGATCTTTTTTATTTCTGCAGTGTCAGTTGTTACCTCTCCTTTTTCATTTCTAATTCTATTGATTTGAGTCTTCTCCATTTTTTTGAACATTGTGGTACATGACTCTGGTACATGAGTCTGGCTAATGGTTTACCAATTTTGTTTATCTTCTCAAAGAACCTGCTTTTAGTTGTATTGATCTTTGCTATCGTTTCCTTCATTTCTTTTTCACTTATTTCTGATCTGATTTTTATGATTTCTTTCCTTCTGCTAACTTCGGGTTTTTTTTGTTCTTCTTTCTCTAATTGCTTTAGGTGCAAGGTTAGGTGTTTATTCGAGATGTTTCCTGTTTCTGAAGGTAGGATTGTATTGCTATAAACTTCCCCCTTAGAACTGCTTTTGCTGCATCCCATAGGTTTTGGGTTGTCATGTCTCCATTGTCATTTGTTTCTAGTTATTGTTTGATTTCCTCTTTGATTTCTTCAGTGATCACTTCTTTATTAAGTAGTGTATTGTTTAGCCTCCATGTGTTTGTATCTTTTACAGATCTTTCCTGTAATTGATATCAAGTCTCATAGCATTGTGGTCAGAAAAGATATTTGAAACAATTTCAATTTTCTTAAATTTACGAAGGCTTGACTTGTGACCCAAGATATGATCTATCCTGGAGAATGTTCCATGAGCACTTGAGAAAAATGTGTATTCTGTTGTTTTTGGATGGAATGTCCTATAAACATCAATTAAGTCCATCTTGTTTAATGTATCATTTAAAGCTTGTGTTTCCTTATTTATTTTCATTTTGGATGATCTGTCCATTGGTGAAAGTGGGGTGTTAAAGTCCCCTACTATGAATGTGTTACTGTCAATTTCCCCTTTTATGGCTGTTAGTATTTGCCTTATGTATTGAGGTGCTTCTATGTTGGGTGCATAAATATTTACAATTGTTATATCTTCTTCTTGGACCCATCCCTTGATGATTATGTAGTGTCCTTCTTTGTCTCTTCTAATAGTCCTTATTTTAAAGTCTATTTTGTCTGATATGAGAATTGCTACTCCAGCTTTCTTTTGGTTTCCATTTGCATGAAATATCTTTTTCCATCCCCTTACTTTCAATCTGTATGTGTCTCTAGGTCTGAAGTGGGTCTCTTGTAGACAGCAAATATATGGGTCTTGTTTTTGTATCCATTCAGCCAATCTGTGTCTTTTGGTGGGAACATTTAGTCCATTTACATTTAAGGTAATTATCGATATGTATGTTCCTATTCCCATTTTCTTAATTGTTTTGGGTTCATTATTGTAGGTCTTTTCCTTCTCTTGTGTTTCTTGCTTAGAGAAGTTCCTTTAGCAGTTGTTGTAAAGCTGGTTTGGTGGTGCTGAACTCTCTCAGCTTTTGCTTGTCTTTAAAGTTTTTATTTTCTCCATCAAATCTGAATGAGATCCTTGCTGGGTAGAGTTATCTTGGTTGTAGGTTTTTCTCCTTCATCGCTTTAAATATGTCCTGCCATTTCCTTCTGGCTTGCAGAGTTTCTGCTGAAAGATCAGCTGTTAAACTTATGGGGATTCCCTTGTGTGTTATTTGTTGTTTTTCCCTTGTTGCTTTTAATATGTTTTCTTTGTATTTAATTTTTGATAGTTTGATTAATATGTGTCTTGGCGTATTTCTCCTTGGATTTATCCTATATGGGACTCTCTGTGCTTCCTGGACTTGATTAACTATTTCCTTTCCCATATTAGGGAAGTTTTCAACTATAATCTCTTCAAATATTTTCTCAGTCCCTTTCTTTTTCTCTTCTTCTTCTGGAACCCCTATAATTCGAATGTTGGTGCATTTGATGTTGTCCCAGAGGTCTCTAAGACTGTCCTCAGTTCTTTTCATTCTTTTTTCTTTATTCTGCTCTGCAGTAATTATTTCCACTATTTTATCTTCCAGGTCACTTATCCGTTCTTCTGCTTCAGTTATTCTGCCATTGAACCCATCCAGAGTATTTTTAATTTCATTTATTGTGTTGTTCATCGCTGTTTGTTTCATGTTTAGTTCTTCTGGGTCCTTGTTAAATGTTTCTTGCATTTTGTCTATTCTATTTCCAAGATTTTGGATCATCTTTACTATCATTATTCTGAATTCTTTTTCAGGTAGACTGCCTATTTCCTCTTCATTTGTTAGGTCTGATGGGTTTTTATCTTGCTCCTTCATCTGCTGTGTGCTTTTCTGTCTTCTCATTTTGCTTATCTTACAGTGTTTGGGGTCTCCTTTTTTCAGGGTGCAGGTTCGTAGTTCCTGTTGTTTTTGGTGTCTGTCCCCAGTGGCTAAGGTTGGTTCAGTGGGTTGTGTAGGCCTCCTGGTGGAGGGGACTAGTGCCTGTGTTCTGGTGGATGAGGCTGGATCTTGTCTTTCTGGTGGGCAGGTCCACATCTGGTGGTGTGTTTTGGGGTGTCTGTGGACTTATTATGATTTTAGGCAGCCTCTTTGCTAATGGGTGGGGTTGTATTCCTGTCTTGCTAGTTGTTTGGCATAGGGTGTCCAGCACTGTAGCTTGCTGGTCGTTGAGTGAAGCTGGGTGCTGGTGTTGAGATGGAGATCTCTGGGAGATTTTTGCCATTTGATATTATGTGGAGCTGGGAGGTCTCTTGTGGACCCGTGTCCTGAAGTTGGCTCTCCCACCTCAGAGGCACAGCACTGACTCCTGGCTGCAGCATCAAAAGCCTTTCATCCACACAGCTCAGAATAAAAGGGGAAAAAGTATAAAGAAAGAATTAGTAGAAGAAGAAAGAAAGAAAGAATGAAAGGAGGGAGGGAGGGAAGGAGGAAGGAAGGAAGGAGGGAAGGAGGGAAAAAGAAAGAAAGAAGATAAAGTAAAATAAAATAAAGTAAGATAAAATATAATAAAATTATTAAAATAAAAAAAAATTAAGAAGAAAAAGAAAAAATAAATTAAAAAAAAATTGACAGATGGAACCCTAGGACAAATGGTGGAAGCAAAGCTATATAGACAAAATCTCACACAGAAACATACACATACACACTCACAAAAAGAGGAAAAGGGGAAAAAAATCATATATCTTGCTCTCAAAGTCCACCTCCTCAATTTGGGATGATTCATTGTCTATTCATGTATTCCACAGATGCAGGGTACATCAAGTTGATTGTGGAGGTTTAATCCGCTGCTTCTGAGGCTGCTGGGAGAGATTTCCCTTTCTCTTATTTGTTCTCACAGCTCCCAGGGGCTCAGGTTTGGATTTTCCCCCGTCTCTGCATGTAGGTCGCCGGAGGGCGTCTGTTCTTCACTCAGACAGGACGGGGTTAAAGGAGCTGCTGATTCGGTGGCTCTGCCTCACTCAGGCCGGGGGGAGGGAGGGGCACGGAGTGCGGGGCGAGCCTGTGGCGGAAGAGGCCGGCGTGACGTTGCACCGGCCTGAGGCGCGCAGTGCGTTCTCCCGGGGGAGTTGTCCCTTGATCCCGTGACCCTGGCAGTGGTGGGCTGTACTGGCTCCCTGGAAGGGGGTTGTGGATAGTAACCTGTCCTTGCACACAGGCTTCTTGGTGGCGGCGGCAGCAACCTTAGCGTCTCATGCCCGTCTCTGTGGTCCGCGCTTTTAACCGTGGCTCGCGCCCGTCTCTGGAGCTCCTTTAAGCAACGCTCTTAATCCCCTCTCCTCGCGCACCAGGAAACAAAGAGGGAAGAAAAAGTCTCTTGCCTCTTCGGCAGGTCCAGACTTTTCCCCGGGCTGCCTCCCGGCTAGCCGTGGCGCACTAACCCCTTGCAGGCTGTGCTCATGCCGCCAACCCCAGTCCTCTCCCGGCGCTCAGACCGAAGCCCGAGCCTCAACTCCTAGCCCTGCCCACCCCGGCGGGTGAGCAGACAAGCGTCTCTGCCTGGTGAGTGCTGGTCGGCCCTGATCCTCTGTGCAGAAATCTCCCCGCTTTGTCCTCCGCACCCCTGTTGCTGTGCTCTCCTCCGCAGCTCCGCAGCATCCCCCCTCCGCCACCCCTGTCTTTGCCAGTGAAGGGTCTTCCTAGTGTGTGGAAACCTTTCCTCCTTCAGAGCTCCCTCCCACTGGTGCAGGTCCTGTCCCTATCCTTTTGTCTCTGTTTTTTCTTTTTTCTTTTGCCCTACCCAGGTACGTGGGGGGGTTTCTTGCCTTTTGGGAGGTCTGAGGTCTTCTGCCAGCATTCAGTAGGTGTGCTGTAGGAGTTGTTCCACATGTAGGTGTATTTCTGGTGTATCTGTGGGGAGGAAGGTGATCTCCGCGTCTTACTCTTCCGCCATCGGGAATATTCTTCAATAAGTCCTTTATATGGCCCTTGACACAATATGTGAAATTCTAGCTCTGAATACCTTTTTCACCAAAATGTGCCAAGTTTCTGAGGCAATGTTATTTTAAAAATATGTTGATTATAATGGTATTCTAGTAGAATGCAGCTTTCTGAAGTCAGAAAATTTGTCTGATTCATCCTAGTGTCCTTAGCACATAGCAAAATTCTTAGGACTTGGCCTATTTATTTAGTCTATTGAATGAGTGGATAAATAAGTTTTTCTTAGCATATCTATAGTTTCTTTAGTGTATTGTATTTTTATTTTTCAATGGAAGCATATCTTTTGAGTTTCTTAATATATCTCCAATTATGACAAATTATTTCTTGAGTACCCATGTGAAAATGAAATACAAGTTATAGTATCTAGGAATTTTTTTCCTACGGGAGATACTGAATTAGTAAAGATACCTTAGTACAGATGCATTGGGCTAGTAAAGATGCATTGGGCTAAATTATGAAGCCCTTGAAACTGAGGCATGAAACTTAGGCTTAGTGAGGTAGGCAATAAAATCCATTTTAGGTCTTAATCAAGGGTTTAAGTATGATAAACTCAGGATTTAGAACAACTGAGCCTAATTACACTATCAGAAACCTTGTAAGAATGAGAAGTTTGAAGACAGGGAGATCAGCTGAGAGACTATGGCTGTGATTCAGGTGTATGCTGTATGGTGGAAATGTGACGGGAGAGGGATGTAATGGAAGATATTTGACAGAAAATATTGATAAGAAGGGATACAGGCCAAAGAGAAGTTGAATTAAAAGTTTCAAACTTGTCTTACTAAGGAAAATACTTTGAACAATTAAGGCAGGAGGGAGGGGGACTGGAAAATGTGATGACTGATTTTAGGCTCATTAAATTTGAAATGACAGTAGGGAGTCAAAAACATCCATATATATATATTAGCATAATCAGCAATAAAGGAATAGCTGAAGTTAAGCTAAGAGAGTGTGCTGTGGGATTACGTAGGGACAGAAGAACAGACTCACATTGAATCCTATAAATTGAAAATGAGAATAGGAGAAGGAGCTACCTGAGAATAAATAAGGGAAAGTCAAACAAGAAAGAAGAGAATCTGATTAAAATAGGAGATGCAGAGGGTAGAGAGAGTTCAAGGAAGGAGGAATAGCTATGGTGTGCAGAAGCCTATTTCTATCAGTTCCCGAGAGCTGATTGTTAGATTTTCAGGAATTTCATGAGTCAAGTGTTCTACACAGCCTTTAAAAAATTAAATTATATAAACTCTAAGTAAATAAGATATGTCAAAAACAGAGTTAATAAACACAACTCATCACTTTCTAATTATTTTAGTACCTTTTGCTATTATCCATATTCTTTAGTTTATTTATATATATTATATCTCTAATAGACTGGAAATATCATATAGTGGTTCCTATTCTACTGTTCATCTTTTCCTAACTAACTCAGCATGCAGTGATGTCACATTGGTAGCTTGAAATCAGCAGTGTGGAAGTATTTACACCATAAAAATGGCAAGTGATAAAATTCAGGTTCATAGTTCTGTTAGGCAAAGGGTTGGCAAACATCTTTTGGGCCAAATCTAGCCCATTGCTTGCTTTTGTACATAGTCATATTATTTGTACATAGTTCAAGTTTTATAGGAACACAGACACACCCATATTTTAAATAAAATATCTATGGCTCCTTTTGCATTATAATGGTAAAGAGGAATAATTATAACAGAGACTGTATGGCCCTTATAGTCTAAAATATTTTCTATTTGACCATTTACAGAGAAAGTTTTTCTACTCCTGGTCTACTCATAAGAAAGCGATGGAGAACATATGAATGATGCAAATTAAACTTAAAAATGTGTTGTGCATACAGATGTTACATTGTGAGGACCACAAGAATTCGAGAAAATATTTCTCTAGTGTTTGAAAACTACTATCTGACTCAGCAAAAAATTTGCTCACACTTGACAAATGTGTGAAATTCTGACATATGTCTGTTTTGTGATTTTTATTGTACTAAAATCGTAGACAAAAATGTCAACCAATATCCACATTGGAATTACATTGATTTGTGAATTTCAAATACAGATTGACTATGGATACAAGAGTTTGGCCAAAATCATCAAAAGCATTCTGTGAGAAGTAATTGGCTATATGGGATTTTCAATAAAGAATTTGGTGTATTTTATTATTAGTTGTAAATTGTATGTCAGTAAAACTTGCAATAAACTCATGGACATATATACATGCCTAACTTTTCATTCAGAGAGCAGGTTGTCCATCATTTACCAGCACAGCACAGTTTTAGAAACAATGGAGTCTTGGAAGAAGGTAAGAAAGAAGTATTACATGTAATGAGTATTAGTATATTTGTCATTCAGAAAACTACGAATCAATTAAAAAATTCTCAGAGCAATTAACTGTATATTTTCTTTCTTTTGTCTTTTACTCATTTAGCAAACATTTAATTACCTGCTCTGTACTAAGCATCTTGCTAAATGATGGATATACTTGGAAGAATTAAGAAAGACAGCTTGTTTTGTGGAGTTTATAATCTGATGTAGAAAGCAGATGATAAAGGAATAAATACATAAACAAATATATAATTTATAAAATTATATAAACGACTTTATAGTTAGTGAATAATAGAAATGAGTTTGAATTGACCTTCGTGAGCAGGGCATCCAAGAAGGTCTCTCTGCTGTTTCAGCTGAGACAGAACCCGGGCTGGGGAGATTGTGCCTGGTGAAGGGAAAAACCTATATAAATTGCTGAGGATTTAACTTTTCAAAAAATTTACTCACTTGCAATAAAAAGGTAATCACTTTCAATTGTTCATTAATTATACAAGAAACTAAATTTTAAATAATATTACTCGGGATATAGGCAGTTACTTTCCTCTAAAAACCTCAAAGTTAATCATGTGTGGAAGTTAATTTCCCGAGTTTCCTTTTAAAGCTAGTGTGGAATTCTCTGTATGTTTACATATGACCTTCATTAAGGCAAAGAATTTCTTCATTTAGATTCTGGCTTTATTTGATGCTAATATGTTAAGTCAGTTTGTTTCTCAATACTATATGTCAAAGGAGGATAATTCTTTTTCTTTCTTCACTTTGTGTGCCTGAATCTCTAAACCATACTTAGGCTCAGAGAGGGAGACATTCCCACGTTTATCCCATTTGATGTTTTTCTTAGTACATCAAACCTCAGAGCTAGTGTATTTTTTTTTTAGTTTCATGAAAATACTGGGTAACTTCAACATTACTATGGAAATCTGTCTTGTGAGAAAAGATTAATTACATTTTCTCATCTTTTATTCTTTTTGCTACATGGTTATTTTTCAACAAAAGGCTAACTCAGGTATAATAAGTTCTTCAAGTGATAAAGATTAGAGCTAATATTTGGGACATATTGAAGTGTTGACTGAAATATCCTCACCATCACTTCCTCCCTTTTCTGCCTGACCTCATTCCCAACATTTAAACTTCTTTGATTTGCTTTTCTTTGGCTTTGAGACCTTTTATTCCATTGCAGACATCCAGAAATTAGTCATCAGATGTTATCATTTGGAGGACTGGGGGAAAAAAAGAAAAAGCAGCAAATCCTTGGCTTTTAAACTCAAAAGCTTTATTTCCTATGCAAGAAGGAAGTGTTTAGGAAGAATATTTGTTATCCAGTTCCAAACTACCCCCCCCCCCTCCTGCCATGAGCTCCTCTGAACTGTAGAGGGGAATAGAAAAGGAGAGGAAGCAAGATAGTTAAACCTGCTTAGGGCTGGGCCCATGCTCTGCTTCTCTTCCCTATCCATGGTTATTTCAAAACAGGAGGAAGAATACTGACAAAAACCCCCAAGATAAGTTTGGATATCCAAAAGATAGAGGGTGCTAGTTCTACGATGTCAGCAGGCTCTACTCTTGAAGATATTTCCCATATTGATAAGGGTGTGAGTTCTTATGGATTTTTGTGGTATCTAAGACAAAGTCTTGATAAAGATTTTGGGCGATTCCAGAGAAGCATGTGAAAATAGTTTAATTTTCCCAACAGCCTTCAAAGAGGGTGCAAAATTGGCTGAAAAAAAGAACTAACCATAAAAGTGACTTCTCAGTTTTGGTTGTTTGATGCTACTGCAGACCATGGAGTAATGACTGATTCTCAGAGAGTTGCAGTGTGGATGGATGCAGGAGCAGAGGCCAGGAGAGGCAGAGGCCATCTCAACAGATCACTGTGTAGTACAGAAGGCAGCCACAGGCCAGACATACCCTCCTGGACGCCCTCCTCCAGATAAGCCCCCGGAAAATTATGTACCAGGTTGAAGAGAAAGAAGAGGAAGGGAAATTTTGAATGAATTACACTTAAACCTGAAATGACAAAGGATAGCAGGAAACGACTAAGATTCTGTTTTCTGACATTAGGCAAGATTGGGCTTGACATTTATTATTCAACATATGTTTATCAAACAATTAGTATGTGCCAGCCAGTGTTCTAGATAATTGAGATACCCTGGGGGCAGAGATATATGCCCACAGTGAGCTTCATTCTTGCAGGTTGACACAGACAAAAATGACTGCAAGAGTGGGATGGGTGAGGTAGTTGCAGTATTAAATAGAATGGTCAAAATAGGTCTCATTTTGAAGATAAGATTTACACAGACATTTGGTAGAGGTAAGGAGGTTAGCTAACCTGATATTCTGGGGAAGAGGTTCAGGGAGAGGCAAAAACTTGAGCAAAAGTCCTAGAAATGGCAAAAGTGTAAGGCTTTTGGCAAAAGTAATGGCAAAAGTAAGAGAAGAGGTTAGAGAGGTAGTGGAGAGCAGATCGTTGGGACTTACAGCTCATTTTACAGAATTTGGCTTTTACTTTGAGTAAAACAGGACTCCACTTCAGTGTTGAGGAGTAAAGTGATCTGATTTGCCTCTTTAAAGGCTTGTTCTGCCTACTGTGGTAAATACAGACCGAAGGGACAAGGGTAGTTACAACAAGAGCGGTTAGAACGTTATTGCTGCAATCCAGGCAAGGGATGACAGTGGCCATTGTGAAGGTGAGCACAAGTGATTCAATTATGAACATATTTTAAAGGTGGAGCTAATAGGATTTCCTACTGTATTGGATGAAGGATGTGAGAGAAAGGGAGGAGTCAAGAGAACTACAAAGTTTTCTGTGTTGAGTTACTGGAAGGATGCAGTTGAGATGGAGAAGGCTGCCTGATAGACACATTTGGAGTTAGAGGAAATATCAAGAGATCGATCTTAGATATATTAAGTTTGAGATGTTTATCTCACAGCCAGTTGGAATGTTGAGCACGCAGTTTGATACATAAGGAAGATCTTGATTGGAGATATAAGTTAAGGAGTTTTAGGCATACAGATAGTATTTAAGTTCAAGAGGCTGAATTGAGGGCTGGTTCTCCATTTGTATGTTTGAGTAATCTAACAGACCTTCATCTTGCAAATAACAACAATAAATTCTAAATAAAATACCTAAAAGAACTATTCAAAGGTACTAAGAAGCTACCCAAACAGGCAGATTATGAAGGAAAATTGAAACTTGTAAGAAGTAATTGGCATTGAGCAAGATCCCCATTTTCTACAAATTTTAGCTTGAGTGCATCTTCAGTAGTTTCTGCAAGGAGTGTTTTAAACTGCAATAGAAAAGCTTAAGTTTCTCTGTCCTGAAGAATCAGTAGATAGAATTTGGGGCAACCACAGAGAGTACAAAGTAATGGGGAAACAAAGAGCCAGAGAGAGGGGGCCCTACTCTCTGTGTATAAACTCTATCAAACTCTTGCTGACACTTGAACCATACATGATTGAGAAAGATTTCAGTTAAGGCCAAGAGAAGTGAACTGATATTTAAGCTACCTCTGGTGAGACAGTTTGTAGTTTGAGTCCAATTAAATTGACTATCTGATTAAACAAATATTCCACGCTCTGAAAGAATAAGATAGAATATTTTATATACATAAAATAGAGACTCTTCTCTACAACATACCATTTACAGTGCTCTGACTATAATCTGAAATTGCTCAACATATGAAGAATCAGGAAAATGTGATCATTCTAAAGAGAAATAACAATGGAGGCCAACTCTGAGATAATGCAGATGTTGAAATTAGCAGACAAGGACTTTAAAGTTGCTATTTTAACTGTGCCCAATAAGGTAAAGATGGTTATAATAAATAAAAATATATTTCTCATCAGAAAAACAGAAAACATAAAAAAAGAATCCAGTGAAAATTCTAGAACTGAAAAACACAGTATCTGTATTAAAGAATTCCCTGGATGGTGTTAAAAGCAGAATGGAGATGACAAGGGAAAGAGTCAGTGAACTTGAAGAAAGATCTGTAGAAGTTATCCAATCTGAAAAAGCAAAAAATAAAGATTCAGAACTTTGAACAGGTATTTAGAATCTGTGGGCAATACCAAAATGTCTAACATAACTGTAATTGGAGTCCAGAAGAGAAGAAAGAGAATAATCCAGAAAAAGTATTTGAAGAAAAAAAATGACTGAAACATTTTCCAATTTGATGAAAGAATACTACAGATTCAAGAAGGTAAGCAAACTCAGATGAAGGTAAATATAACTCAAACTATGTCTGGTCACATCATTGTCAAACTTCTGAAAAACCAAAGGTAAAGAGAATATCTTGAAAGTAGCAAGAGAAAAATGAGTTCTTACCTATAGGAGAATGATAATACATAAAATCACAAGCTTCTAATCAGAAATTATAGACATCACAAGATGATGTAACAAAGTCTTCAAAGTACTAACATAAAATCCTGGAACTACATAAGATCCCTAAGGAAGCAGATTGAGAAGAGGAACCAAGAAATTAGGTGAAGTGTTAAGAGAGAGAAAACAAAAACTGAGTGGGAGGTATCCTGGAAAACGTATCAATAAAGAGGGAATGCTCATCTGTGTCAAATGCTACTATCCTGTCAAGCAAGGGCAGAAAACTAACCATTGGATTGAACAAGGACATCAGTAATAGTCTTGACAGGAAAGGTTTGGAAGAAAGGTGAGCTTCAGGTTTGATTGGAGTAGGTTTAAGAGAGATGAGATGAAAGAAATTGGAAGTTGTAAGTAAAGGCAACTCTTTCACAGAGTTTTGCTGTATAGGAAGGAAAGAAATTGAATGGTAGTTAATGTGAAGAGTGGGGTCAAAGAAAGTTTCTTTTGTTCTGCAAATATGCTACTTAGCATAATCTAGTAAAAAGTAAAACAAATGTGATATTTTAGATAAAAAGAAAGATATTTGTCCAGTGTTACCAGGTCTGTAGAAAATAAAAACAAAAAGATCCAGTCAGTTGAATTAGAATAAAAAATCAACACATGAATATAAGACTTGAATTCTCATATCTCC